>NW_027526203.1:248945328-249002156 GCF_048455015.1 Haemaphysalis longicornis | reverse complement strand
TAGCAAGATATTCGTTCTCGGCCCAGTTCTCGACATCTGCGCAATTCGATGCAGTCGGATCCTGCTAATATTTTGGGGGCTCTTTCAATTTGGCTACCCAAACTAATCGACCCTAACCGTCCCGTAGGGCAGTGGTCCCCAAATGGGGGTCCGCGGAACCCAGGGAGTCCGCGAGGGCGTTTGAGAGGTCCACAAAGCCCTCGCCAACTCTCTCTCTCTCTCCTCTCCTCTCTCTCTCTCTCTCTCTCTCTCTCTCTCTCTCTCTCTCTCTCCTCTCTCTCTCTCTCTCTCTCTCTCTCTCTCTCTCTCTCTCTCTCTCTCTCTCCCATTTGTCCTTTTCGCCAAACCTTGCTGCCAATCAAAAAACGTGGGTTCGCTGTATGACATGCCCGTTTGCTTTTTCTCCGCGTAGCACATGACATCGGCTTTGTGCACAGCACGTCAGCTATGCAAAAAAAGCCACACAAACAGCAGCATGCAAGTGTTTGGGCGACGTTTAGCGGCAAGAGCAAATCGTTTGATAATATGACATGCATCGCGAAAAGGCCAGCTTCAAAAGCCGGATGTCAACAAGGGTGGTAGACCTCAGGTGCACGGGCGAATTATCTCATATGACTGGTATCTATAGAGTTCACCGAGGGTCCTCCCGCCGCACATGTGGTTGGAAACCACTGCCATTTCGCACCGAATAATTAATTTTTTCGGTTAATATGAAAAGCTATTATTCCTCCCTGCAGGGTCAAAATATTGAGGGTCGACTTCAAATCGATATTCGGGCCAATTGTGAGTCTCACTCTCTCTCTCTCTCTCTGTGTCTGTATGGGCGTGTGTGTGCGCGTGCGTGTGTGTGCGCGTGCGTGCATGTGTGCGCGTGCGTGCGTGTGTGCGTGCGTGTGTGCGTGCGTGTGTGTGTGCGTGTGTGTGTGCATGCGTATGTGCGTGTGTGTGTGCGTGTGTGTGCGTGAGTGTGTGCGTGTGGGTGCGTGCATGTGTGTGTGCACGGGCCTGTGTGAGTGTGTGTGTGCGCGCGTGTATGCGTGTATGTGCGTGTGTTTATGTACGTGTGTGTGTGCGCGTGTGTGTGCGTGTTTGCATGCGTGTGTGCGTGTGGGTGTGTGCGTGTGTGCGTGCTTGCGTGCGTGTGTGTGCGTGTGTGTGTGTGCGTGTGTTTGTGCGTGTGCGTGCACATGCGCGTGCGTGCCTGTGTGTGTGCGTGTGTGTGCGTGTGTGTGTGCATGTGTGTGGGTGAGTGTGCGTGCGTGTGTGCGTGTGCGTGTCTGTGTGTGCGTTTGTGTGTGTGCGGGTGCGTGTGTGCATGCGTGTGTGTGAGCGCGTGTTGTGTGTGCGTGTGTGTGCGTGCGTGTGCGTGTGTGTATGTGCGCGCATGCGTGTGTGCATCAGTTTGTGCGTGTGGGTGTGTATGCGTGTGTGTGCGCGTGTTTGTGCGTGCGTGTGTGCGTGCACGTGCGCGTGCGTGCGTGCCTGTGTGTGTGTGTGTGTGGGTGTGTCTGTGCGCGCGTGTGTGTGCGTGTATGTGCGTGTGCGTGCGTGCGTGTGTGCGTGCGTGTGTGTGTGTGCACGTGTGCATGCGTGTGGGTGCGTGGGTGTGTGCGTGTGTGTGTGCGTGTGTGTGTGCGTGTGTGCGTGCGTGCGTGTGTGTATGCGTGTATGTGCGTGTGTGTGTGTGCGTGCGCGTGCGTGCGTGTGTTTGCGCGTGTGTGTGCGTGTGTGCGTGGGTGTGTGTGTACGTGCGTGCGTGTGTGCGTCTGTGTGCGCGTGTGTGCGTGTGTGTGTGAATTTGTGCATGTGCGTGCATGTGTGTGTGCGTGTGTATGTGTGCGTTAGTGTGTGTGTGCGTGTGTGTGTGCGCGTGTATGTGTGTGCGCGTGTGTGTGTTCGTGCGTGTGAGTGTGCGTGCGTGAGTGTGTGTGCGCACAGGCGTGTGCGAGCCTGTGTGTGTGTGTGTGCGTGCGTGTGTGCGTGCGTGTGTGCGTGCATGTGTGTGCGTGTGTGCGTGTGTGCGTGCGCGTGTGTGTGTGTGTGTGTGTGTGTGTGTGTGTGTGTGTGTGTGTGTGTGTGTGTGTGTGTGTGTGTGTGTGGTGTGTGTGTGTGTGTTAGAAGGTAGTGAAAAAAATAGATGTTACTGTACCCGCGCGCAAAGAAAAAGGAGATTGGGTTTTGGCGTGTTGGCGTGTTCGCCCCCATCGAGCTTGGTTTTCTACGGCGTCTGGGACGCTCCGGTCTGAGCACGGCACCCTCTGTTCACTGATACACGTCTTCAGTCATGGTCTCCACAGGGCCCACAACCGTTCGCTTACGCGTGGCGCGTATGGGAGCCTCAAAGCTGGTCGACGTGGTTGTTGTGCAGTGTGCGGCACGTGCTCTGTATAATACAGCCCTCTGCGCGCTCCCTTCGGCCATTCAGGAGCAGCGAAGCGGCCGAAACGGAGCGACATGTTGACGGCGCTTTCTTTCTACCTGTGCGACGCGGCTCGGAAGGGAGGGGGCGGTTTTACTGGAGCGCGTAACTCCGAAAGTAAGGAATCCCAGAAAGACGACGCAGCGGCACGTGGCACGCTCCAGTTGGGTCGGTGAAAGCGGACGACGCGGCCACCTAACGTGATGCGTCGGCCAACGTCCGCTGCGAGGGTCACTTGGCGCATATACCGCGATAGCGATGGGGTGTGTACGCTACTTCTCTCCCTCTGTGTCTGGCTCTGATCTACCCTTCTTGCGGAAGCTCTCCGTGCAGAACCGGCGCTGAAATTCTCTGTAATAGCAGCAGAGCGAAAGCCTTTTACGTGAAGGGCAGGCATAGGTGGGTAATGTAATCGGTTGTCTACCTCATGGGGTCGAATATGACCTCAAGTGAATGTAAACGTCTCATATCAAGGAAGGCTAAAATCAGGTCATCGGCTGTGGTCGCCTGTGGAAGCAACAACTGTGTGCGGTTGTGAGGCTGAGGCTTAAGCCGAATGTGTGCAGAGTGATTATTTACCGGCCGTTCATTTTCAATTCGCTCGCGATGTTAGAGGACAATCGTGCCTCGCAAACCATGGTAAGCTTCCTGGTCCCGATTACTTTGGCAACGAAATCTGCAACCTTATCGATGTCAGGACAAATTTAGTAAGCTTATTTGAGAACTACATAAACGAGGGCACATTGTACGTTGGGTTACTTAGTCACCACAGGCAAACAGGGCTAGCACCAGCAGCTTATAGTAATTGTTCAGAATAAAATTCAGGGAATCTTGCACTCGCGCGCAGGTCTTGAATGGCGGAGCCGTTGTAGGTGAGGATTGCCAGACACATAGTTGAGTTTCAGCATCATTGTTTATGTGCAAAGTTGCTGTGCTAGAAACCGTCGTCATATGTAACGAAGAGGTCGTCGTCGTCTTCGCGGCGAGTGGTGGATGCAAAGTCATACTCAGAATTGTAGACTTCTACCAGATCAACTAAAGATTAAAGACGCTTGCACTAAGTCGCGCAGGGCTTGAAACATAGCTAAGCTGCAGGACTTCTTTATGCGTGAGCACTGAAGAACACATCAGCACGCATTCGTAGGAGTTTGAAATTATTTATTTACATGTTCCGTCGTTGGTTTTCACTGTGCTAGCAGTAGTCATCGTCATATGCATCGATATCGCCGTGTTCCTCATACTAACTATTGCATGCGCGGTAGAGCTTGACGACAACGCTCGAGATTTTTTTTTATGTTTGCTAAAGCCTCTGCGTGAGCCGAGGACTCGGCAGTCACAGCGAGGCACTCGCTCACGAGCGCTCTGTATTTTAGATGCGACTGCATCTCATTCACCCGCCTTGTCCATGCAGCGTCGGCGTTGTTGTCGTCCGCCCCTCCCCCATTCTCCTCGCCGCGCCAGCGGCGCTCTCCGCCGCTAACCCCCTCTCCTCTCCGATGCCCCTCTCTCGTCCACACCCCTCCCCCTACACTATAAAAAAATAATAGTTAGTGGCGCCCGGTTTCGATCCCACGACCCTGTGGGCGGAAAGCAAGGTACATGGTGTTCTTCCCACTGCGCCACAAAACCGAGACAGAATCAAATGCTACGAACGCGCCTTATATCCTTGACTCATTCAAACTACGTCAAGAAGCTACTGATACAACGCATGATGGGGTAATGATTAACACTTGCAATAAAAGAAAAGAAGCTCCCACCTACAGCAACAATGATGGAGTAAAGGTCGTTGCGACAGCGAAGCCCCAAGCATACCACTTAGAGAGATTGACCAAGATTGGCCACTATAACATAATAATAATCATAAAAGATAATAATCATACGCGTTCCCGACACGCTTCACGCGATTTCAGAATCAATCCAACGGAAACACCAAGTGAACCCCACGATGCGTCGCATCTACACCGGGTTCCCCTCGCGGGGAGGTGGGCGAAATTTTTCTTGGTATTTTTTCCTGCAACGGCGAACCTACGGCTTTCACAACAGCTCCGCTGTTAAAATATACAGGATGAAGTAGCTTAGCAGGATGGCAAATGGGGCCAAGCATCAGCACCCCCTCGCCCTCCGCAGTGCCAGTAGCACACATTGTAGCCACGCGTTACCTCTTCGCGCCTGATGCCAATGTTATACAGAATACCTAGGGACACACGAAGTGAGTAGTACGGAATCATTCTTGGATTCATCCGGCTTTTAGTAATTGGACGGAATCGTGAGCTCCTCCCACGCGAGAGGGCAGCCTCACCCAAAACAAGACTTCCATTGAAGTTCATAATGTTCTCTGGCTCTCGAAGAAAATCTGAATTGACGGCAATGCACACATTCTAAAGAATGTAGCAGCCCTACTAAACCGTCTTACACACAGTCATCAGGGATGTCATTCGAAGATGACTCTTGTTTATTCAGTGTAAAACGAGTCGTGCGAACATTCAAGGAATATATCGGTAGAATGATGGTAAGCGAAGGTATTCACTCTAAATGAACGGTCTAGAGGGACCGTTCATGTCCCGACAACGTCCCGACATTGTAATCACGGAAATAAAAAACAAAAAGTCCGCATATAATTGGAGGCAGCTTTAAGGCGGAAGCAAGTGAGAATGCCTAATTAAACCACTCCGACACACCCTATTTCACAGCAGGCCATGAAGCAGGCATCAGCGGAGACTAACGCCGCCTGTATAGAGTCGTTCCGCTGTCTCATTACCTAACAGTTCGAATTCCTGCACAAGTGATGCGCCGAATTACTCTTAATTAAAGGTCATGTCTCCGTCTCGTCTGAATGCAGTATTATGGTAACAACTGTTGCCCCTAGTTAAGGGGCTTTAACGTAAACTATCGCCCCCCCCCCCCCCCCCATTCGAAGCACCGATTGAATTGTTTTTATGACTATATGCCCGAAACAGTTATTCATAGAAGTGCGGTAAGGTTCTAACGGTGGTTGGAAGATATATAGACAGAACATTCATGGACTTGTCAGGCCTGATCTGTTCGCGCGTTTTCGTTATTTTTAAACCGATCTATTTCCAAAGCGAATGGTTTGCGTGCATATTATTTCACGCCACTAAAAAAGGGGTAAGAAGCTTCACGATAGTTGTAGGATGCAGAAAGATTCGTTTTGGAAGGGGCTCAACGTACATGTCATGGTTAAAACAAACCTAAACTCGGTGGAAGATATATTATTACGAAGCTGCCCGTTTCATGCCGCGAACAGCCTAATTAGGTTTTAGAGAGACTTTCTAGCTTAAAATTGTGTATCAAAGGGAATTGTTAGCTTGTATTTGTAATTTTGTTCTCTTCCAAATCGAAATTTTTGAAGTGCGGCGTGGTTGCCGTATAGTTGCCGTGATTCGGGAGTCATACTCAAACATTGCGAAGCCCGAAATACACTGGGTTTGTAAGGAGGGCCCCGCGCTTTGAGGAATAGCATATGTGGGATCATGAACTATGTTCAAAGCAAGCTGCGATTATCCTCGCTGTGAAATGACATAGTAAAATGTGTTTTTTATAACAGCTTTCGTCGGGCTCAATAAAAGCAATGGCTCTCTTAGCGCCCATGCGGCTAGTGCTCCATCGAGAGCCAGAAAAAATGGTGCGAATTGACGGTAAACCGGCGATAATTCCGGGTCCCGCGACGTACGACATGATACAAAGAAATACCAACGACGGAGTGCACAGGCTACGACACATACGACATCACCTCTCCGAACATGCGCTGTTATCCTACAGATTTGAGAGTACGGCCTGTCATTTGATCCGGTACCTGCTGAGTGAAGCGACGCTATATATTTCTTGAGTTCCGCATTTCAACGTCACTGCCTCAATCGGCGGTAGAGTCGGAGAAGTGCCATACCATGCGTTGGTGTAAGCTTCCTTTAATTTAATGTGTAGCGGCGCTCACATGGCCGCGACACATGCCGTGGGTGCGCACAGCGGCCCGCGCCGCTGTAGCGGCCATGTAGCGTGCACGGCTGCTACACATGCCGTGCGCAGAACGCACAGCGGCGCGAGAGGTCGCGTGACGCTATCACGTGGCATTCAGTGAGAACGCAGGGCGTAAACCCGCAGATGTGCTCGGTGAGGGCACCGCACCATCTGTCTCTCCCGTTTCGACGTGGACTCGTAGCTCATTTGGTAAGACAACGGGCTCTCGCGGCGTTTCTCTATTCGTGCCAGGTTGGATTCCTGGCGGTGCTAGTAACTTTTTTTATTTGTTCGCGGGAGTTTCCCGCTGACAACAACGGTCGCGAGAAAACCCTTGAGAGGGGGTGGAGGTAAAAAGCTTCGCTTTAAAAAATAGGGAGAATACACTTGAGGCGATACATGCTGCAGACCAGCTTGCTGTCGCCGTGGGGTAAAAGGCGCAACGAAATAAATAAGAAGCATCACATCGTTAAGCAGACATTGTATTAAGCAATACAACCTATTCTCAAGCACCCAGAGCAATCGATAAACCTGCACAGGGACGAAGCGTGTAAATCTAGCAGCCAGAAAGCGCGGGCTTGTATTGAATATTCAAGGCCGTACCCTGCCGCCCCCCCCCCCCCCCCCAACCACCGTACATGGTATTTCCCTTAACTCGGACCAAGAACTGAAACTAAGAATGTTCAGCAGTGCAACAAATAATAGCCTTAAGAGTGGCGTGCACGTTACCCGATTTTTGCATTATTGATTAATAGGGAAAGTAGCAAAAGCTTATATCATTAACTTTTTAACCCGTGGATAGTCACGCAAGTTTACAATAACGGAACTAAACAGTGTCTAAGGAAGCACCGAAACGCCACAGTTTCTGGGGAACGTTAGTTAGTGAAGAAGATTTTATAGCACTTTAAAAAAAATTAGTCAAATTCCAAAGACCAGCTCTGGAACGCAACTCTATAAGCCACGCGGTCCTTATCAGACACTCCTACTAAGGAGCGCCCGGCTGCGTTCGGAGTGCGCAGGCAGTCTTGCTATCAGCAGGAGCTTGCGGGTGCACCTTAACCGCACTCCTACATTTCTCCCTATTTCATAACAGTCATAAATTACCTCCTGATCGAGGAACTATGGCAGAATTTTTGATCCTTGGCATAATTACACACTAGAAACCTGTATTTTTTTTTTCGGGTCGCGCAAGTGGATAACCAACATTTTATTTTAATCACGATATTAATTACTGCCAAATGATGCATGCCACACGTGAAGAGGAAGCAATGTAGAGTACCGAACGAGACAGACAGAATAACTCTATTTGGCCAAAGACGGGACGATTAGGCCGTCGGGGCCCCTTTTGGGCACGGGTTCGGTGCCGTCGTCCAAGCGTGCCAGGTCTTCTTGTATTTGGGGTTTGGGTCACGCAGGGCGGCCTCCCAGCGCTCCTCGTTGGTGGTGGTCAGGAGAATGGGGTAGGATCGGTGCCTGGATAATGGTAGGCTATCAAAGGCCCATATGATGTTGGGTACCGATGCGTGAGGGGCAGAACAATATGGACAACAAAACAGCGCTGACGAGAGAGGCAGCCATCCTTGGTCGAGGGAATAATTAAACGTCTATATGAAACGTCCCAAGAAATTAAGATAGATAAAAACGGACAGATTGCTTTGGGAAGCGACCACAAACAGCTTACCATACAGTTTGAAGGTTAAGCCGAAGAAAGAAGGAGGACGGAAAACGTCTCATTGAGCAAAAAAAAAAAAAAGAAAGAAAGAAAGAAAAGTGAAGATAGGTGAGTGGCGTCCTCAGTTCAGGAATCACCATGACCGATTCGGAACGTCCGTAGCATCCATTTTAACCTACGTGTCTGTGACCTTTACGTCTTTTGCAATGACAGCATGAGCGAAATGCGCCGTTACCAATTGGTTAATTAAAGTTCTCGTTTCATTACTAGGTGCTTCTCAGAGGCGCAATGGCGTCGAGGATCTGACCCCTGGATCTCCAGGTGAACGACTCCAGTACAACAAAAACTCTACACTTATTTACATTAAAAATGTAAATAAATTCCACCAGCTTCATGGTCACCCGTCCTTCCCGTTGCTTCTTGAAACGGCCGTCAAGTGGCGACGTGTCCCCACAAAAGTCTCCGTCAAGCTAATTATTGGCGTAACCAGCCGACGCCGCTGGGCTTCCTCTCGAGGGCGTAGTAGGATGTAGGTTCCACGCAGGTTCCTAAATAATTTCATCGGCCTGCCAGACACCATGTTTGCATCCTACATGTTAGTGTTCACGAACCCACAATCGGGAAACCTCCTCAATTTTCAGACATTACCACACAGGAGCTGTCGCTTTCGATCACATTCCCCCACGCAGCATTTGATACCGATTTTTCTCATCAACTGGTTCAAATCTACAGAAAACTGCGTCGCCCGTGACATAAAAACATTTCCACTGCCACCCTATATGCAGCTGCTACTTCTGAAGGAAAGCCGTGCAATTGGCTAAACATCTTTCTTTTTATTCTATCCTTCCGTCAGTGCCTGTATCACTTGCAGTGAAAAGGGCTCGTAGCTCTGTCGAGTAACTCCTTTTGGTGAATTCTGTTTGATAAATCGAGTGTTTTAGCGCCGTAGGGAATGTTTAACGCTGAATGCCTATTTCAGAGCCCTGAAATATGCAGCGGACACAGCACTTCATCACCAACGTGCTGAAGAAGCTTCCCTACACCAAAGAATTTGTGGACAAGGTACGACTACATCTACTTTGTGCTATTTTGACGGCTGTGCGTATATTAATGTCCATTTTGAAAGCAGCCCCTCGATGCTTTAAAATTCGGGCACTATTCTGTGATCCTTGCGCAGGATAGACCACGAGACCTAATTTTGCCATTAACAAATATTGATCCCGACCCTGGCTATTGGCGCGCGTTAAAGGGGTCCTGAAATACCTTCCGCCGATGCATGGATGTACATGTACCCAAATAAAGCAATGTATTTGCAATCTCCTCTCGCAAGAATTATGTTAGAGCGATGAGTATTAGCTGAGAAATCGTAAATCAAAAACCGCGCATTATCGTCGCTCCGCGTTTCCTCCTCCTTTCGACTTACTCTCCGCTGTTGACGGCGCGAGAGACTTGCCTCCCATGATGCTGCGCTCCGCAGAGGTGACGTACTTCCGCTATTGTCGTCTGCTACGGGCAAGCTTTGTTGACACCATGAATCACGCACTCCGCTCAAGGCTGGAAAAGCGAACGAAAAATCTGGGGCCCTATTCTCGACTGCACAAATTGCCGGCATTTCGCCCATGTTTTTTTGCGTAAGCACGACGTAAGCAATCAGTGACGTGCTGCACCTATAGCTATGACGACATGCAGTGTAATTTGACGAGTCACTCATAACGATCGCTACCAAGGTATCAAATATTGTGCAAGAAAGATATAAAAACACTTGGCATGTACTATAAAAATTAAGACGGTAGCTGAGGCTGACAAGAAAAACACATTTCTGGAGGTCAGACTTGGCGCCAACACCACAAGGCGATCGAGTAACGTTGATACAAAAGCGAGCGAAAGGCGGATGTCGAGCTAAAGAACATCACACAATTTTTTTACCGTATCTATTTTCACCGTAGCTGGGCTCTCTGCTTCAATGCAAGCTTTGTTGCGTTATCACCTTCCCTGCCGCCACCGCCGCCACGCCATCGTCTGCTGCTATGTTACAGTTTATGGCGTGATGGCGTGATCACAGAAAAAGACGGCCGCGACCATCGCTTCTATGACACAAAACAGCAGCGAAGCGCTACGCTTGATAACCGCGGAGCGCACCGATGTCGCCGATTCACTCATTCCTCAAGCTCGACTGCAATCAGCGCTGTAATGAACCAAATAGTCACTTTTCTTTGTTATTTTTCTCTTGAGTTCGATCATGTGACCCAACAGCTTACTAGGACGAGTATGGACAAATGCCATGCATTGAATTCTCTTTGTCATGGAGAGGCTTGTACTGCCCTCTTATGTTGCGGTTACGCCAAACAAATAATTCTTATTTTATTGTCAAACATAAAAGCAAAATACTGCACGTTATTTGTATGCTCCACGATCGCTGACTTGGAAGCAGTTGAAACTATAATTTGTTTCAGTAGGAAACATGCTTTAAACAGCGCGCATGCGAAACTGCGCCTGCTGCAAATTGCCGCACATTTCGCGGCGCCGTAAGCCGGGGCAATATTGTGCCCTATTTTGCTTGTATTTTGCGACAAAAACAGCCGCCATTTTCAAGCTGTTACGTAGCATTACGTCACTTTTACGCAGGCTGAAGTTGCCAATGCATGACGTAATCGTTCCCGCCAACTCTTTAAATTACGTCACGCCTTCTCAGCCAATCACAGAGGGGGTGTGTATTACAAGCAGTATTGTTGTTGAATAGCAAAGACAGGCTTACGTTGTCATGTCCGCTGCATTTAGTCTGGTTTTTCATTGCCGGCTAAGAATTATGCGCCTTTAGTAACGAGAAATAAGGCAAACTTTAGAACCGGTGTCTGTAGACGACATGAAACGTCAAAATGACGACAGCACACACAACCGCTTTGTCAACCGGAAGCACGTGACCAAAATTGAAAGCCAATCAGAAAAGACTTCCGGAAAATTGCCTGAATTGCCGGCAATTTGTGCAGTCGAGAATAGGGCCCCTGGCCGCATGTATGCGGCGGCCTGGCCTTGCCGTTTCGCGGTGTACGTTGCTGGCGGCACATGACTTTTTATCGGCGGCGAACTCGCAGCCGCACAAGGAGGGTCGTGCGCTCGTTCCCTTGATGCACCGCGCACTGTTTATCCAAAAAGCGCCGTATCAGATGTGGCCCCGCTGGTGCCGGGTCTTATTTTGCGGCGGTGGTAATTCCTGCCGGCGGCATGTGAAGAAGTCATATTAAATCGATACAGAACCCGTGCACAAAACGCTTCAATCATGTGACCAGTTCAGCTTGGGGCGACGCGTGGTGGAGAGCGGCAACGTTGGCAAAACATGCTCCGTCGCGGCTCTGAGCTTTCTAGCGCTGGAGCGAGCGCCATTTCTTTGACAATCTCAAACATCGGTTGCCTTGGTAACAAGGCACAAACCGCTCCAGAAGTCAGTTACGGTTGCGTGATCCCGGTTCAGCTTGGGGCCCCACTTCGCGACATGTGGGAACTGCAGGCGTACCACTCACTCCCATTGGGAAGTGCGAGATGCGTTTGGCATTACAGGAGGCGATGGTGTGTGTGTGTTGTGGACGCCTTTGTTTCGCGACGAAATGCGACGAAATGCGACGTTGTGCTTCTGCGGGTGGATAGTGCTTCCCATGGTCTGGATTATCTTCTCGTGCGACGTACGACTCAACCTCGCATGGGGTATGTGCAGTGTGCGTGGCTAAAAGCCATCGGCTTGTGCGCCAGAGTTAAGTGACTTGCTGTTCGTCCCCGCAAACCGCGCGCGAGGTGAGTACCGAATTTACGACGGGCAGGAGGCAACCCATCCTCTGTCAATTGTGGTTCAGACTTTCAACGCATGTTGTGACGTTGTGTTCGTTAGAAACGCATCTCTGGATTGTTTTGAAGTTGAATAAAATGTATGCGTCAAACCCGGGCATTCGGCTCAGGGCGTTCTCTGCGATTGCACGAAAGAAGTGCCACGGTGCTTCAACGCTTTCTTTATGGAACGTACTCCGGTAAGAGAATATCCATGTCGTGTTACGGCCGTGTTGCATTCAATACAAACGGTTAAGCGTTTGTTTTACACTTGTTTCGTTTGTCGTAAAATGCCCAAGCACTCCGCTGGCAGATCAGCCGGCGAGCCGACGCTGAGCAGACGACTCATCTCTTTGCCGGAAGTGCGTGAAAAAGCCGCCCAATAGCAGGATGTCTAGCTCATGACGAACATCTGGGAATCGATGATGTAGACATGTGAAGATGGCGGCGTCCAAAAACACGAAGGTGAGGGTGAGAAAAAAACGACAAACTTTGCAACAAAAGTGTGAGCTTTCCGTTGCGCGTACAAGAGTAATACTTGGCACAGAGGACGTTGACGACCCAATCTAACGGTTGCGCTAGTTCTTTTAGTGTGCTCAAAATGCCTTTCAGGGCCCCTTTAAATCCCCCTTTCTGCTGGGAAGATATAGTTTAGATCAAGGGAAACTTCCTGGGGAGGTGATCTCGGTGAATATTTTATTGGGTAAGTTGATAAAGTGTTTTAACACGGAGGGCGTTTTTTCAACATGTGTAGTCTTTTTCTTGTGCAGTATTAAAATCGCAAGAGGTTAATAGCGCATCCACGTGTAAAGATACCCGCGCTGGTCTTGGACCCCACTTTAATATCACATACAATATTAACCAGACGCAACGGGTAAACTCGTAGGAGAAAGTCAAAACCCCTTAAACGACTCGCTCACTGGTCGCACTCTGGGATTTCTTCACATAAACGCCCCCTCATATTGCCATGCTCAATTTGTAATTAATCTCGGCTTCGGGAGGTTGATACCTGGGGATTGTTTCCACTCTGGTAACAGAATGTTTTTAAAATAATTGGGGCTTCGCCATATTTGCTAAAAACATCACGGGGCTTTTGTTGACGGTGCGTGAGAGTTGATAGGCTCACTCGTAATGCAGTGCGAATATTTGGGGCAATAATTATCTAGCAAGACTGCATAAATACGCGGTAAAATTCAAACGACTTTAAGAGAACTATTTTGTGAGTCTTTTACAGGTTAGACCGTGAGACAGACACTTCTAATAGCGTTGAATACCCTAACTTTTCCATTAATAAATTTCGCTTCCGGCCGTGGATATTGACGCGCGTTAAATCCGCCTTTCTGTTTCGAAGGAAAACTTTAGTTCAGGAGAACCTTTTGTTTATTCATTTATTATTCATTTGTTTGTTTGTTCACATCGTCATTTCTGGCATTACAGTCGAAGGGTGCACAGAAAAAAAATGCGAGCGAAAAAAAAAAAAGGTTAACACTGTACAATTACAGTCAAACCTCGGTACAACGAACACCACATTAACGAACTTTTCGGATTAACGAGCGTTTAAGAAATCCCACGCCGACTGCTTATAGTTTTAATGTAAAATTATTTCACTACAACGTACTTCAGAATAGCGAACGTTTCAAAATAACGATCGTTTTATTTAGTTCCGTGCCATGTTAACAACACCTCAGTACTACGAACTCATATTTTCAAGGCCGAAGACTCTTAGAAGTCCGTTAAACAATCGCGGCAACCGGGGCAGTGTGCTAGTAGAAGACACGACAAAGCGCAGCGAAGAAGAGAACGTCTTGCAACTTGCTCCGCGGAATGCGGCAGCCGATGCAAGAGAGGGAAAAAAGGTGAGGAGAAGAGAAAAAATGAAGCATGGGTAGCCTTCTCCGTCGCGAAAGCCGCGGCCGCGCTATTCGCGCTCACCCCAACTTTTTCTACGTTCCGCCGCTGCTCACGTGGCTTGCTGGATCTTCACGGACATCAGCGGAGCTGACAACAGAGGACATTGCCCAGACCGTAAGCGTTCATGATGAAGAAGTGAAGATGGCAGCGAGGATGGCATGAACAACGATGCCTCTGAGGGTGCCGCAGCAGCACTCGAAGACTACGACGAGCACGCGACGACTGCGGATGTGGCGGACAGCATACAAAAACTCCGCACATGTCCGGGGAAAAACCGCACGGCCCCTGATTCACTCCCCAGGAATGTGTAAGAGTTTGAGTCCTTCGTGCTAGGAAGCTTGTGCTACTCGCGCTAGATGAAAATCGCCAACCACTTTAAATAAACGTGCATTGTTTCATGATCACTAGTGCATTTTTTTGTGTGAAAAATGACTCCAAGGATGCACTGCTGTACACGTAGGTCGTTTTAGGCATTGAAATACTATTTGTTTTCTTAAATTTTGCGATTTTCACTATAACGACCTTTCAGAATAACGAGCAATTTTCCACGGTCCCCTAAGTTCATTATATCGAGATTTCACTGTACCACTGGTACACGAGTGCACACATTTTCACAATGCCTATATAAACACTCCTTTTCCAACAATAATCCCAGAGGCAGCAGGTAGGGGGTTCTATTACCGAATATTCTTGCAAAAACGGTAATTTAAATAAGCCAACTTTGCTTCTATATTCCCGTATTTTGTTTGTGTGGTTGAGTCGCTGCGACACGTAACATGGTAAATGCAAGTGCCTCTAACAAGATATCCTAACTGGGCTATAGTTCATATTACGAAATAATTTTAGCGGTATTTTTTGTCGTCTGAGCTGTAGCTCTTCCCACCCTAAGGATTGTTTTAAACTCGCCTTGGTTTGACGTCTCCCGTAATTTCCAGGTTCTGAAATTTTTCTTGCTTTGGTTTATCTTGTACTGTCGGTGGGTCCCACATAGTGCAGGAGCATTTTATAATTGATCTATCCTAGGTATTATGCATTATCTCTGGACAACTTTGTTTTTACTTAAGAAAGCCAGCATACGGCAAGGTTTGAAGTTATAAAATCTACATAGAGATGCCAGAACAATATACAGTAATCCGTCGTTATAACGAAGCCAGCGGAACGGCCAAAATTTTTGTTATAAGCAGTGTTTTGATATAAGCGACAACTCGAGAAAAGCTAAAGCATTTGAGCGTTAATTCCGCCACAGCTGTGAAGAATTAAAGCGCAATGTACTCAGTGAAGCAAAACTTTATTCAGGTGCAAAGCAAAAAGTGAGTTTTGGGTGTTTCAAGTTCTTGCTGGGCGCGAGCAACCCCGGCTCTAATTCGGCCAAGCATGCCATGAAGCTGCGGTCGCCGCAAATAAAAGAGGCAGTGGCAGTGGCCACTTTATAGGGGCCGTGCCGGCGTACAGGAAAGCTACGAGAGGTTTGCGCTGGAAAGCGCCGCAAACCTGTGGCTCGCGTGTTAGGTTGTGTTTGTTGAGCTGAAAAAATGATTCACCACGCTCATTTTGGTACTCAGCGCAGTCATGAATACCGACGGGTTTCGCACTAGGGGCTTTGCATGGTCAATGGGCAATTTTTTCCCGAGCTCTGCAGCCGTCAAGTTTGCGACACAAGAGGGTTTTTTTTTTTTTTTTTTTTGCCGCCCTGTTATCGATGACACAGTGATTCTATGGACCGCGTATCGGTGTTCGCGAACCATCTCGTCCACGCCATTGCCCAATGTCTAGGAACTGAATTCAATGGCCATATCGGGCATGACAGGCTCGGAAAAATCACCCGGGAAACCCCAGCTTGCGTTGATCCGCCATGTTGACAGCCTGACTGGCCGCTGAGTCGTCGCCGCTCGGCGATGCCTCCGCTCCCCACTTCGCTCTAAGTGGGTCAAACTCTTCGTGCACTTTGAGTAACGCGGCCTAAAATGCATGTGTTTAGGTTGGGATGCATGTGTTTGGAAATAAAGCGATATTTCGGGTAAAGCGATTGCGTTATAACGAGGGATTACTGGTAGTTGTAAGGAACACACCTAGATAATGAAAAATTGAATAGCAGTTCGCAAAATGTACATGTCTGTAGCGTCAGCACTGTTCGGACATATATTTTCTCCTAAAAACACATTTGCGATTTTTTGAAATTTTATGTCATGCACAACTTTTCATACCACAGCTGCATGTTCTCCAAATCAGGTTGTAACGCGCGGGAATCTTTCACGCCTTTCACTTCTCCGTATACTCGGTATACTAGCGGTATACTACGCCTGCGAATAAACGCGCGGAGACGCCGATATTTGTCGATACATCTTTAATATAAATAAGGAAGATGAGAGGCCGGACGAATCACTGTGGGGCACCTGACGTGACACTGACATTCGACTGTGCTCCATTTATAATTCTATATTGAGACTAAACTTAAATATTTTTCAATAATTAACTTATTCTTTTCAACTCAAATGCGTGGCAGACCAACTGGAAGGCCTTCTTTGTTCATAAACGTACAATATATAACATAACGGCTCTTCACAGTTTCACTCCCTTCATGAAGAAATTTTGTTAATGGAGTTGCAAAAAACACACCCTTCCGAAAGCCGTGCTGATTTTAACTGAGCAACGAGTGCGATTTTAAGTGTTTCATTATGTCTGTGTAAAAAAGGTGTTCTGAGGTTTTACAAACAACAGTCATCAAGAAGATTGACCGATAGTTAACTACCAAGTCCCGTGGTTCTGATTTGTAAACCGGTACAAAGCGCGCCATCTTCCAGTGAGCAGGAAGGGAACATGGGACGAACGATTTTGTAATTGTTACCGCCAATAAAGGCGAACCAGACCATGCGCACAACTTTAGCATCTTGCTCGGTAAGCCATCAGTGCCTTTAGCCTTAAATTTAGTCAGTTCTTGGAGAAGTACTGGTAATCCGTGCACATTTACTCGAATTTCTTCCACGGCATTAATGTTCTTTCCGGCTGCACCGGATGTGATGGTAAGGGATGTATGAGGAGAAAACACAGAGCTGAAAATTTATGAAAGCAGTTTGATTTTTGAGTTAAAACCCTCCGGGATGCATAACAAAACATTTTCATGGCTACTTATGCGCGGTTAATGGATACCCACTGAAACAGTTGTGTTAAAAAAAGCAAGTATTCTTACGGAGAATTTTGCAAAGTTGATGCATTTTAACTAAGAATTAAAAAAATCAAGGCCCGCATTCACACGTGCCTCTTTGTGCAGAGCTCTCCCAGGTCTCGCGAGAAAACAAGCGTCTTCGACGCTTGTTTTCTCGCGAGACCTGGGAGCCACCGCGGCGGGTTATGCTATATTTGTATCGTATTACTTGCAGTAATCTTATCCGTGCCCACACATATTTCCCTTTGTCTCACGGGCTTATCATGTGTAAGTTGCATTTGAGGCATTGATGTATTGTGCTCAGGTCATTCCTGTTTCCTGCCCCAAAGAAGAAGCCATGCAGTTCGCGCTGATGTTGGATCAGCAGCACTTTGGTGTGGACGGAACACTGCACACTGGCATGGCCTTCGCCCTCGTAGAGCTCTACATGTGGGCAACGCTTTGCACGGTGTACAAGGACACGTCCTTCGCCAGCCTTTCGATCAAGGGCTGGTAAATAGCGCCTTTTGAGTGCACCCAAATGGAATTGATCCTAGTACGGAAAAAATGTTTCTTTCTTCTTCGCGCAGCTTTACGCAGCCGTGATATCTTCTTCTCTTATGCTTGTCAGGATTGCAAGAATAACAAGTTTTGTTCAAAGTAAAATAATAGGCAACATAGACAGTAGAACTTCACTATCAAAAACTTAGCATGCCTAAAAATGCCGCACTTAACGTCGTTGCTTTCGAACTAGATTTCTGACAACAGAAGATTTCGCGTGCTTGACAAAAAAAAAAAGAAAGCGAGTGGCTGACCGAAAAAGATCTGATTTTGATATAGCGAAACAAGGAATCATTGATCCTTGTCTGCGTGAGTGTTATGCATGCAGCCGGATTAGTGGCAGAGAGGCGTTTGCTGCCGTCCCATTGGCAATCTTCGTATCCTGCCTCGTTTGTTCAAGTCGCACAGAAGTCTGTATATTAAGAAAAGTCCTACGTGACTACGAAATTCGATAGCGTGTCGTTATATCAGGGATGATATGCCCTTTTTGTCTGTGGTGATGAATTTCGGTTAACCAATTCGTACGTGGCACCTTGTCGATTTTCTGGACGCACATTTTTAAATTTACTTGTAGTTACTTCTTCTGCAACTATTGATCAAGCGAAACTGAAGGAAATCCAGTCAAGCGGTAATCAGGGACCGCTTTCCCCAGATGCACCAGAACTGATGTTTGAAGCAATGTATTTTAAACAAAGTCTGGTTTTTTAATGTCTCTACCCTACCCAACGTAATATGTTTTTACGTGTGAGTGCGTGCCTAATAACCTTTCGGTCATATTCGTAGAATAACGTATGCTTCTCAGTACTGGTCGCCAATCTTAGTGACTGCGGGTTTCAGGCGGGAATCGTAACACTTCGGCCGCAACTGTTTTTCTAGAAGAACGAAATTTATAGACTGAACCCGCAGGTTTCGTGTCTAATGGCGTCCGAGAGATGGCGGAATAATTAATCATCGTTTACGCAATTGGTTGCAACCGTAATAACAAACGGCAAAAACACCTGCCGTTGCTAGAAAAATCGGGTTGCATACTGTGTAAGAATAAAAAAAAGTTCCGGAGCCGAACACACAATTATGAGTACGCACACGGCTGTGAGAGAAGAGATTTTCAAAGACCGATCAACTGGTAGACAGATAACCGAATGTCATCTGGGATGTATACCCACAAAATTACCATCCAGGTCATCTGGTGGGGGGGAAAATTGGCCGCGTATCTTCTCACTTCGCTGCAAATGTCTGTCGAAAAACGATTGTCTTCGGCTGCCTTTGCCACGCAAATGCCTGTGTTCTCTCCCACGCCAACCTCTCACGCTCTTACCCTCCCTTTCGATCCTTCCACAATAAATACAGGGAGTTTTGCTAAAGTCAATTCAATTTTCCCACTTTCCACTGTTTGCGCCATCTACTGTAACCTTTTTTGCTGTTCAACTTGAAGCACTGCCACAAGGTCCAGGCTTCTGTGAACTCTTTTTGTATTTTTGGATCAAAATATTTTACCGCGTATTTTTATAAGCTATCATAAATATCAAACACACATTTATTTTCAATTAAAGTAACACTGCGAATAATAGTTTGGGCATTCATGTTCTACCTAAAACAACCCAATGCTATTTATGCTTTTTTTGCTGAACAATATTGACAAATACGAGGATTGTTTCCAGATTTATTCGATCGTAAAGATTTTGCCCATGCAAACTGCTCTTTCGAGCATTCTTTTAATTTTTGGCAGGATGACTGAATTCAGGGACAGACAGACCGACAGTCAGACCAACATGTTCGCGTTTAAGTACCTCAAGAAAGGCTATCACCTTTGAAAGAGACCTGCTTTGCACCAAATCACAGAGCATACCCACGAGTGGTATTCGAGTACCATGTCATCACTTGGTAGTGATGAAGCACCATGTCAAGGCTTCGAGTACCATGTCATCACTGCTTGTTCGCTCGCTTTCCCGCTTGTTTGCCTGCTCGCTCAGTCCAGCAGTGGTATATTTCCGCAATTTGTGCACTTATGGTTCCGTCGGGGATAAGTGAACTTCTAAACTGTCTTGTCTTGTAAACTGTCTGACTTGTCAATGTAGCTGCTCAGCCCATCGTGAAACTGTATGTTGCAGGTTTCTCGGCCAGGCCAAAGTCGGAGAAACGATCCTGTTAAATGGCCGCATCACGCACGCTGGGAGGACCACCACATTAATCGAAATGGACATTCTTGAGAAAGGAACCAAGAGATTGCTCATTCAAGCGTATCAAACGGGCTTCATTATGCCAAAATAAAAGCTTCACGAATTGCAGTGGCATATGAGAGAGAGATAAATATTTATTTATTAGAGAGAGAGAGAAAGAGAGACTTTTATTGAGCGAGAATAGGTTAAAGGAGCGGGGTGGCCTCTGGCGCAAGCCTGGCAGCGACAGTAGCAGCTCTATCCACGAGTGGGGCTTGACCTCCCTGGTCAGAGCTACCCAGCGCTCCTTCCCACTGCTAGTTAGAGGTTATTGAAGGGAAAGGGCCATGAGGGCAGGCCCGCATGGAGTAAGGGACTGTGGCACGGATACCTCACGTGAGGCAGATGGATACAGGGATGGAAGAATGTGATTGTCGCGAACGCGACAGAGGGACGAGCCGAGACACGTCTGAACGCTATCCGTGCACCCAAAACTGGGGCCCCGTTTTATTTCACGCTCGTGGCGTTCGTGGCTGCTTGCGCACCGGCGACGCGTGGCCCACTCTCATTGGTTGTCACTCAGCCCCAGCCCCATCGCCGCTGGAGCGCCGCCACATGATAAATTACCAGCCTGTAAGGGAGAGTGTGAGTTTGCAAAAGTGCATGGTACGTTCTTGTGAATGGAGTTAAACTGCAAAAAACAAGAGGAGGATACTATAAACTTGGGAATAAGGGAAAATTACGATGACTTGCTTAAGAAAAGACGAGGTGAACAGATCACATTAGAAAAGATCACAACGGGAGCTCGTGTAGGTTCGGTGAACAATATGCTCTGTACAGCATGCAAACAAAATACATCAAAGGTATGCCAGAATGTAGACACTGTTGCATAGGCACTGTTGCCCCGCTACCCTGTGAGCGCGTGCTGCAAGCTGGTATTGGCGGTGAGATCTTTGAGTTGCGCCCCCTGGCTCTGACGTCGGTTTAGGGATTCGCGCCGCTGTCGTCTGCTACACTCCGCTTGTGAGGGGCAACAGTGCCTGGGCTAGAAATCGCCCGCTTCGTTGCTGTAGTGCGTTAAAAAGCGTATTTCTAGCGACTCAGTTATTTTGCCAGCTTCTGATGCATCTGAATAATTTGAAGCTGTATCCCCCACAAGTTTGCAACACACGAAGAGATAGAGAACAACTTTCTTCAGAGTATCGGTCAGAAGATCGTGTGTAACTCGTCCTTTCTTGCTTATTCGTGAGGATCAGCGATCAGAGCTTCTCGATAAGTATTAAAAATGACTAGGCTTCCCTGCAGTATTTTTGAGATGCTCCTATGAAGACTCAACAGTCTAATACAACGTACCAGCGGCGTCTACACGCTCATCGCACAGCAGGAAATAAAGCGGCTTTCTTCTGTTTCATTCGTTGTTGTCTTGTATCGGATTAATGTTTCTTGCTTTTTTTTTCTGCCCAACGCATTAATTTTTCTGCGCCGTCACAAACTTCTTATTAGGAGGTTTCGGGATGTTTGGGAGCCTCACAAAGGTCGTGTGGATATTTCCTTCATTTTGTATGGCGTATACATTCCCTTCTTCACAAATTGGCTTTCATTACGGCTGCGTGCAAGAAGGTGGATATCCGCGGCGTGCTTTGTTTATTCACATGCAAATACAATGAGAAGGTTTGTGCTACGCCACCGCGATCGCGCCCTAAACAACGTGGTCCACAGTACTGGAAGGCGGCTTTTGTGCTCGGAATTTCTATCGTAATTATATCGTTATCATAACAAACTGACACTCAACTCGAACAATGATGACATGATTACGGTGTTGAAGGCATGATATACTCACTGACTAACGTAATAAATAGTATACCTGCATATATTACAAGACTGGAAACCGAAGAAGAATTCCAAGTAGCTCTTTATTGCTTTTCAACCCTTCCAGATGCGAAGAACAAATCCTATTCTACTCGGGATGGCGTTCTATGATTTGAAGAAAATTACTTTTACTCTCTTGTCCTGGACTGAGGACCCGGCCCACTAACCAGATCGATTTAATTGTTAAACAAAGTTTTCACCTCCTTCCCTTCCTCCTCCTCCTCCTCTTGTGTGCAGTTTTCCTATAACGCATATCCGAATATCGGGAAGATATGGCTGTGCAAAATGTTCCGAAATATCCCTCCTGGTCTTAACAAACATATATGTGTTACTATAAATTTAAGGAAGACGTGACTCGTTTTGCTCAATATCCATACTGGTTAGATGCCTGGTATAGAATCACCACGCGCGTATATACACACTGGGTTATTTGGAACTCTACCTACAGTTTTTGCAGTCTATAGTGCATGTCGGCAAACTTTCAGCCTTGACAATGTAAAGTGATGTGACAAAACGCGTTCGAGCGTTCGGCAAGGTTGCAAAAACTGTTTTACGTTACATATGATTACCGGGAATCGTGATGCCTTCTGCCAAAGCCGAGAGCCCTGAAGGCCTAGAATTTGTTTTGGTCTTCCATTTTCGCTGTTGTCGGTTATTAGCAGCTGACTGTTCCTTTTTTTCGAATGCTTACATGAGAAGCTGACGCGTAGCTTCAACTCTTCGCTCTCCGCACAGGACCGGCTTCGCAAGGAATGGGGTGGCGCCGGCAATGTTTCTCCCGTAGCGGTATCCAAAACTATACTTTAATTGACACCATAAGCTAGTGTATGTGATTTTAAGCCTATCATTATGATAAAAAATTACGCCCACCTCCCCTCGCGGGAACCCTGGTGTGATGCGACGCTGAGGGGGGTTCAAGCGCAAGCGGAGAGCAACCGTCGACCGAAAGGCCGCCGTAGAGCGGCACACCGGTTATATGCGCAGCGCGCCCGAAGGAGAGGAGACCGCGGAGAGAGAGAGTACTGCACATGCACAGCACCGCGCGCAGCGCCGCCCACCGGCGGAGTGAGAGCGCGCTGAGCCGCACACGCTCTCACCTGGGCACGCGCCGGCGCTAGTGCGTCTGCCGCGGCTATGACACAACACAATCCAACACAATCCACTTTAATCCAATCCAATCTAAATCCAATCCAAGTCAAGCCAAGCCAAGCCAATTCAATCCAATCGAATCCAACCTAATGCCCCTCGCGAGAGAGTGTTCGCTATCGGAGAGGAGAGCGGGAGAGTGGCTGCGGACAACGGACGCACGCGGACAACAACGGACGCACGCAGGAAGGACAGGGCTGCCGACAAGAGATGCTCTGAGCGTCGCATCTAAAAGTTACCCACACGCCAATTCTGGTGCAGACAAGCATCAGACGTTGACCGAGCGCAAAGAAACAGCAGGGAGAGCGATCCTGAGTGAAGCAGACGACAAATGCGAGAATCCCTAAGCTGACGTCACGGAGGCGCGCTTCGCAGCGCCGCCTGTGTTCGCGCTCACCGCCAATAGTGTGGTGAGGTTCTCCTGTGCTTTGCCGGGAAGCCCGCCTTCCTCAAATATGTTGAGACAGGTACCCGCCACGTGGGCCCACCAGCGGTAACTCTGGTCACGGCTGCTGCAAAAATGCAAAACAAACTGTTCTAGCGAAGGCATGTAGAGACATGCATCTGCGGACATACGTCTCCCACCAAGATCTCCTCTCCCCATCTCTCAGACTAAACGTGCGCCGCTACCGGAAAACAGTCTTCTTATGTATCTGTGCTGTGTTCGGCCCTTGTGCAAAGCTCTAAGAAAGCTGTTTGACCGCTAGCTCTTCGGGCTATCAATACAGGGTTCTCAGAGCGCATAAATCCTTCGGCTGACAGGATCGGATTCCGCTGTTGCTCTGTTCGAGTCATGCTGTAACCTCTCCAGGAAGGGTGCTGTCCCTGTATCGTCGCTGTTCATATCTCGCCGTGCGGTATAACAGTTAAGTTTTGCGTTCGGCTTTTTGTCGTCAACACCAACGCAGCTGCTTCCGCTCACCGCTCCTGTACCAAGATACCACCACATGACAGAGGCGACGGAGCCAGGTTCGGGGACGCCTTCGCCAGTGTAACAACAGGTGCGAGCTGTACGGATCCAACACCAAGGACGCCAAGGCTGCTTCGGACTTCGAAGAATCCACGGCGGTCAAGGCGAATGCGGGACCTATCCTCACTTAGTTTTACCAGGCTTCAGAGGATAGCTGGTAGAGCGTCTGTCTTTGTCACGTGGGTTATTCGCGCAAGATTATTTGGTGCAATTGGAACGTAGTACTTTGCCAGGCCCTGAATTTGAAAGCATTGAAAAAACCGCAGTGGTTAGAGCTTGCAAAAGAGTTGCGCTTGGATGTTTCGGACGCGCTGAGAAAGCCAGAGCGAATACAGGACATACTCGCTGTTGGGACTGACGATTACGAACTGTCGGAATGCATTGAGCTGATCAATGAACAAGAGACCGGCAGGCGTCAGGCTGCAGAGGGTGAACGTGAGGAGAGTAGGCAAGGGAGGGAACGTGAGCTCGAGAGAGAAAAGCGAAAGCATGAGCTCCAACTCGAGCGAGAAAAACGGCAGCATTAAATAGAGATGAAGCCTCTGAAGGTCGAAATGTCTCGACCTGACAGCAGCGTGCAGAGTGACAGCAGCGTGCAGTCAGCGGCCACTGAGCAACCTACGTTTCGAATGAGTTACCTAATGCGACCTTATAAGGCAGGAGAGGACATCGGCCTTGTTTGGTCAATTTCGAGTCTACGTGCGAGAAGGCCCAGTTTCGCCGAGACACATGGCCGCAAAAGCTGCTTACGCTTTTGCTGGGAGAGGCATCCGACGTGATAACCCCTTTCCAAAAGAGGAGGAGAAGGACTACGAGAAGGTGAAGTCAAACCTCCTGCGTAAGTACAGGCTGCCTGCGGAGGCGTTTCGCCAGAAATTATATTAGACCGAGACAGCTAAGGGTGAGTCATACTCAGTGTTCGCCTATAAGCTGGTAGCTAACGTGGAAGAGTGGCTCAAAGAAGGGAATGTTTGCGGAGAGCACGACAAGGTAATTGGGTGCTTCGGTCTAGAACTGTTTTACCGCCTTCTACCGGAAAACATGACGCACTGGATGCAGGACGGGCCTGTTGTAAATACTGTGGACCGGGCACACAGCTGGCCGACGAGTTCGTCGCAGGTCGCGGTACGCAGAGGCTGAAAGAAGGCCAAAAATTGTTCAGGCAGAAGACTGACAAGTCAGGTCTAAAAGGCGGAGCTTCCCATGGCAAACGCGAAGCTAACGGGATTGAAATCTCGCATAGTGAAACTGGCTGAGAAAACTAGAAGGGCGCACACACTAAGGAGCAGCACAGAAAGAAAGCTTTTGAAGCATGCTGCAAACAGTCCGTGAGTTATAATTGTGGCGAGACGGGGCATTTCGCTGCGAGTTGTAAAAACGGCAACCTTATCTTTGACGTAGTAGGCCAGAGTAAGGACTCCAGACAGCATTTGGAGCGCTACGTAAAGGAGCTCGTGGTCAACGGCCAACCGTGCCGAGTTCTTCGCGACTCCGGGCCGGAGGTAGATATGATCCACTCTTCGTACGTCGTGCCGGATCAGCTGGCGGGACGGAGAGTTTGGGTGAAACAAGCCGTAGCAGCGCTCAACGTGCGACTGCCGATTGCTAGAGTTAGCATTGGAGGTCATTTATTATCCTTCATTTATCCTTATTATCCTATAGGTAATTTATTATCAAGGATAATAAATGACCTACTACACTCCCCTTTGCTCGCCTTGGCTTTCTTGAGTGCCTACCCTTATTTCTGTATTAATTCTATGAGCCCCTCATTTCCTATTGTGATTCGATATATATATATATATATATATATATATATATATATATATATATATATATATATATATATATAGTGGAACCCCGACAATACCGCGAGAAAGCGTCGTATGAAAGGGGTGTCGTACGACCGGGGTGGCGGTAAATGCCTGGCTTCTGGACGGTCTTAAGCGAGAAGTGGGCTAAGAACTCATTTAAGCTACTATGTTTAGCGCGTTCTCGCGTGGTTTGCGAACCTTTAGCTGAAATGCCAAGCAACGCCTGAACAAGAAAGCAAGGCCTATGCTGCAACGTCTTTTAGCTAAAAAAGAAAGCAACGCCTATGTTGTGCCCCTCTCCTCTTTATGGCGTCCATCGGGGTTTTTAATGCATTATTTCTATGGGGAGTTTTGCCGCGATCGCGGTGATCCGTCGTAAGCAGCGGGTCGTCGTAATTCCGTGGGACGCATCAGCGGGGTTCTACTGTATATATATATATATATATATATATATATATATATATATATATATATATATATATTTTAGGAGACAAACACTAAAAAAAGAAGTGGAAACGTCAGTAAAAGTTTTTGGATATTTTTCGCTTGTGTGTCTGTCATTACTTACCTTATTTGGTCGTGCTCCTTGGTGGGAGTATTTTTGTTTCCACACTATCTATCTATCTACCTATATATATATATTTATTTATTTATTTATAATACCTCAAGGGCCCCAGTCAAGGGGTGTTACATGAGGGGGTAGACAGTTCACAAACAGATGATTTGTTCGATGGCTTCTTTGACATGGGCGATGCTGGAGTGGTGCATGATGTCAGCAGGAAGATCGTTCCATTCTATTGATGTTTGCACAAAAAATGAAGAGTGATGAGCAGTGGTATGCGCACGGCGTGGATAAACCGCTTTCGAATGGCTAAAACGGCATGAAAGACGATGAGCTGGAATGATAACATGGTTTAGGTGCAATGCATGATAAAATTTATGAAACAAACACAGTCTTGAAATTTTGCGTCGTAAAGCTAAGTTAACCATGTTAGCTTGAGATTTTAGTTCGGTGACGCTACTGTGATAGGAGTAGTCTGAATAAATTAATCTGGCAGCGCGATTTTGGATGGATTCAAGTGTTTGAATAAGAGAGATATGATGGGGATCCCAGATGGAACATGCGTATTCTAACTTCGGGCGAACTAGTGTTAGATAGGTTAAAAGTTTAACAGAAGGTGGGGCTAGACGTAAGTTTCTACGGAGATAGCCAAGAACACGGTTAGCGTCATTAGTGATGTTCATTATGTGGGATGACCAGGTCAGATCTGAAGTTAGAGTGATACCGAGGTATTTACATGAATTAGCTGCTGTAATTTCAGAATAAAACAGGAAATATTTATTGGAGGAATAAGATTGTCGGCGATGGAAAGAAATGACACAAGTTTTCTTTATGTTAAGGGACATCAGCCATTTTTCGCATCATGGTTGAATCAAAGAAAGGTCAGACTGTAGGATGACAGTGTCGCTTACATTGTGAATAGGACGATAAATGACACAGTCGTCTGCGAATAGACGAGTGTTGGAAGCTAAGTTATTGGGGAGATCGTTAATATAGATTAGGAATAGTAGAGGACCAAGGACCGTGCCTTGAGGTACGCTGGAGGTTACAGCGGTTAAGGAGGAGTGATGGTTGTTAGCACAAACGAACTGCTTACGGTTAGTCAAGAAGTCACATATCCAATTAAAAACAAGACAATTAAGGTTAAGACGTAAAAGCTTCAAAAATAATCTATTATGGGGAACTTTCTCAAAGGCTTTTTCGAAATCAATGAAAATGGCGTCTACAGGTATGTTAATATCCAGGCTAGAACTCAGGTCGTTAACGAGCAGGGCGAGTTGAGTGTCACATGAAAGTCCTTTTTGAAAACCATGTTGGTTAGGGTGAAAGAAATGTGCTGAACGTAAAAAATGTACTTTGTGGGAATAAATTATGTGTTCCATTAACTTAGAGCATACACTTGTGATCGAAATGGGGCGATAATTACTCGGTGAAGATGAAAGACCTTTTTTCGGGACAGGAACGATCTTATCAAGCTTCCAGTCCTCCGGCACCACTCCGCATGAAATGGACTGCTGAAATATGTACGAAAGAATAATGCTTGTTATAGGCTTAGTGTTTTTCAGTATTTTGGAATTACAGCCGTCCATATATATATATATATATATATATATATATATATATATATATATATATATATATATTATTTACTTATTTATTTATTTATTACATACAGCAGGCCCATTTGAGGGCCCACTCAAGAGGGACATATCATCAAGGTGTACATGAAAACACATATCAGCAAACAGTTTGTTGGATGGCATCAAGGTTTGCAACGTTTGAGGGTGAGGGATGGTTCAATCTGTTATGGTCCGATTGAAAAAAGAGTATTTGAAGATGTTAGTTCTGGCATAGTAGGGGGTATGTGATTGGCGCTGCCTATTTCTTGACAACCGGGCTGTGGATTGCTTGATGTAAGAGCCAGGTTGCACGGATAATTTCTTGTTTTTTAGCAGAAACACGAATTCCGCCGTAACATTTTTCTTCAAATTTGCGGCGTAGGAATTTCATGTTTCTTCAACAGGTGGGCAGGAGAGTCAGTCGCATTATACTTAAAGAATATAAATCGGACAGATTTATGTTGGATCATTTCAAGGGCATCGATGGTAATTTTTGTGTGAGGGTCCCATACCGAACATGCCTACTCTAATTTTGGCCTTATTATGGAAGTATAAGTGAGGAGCTCAACGTTAGCAGCAGCATGGCGCAGTTTGTCTCAAAAAAGAGTTTACGAAAGGCGGATGAGCAAATATTTTTAACGTGTTTATTCCAACTAAGGTTATTGGTTAAAGTTACACCTAAGTATTTATATTCGTTAACTTCTGAAAGTGGACGAGTGCTTTCGCATTCCCAGACGTAAGTAGTCTTAACTGCATTTCCTTATTCGTATTGCAAACAAGACTAGACATTAGGCCTAAAGAAGAAAAATGAGCCGTACGACACTTCTTCCGAATACAGGCTTCTTGTAAATTGGGTGGTAAATTTAAGCAGAAGTCGATAGTCTATATAGAGATTGTTTAAAATGTTCCTGCGGAGATAAATTTGTATAGAAAAAAATTGGCGCAGCTTGCACTACTGGAGTAAGGCTGAAACAGCAGAGCTGGCGGCCCCTCTCCCTTCGTCGGAGACCCAGCTGTTGCACTTCACATCTATTTCCGAACTTGGCGCTGAAAGTTCTTCATGAATTCCAGGCCCGGATCGTTTGGTCCGCAGGCTTTCACACCTCTCCCAAAGTGTAGAGGCGCTGCATTCGCCGACCAGACCAGCCGCAATCGCATGAGCTCCGCGACAACTCCCATCTCCAGCTGGTCCACCATCCTGTGTACAGCGCCCGTGCATTCCACCACACGCCACTCATTGTGTGGAACATTTTGACACCGAGAGATTGCGCCCAAACTCGCCCTGTAAGTGATTCTATCACTATCTCCGTCCTGACCACTCGGGCAGGCCTAGCTCTGCCGAGGAACGCGCCATTTCGGCCTGCCCGCCTCCGCTATCGGCGGCGTCGCCAAACGATTCCGCAACGGCAGCGCGCTCCGCTCAACACACCAGCATGAGTGCGCCCACGCAACCTGAGCTGGCGGGCGATTCAAACACCCCTCCCACGCCGCTCCTGCCTGAAGCCCCTGCAACGGCCAGCCAACCGCTCCAAGCCGACAACTCCTCCGTCCTCGTCACTTCGGCCGAGGTGCAATACATGGTGGAAGGCGACGAGATTGACCCCGACATTCTGCAAGATCCCGGCTGGCGCACTATCCGCGCATGCATTTCCGCGGCTACCTCCAAAGAGCCACCACCATCCAGTAAAGCCACCGATCCAGAGCGCAAGCCGAAGCGCCAAAAAAACAAGAAGAAACCAGCCATCCCGCGTGAACACCCCCCCCCCCCCCCCGACGACGACAAAATCGTCATGCGCCCGCAAGGCGGCCTTTATCTGAGCAAGGTAAACGCCGCACTCCTTGCCGACGCCATATTCATGCAAGCTCACCTCACTAACAGGCCGCGTCAACATCCAATCTAATTTCATTGTGGCCAGCACCCCATTTAAATCCCGTGCGGAACAATACCTCCAACTTGCCTCCCTGCAATGGCACAGCACCACCTACCCACCGCAGAACCATATACCACCACCGAGCACAACGTTTGGAGCCATCTTCCAAATCCCCCCAGAAGATCCTGAGCCTCTCATCATGGAGAACCTCACTCACCACAATCCAACCATCACCGTTCTCGACGCTCGCCGCATGAAGGGCACTGGCGCCGTCCAAGTACTCTTTCTTGTCCCTCACGTGCTCTTCTGGGTGCGCTACCATGCCGTCACACTGCGGTGCTACCTGTACAAGCACAAGAAGGAAGTCTGCATGGCCTGCTGGTCAGCCGGCCACCGCAAAGATGTCTGTCCCAACCCCTCTCCTCGCCCTCACTGCGCCATTTTCGGGGTCATGGACCCTGCCCCCAACCACCCCTGTCGCCCCAGCTGCATCCTCTGTGGCGAGGGCCACCGCACCGGAAAAAGTGGCTGCCCCAAGCGCTTTCAACCTTGACGCCCACCGCTGAAGACCCTCACCGCCCTCACCACCACCCCATCCCAGACCGGACCAGGCCACCCACCCACATCGCAGACTACCAATAGACGGACCTACAGCAAAGTCGTCCGGGGTCAGGTGAGCGCAGCGCTGCTCCCCACCCCACCTCCACCTCCCCCGGACACAAACTGGCAGACCAAGATGAGGCAAATGCGGCAGGAAATGCAACAGCTCCGCCAAACAGTCACTCTCCTACGCGCTGGGAACGAGCGTCTTCCCTCTGAGAATCGACTGCTCAAACAACAACTTCATTACCTCACGCCCCGCCCCCGCCACTTTCCTCAGACCCCCAGACACCATTCCGTCCCCTGCAAAGAGACGATGACTCCCCTCGCATCCCGACTCGCACTCACCCTCATCCTCACCCACTTCCTCTGTCATCACCTCCCTTCGCTCAGAAATAGAATCGGCCTTCAACTCTCACCGCCTGTACACCGTAGCCAAAATCCAAACTCTGCAGACCACCATACATGACCTTCACCAAGAAGTTCTCCAATGAACGCAAATGACCGCATCACACATGGTTCCCCTCCCGCCCACCCCATCATCTTCTTCCGAACATGACCCACACCTCTAACCCCTTTCACATCTGGCAATGGAATTGCCGAGGCTTCCGCACCAAGCTGGCACACCTGCAGGCCCACATTGCCAACACGGAACACCCCCCCCCCCCCCAGCCCTAATTGCCATCCAGGAAACCAATCATCCTGCGAAACTCGAAGACTACGCCACCTACTCCCTCACTAAATTCCCCCAAATTTCCACTCTTGTGCAACGCAACCTCGCAGCACAGCACACCACTTATACGTCCCCCATCCCTCACCTCCTCACCACCCTCCTTCTCCCCAAGACTGCTCCCACCCATTTCTACCACTATGTATACAACTTCCTCTCTGCCAGCGCCACCACCATATGCCTCGGACACACGCAATCAGCCCCTTTCACCATGCCAAACAGAGGAACCCCGCAAGGTGCTGTTCTACCTCCCATACCTTTTTAATCTAATACTCATGTTCCTTGCCCGCACCCTCCTCACCATTCCCACTCTCCGCAGCACGCTTTATGCAGATGACATTAACCTCTGGGTGCACTCCGGCTCCGACTACCATATTGAGACAACTCTGCAACTTGGCCTCAACAAAGTTCTCCACCACATCGAGCACTCGTGCTTAGCTGCTCTCCCCAAAAATCTGCCCTTCTCATATTCACCCAGCCCCACTCCAAACCACCACCGAGCCCTCCTATACAGCTTTACATCCGCTCTACCCCAGTCCCCCAAGTCTCGCAACTTCGCCTCCTGGGGCTTACTCTTACCCACAACCGCTCCCCAGTGCCCACCCTCCAATACATTAAACGATACACCACGCAAACTACACACCTCTTCCGGCGTATCGCCAACAAACAGCACAGCCTCAATGAGCAGGATCGTGTACGGCTCGTGCACAGCTTTCTCATTAACCGTCTTATGTATCACCTCCCTTACCTTCGTCTCACACCTACCCCACTTGACACACTTGATGCCTTTCTGCGGAAAACCTATCGACCTGTACTACTCCTTCCTCCCTGCACCCCCAATGACAGACTCCTAGCCCTAGGCGTCCACAATACCATCAGAGAGCACCTAGACGCTCACCACACGTCCCAACTCACGCGGCTAGCCTCGTCTCCAACAGGGCACTACATCCTACAAGCTATTAACACCACGCCCCGTCACTCCCTACCCCTCCCACCCCATAGCAGCTCACATCCGCGCACACATTAATCCGCCCTCTCCCTAGACACATGCACCCCACATACCATGCAGCTCACCGGCATGCCCGAGCAGTCGCCCACTCCATCGGGCATCACTCCCCTCACAGTACAGCCACTGCCACCATTCCAACCTCTAACACCACGACGGCGGAGGAGGCGGCTATTGCCCTCGCGCTTTCCCAGCGCCCCACCCCCCACTACGTCCTCTCCGATTCGCAGACAGCCATCCGCCATTTTCTTCGGTGCAACATCTCTCCACAAGCCCTGAAAATTCTAACCACCCATCGCCCAACCGACACCATGTGCCTGTTGTGGACTCCAGCCCACACAGGCGTAGGCGCTAATGAGGTGGCAAACGTACGTGCTCGTGAACTAGTAGACCGGGCCACCGCTTCATCTACGCCTACACGCGGTGCCCCTTTCGGTAGCCCCGCCTGGCTCCTGCATTACAGAGACATCACCCTTCAATACCGCCTCCTCCATTGTTTCTCTCTCTCTCTCCCAAAGTAGAATGAGTTGGCACGCCCTAAAACCCACGGCAACCGCCTTCGTGAATTTGGCGTCTGTAGCACGAAGCATCTGTGCTCCCCACTTCAGAAGCTAACGCACGTGAACTGGCGAGGAGAACAGCACGCGAGAGATCACGCAACAAGCACTGGAAAGAGCGTTCTCGAAGGTCGAGCTGGCCGACGCCGGACGCTCCTCACCTGTTGCAAGCCAGGACGACGACGGGAGATCCTCACGGGTCGCACGTTCACGTCCGCTCGGTACTTTTTCTTGGGATTTTTTTTCGGTAACCCTGGACGACAGAACTAAAAGGTTAAACAGCTCTGCTGTTAAAATCTCTCTTTCTCATCCTCTCTCTTCTCTATGTCTTTTGGTAGGTCTGTGGGGATTTTGTTATCTTCTGTTGCAACAATGTTATTGTCATCAGCGGTATATACTTCTGGCATGCAATCTTCGCGTGGTAACGGTTGCCATTGTGTTGGCTGGCAGTGGTTTTATCCGCAGCGACCAGCTGCCCCTTTGCTATACGCACGTCATTTTTGTGTTCGCTTGTGCCTTTTTCTCGGGTGTACTTTCCTGGAAGACGGCTGTTAGCACTGACGTAGACGCTTCAGCGTCCATTGCGGTTGAAACAGCGTCTACAGCAGAAATGTGTCAAACAAAGATATTCTGTCTTATTTTTGGCATGATCCGTTTCCAATTGCGTCGTTCTATTCATCCCCATGTTACTATAACGCGAGATTCCGTTCCCTTGTGGGTACAAGCCCGACATGGGTACAAGCCCGGTGCGCACCTAGCAACATCTACTACTTAATTTGGAACACTTGATATATATTCTTTTATGCAACTGCTAAAAGAGCTCCACCGTTCCGCTCCAGATGCCTAGTGGAAGAATCGTGGGTTTTTGGAGCGAACGCTCAGCGTTTGAGTGCCAGCACTGCCAAACGTTTTTTTTTCTCCAAAACCCGTGGTATTTTTTTGTGAAATGTTCTCTCAGCACAGTTATTCCCGTTCTTTTTGTATATAGGGTGGTTTTTTTACCTTTTAGGTCGGATTGGACCAGGGTTGTGGAATATCGACACGTCTAACTAACGTTTGCATCGCACCTGAGGTGCCGGGCTTGTACCTATCTTCAAACAGAATAACGCTACTATAACACAGAGGACTGGCCAGTCGCCTTTGTTAGCCCGGCTTCGCTATTTTGTAACTACCATGCTTAAAATCTAGATCCCAACAAGATCACCACTCCGTTCGCAATTTTATATCGCAACTCTGTTCATTCTTTTTTCAACAGCCGAGCTGTTTAGGCCGACATAAATCCGTCAGGCGTACACAGAAACCTCCGAGCGCACACGCGCGGCGACCGCCGGGCGTCGTCCAGGCTTGCGCGTGGGCTTACGCCCCATGAGGAGCTCCCGACATCGTCGTCGTCGCCTTGTAGCGAACGGCGCGCCACGGTACGCCAAGCCTGTGACGTTGACGACGAACCTGCGAAGCCATCCCTTCACAAGCCATCCCTTCATGGAGACGGCCACCGGACCACCTAACGAAGAAGTGAAGGTCTACCGAGACGAGGACGCACTACAGGAGGAATTGCATTACGTGGCAGTGCCGTCGGAAGACGACGACGAGAAGGATGACGACTGCTACTGAATAAAACACTGTACATACTTTAATGATATTTGCCTTACACTGCCGTCGAAAACAGCTTTGCACTGCTGGAGTCCGGCTGCTCCCTCTCTCCTGGGATCCGCTGTCAGTGTGGGGAGAAGCTAGGTCGACCCCCAGCTATGCTGTTTCTCCAGCCTTGTACTACCATAGTGCAAGCTGAGCCAATTTTTTTTACTCTCTAATCTGAATTTCCTTCTTTTTTTTTTCTCGCACGCCTGATTTATCACCTCAGGTAGCATGTTAGCCTCCCTGCAGGACAAACCTCGGCAGCAACAATAAACTACATTTTCTATAGACCATGCTTAAATTATTCGTGCAGGCTTCCAACGGCGCGATTGTGAGCCGTCCTTACCGTCGTCGCCAGCATTTCCCCTTTGCGTTATTTTTGTCTTTCTTGTTTTCTTTATCGCCCTTGTAAGACATAAATATAAGCTATTAGTGTAAACATGCTTTGCTACTTTTGTAATCTGCATGGTCAAAGGACTCTTGCAGGCTCCAATGTTGCCATTGTGGCCTCTCGTTAGGTCGTCGTTAAACGTTCCCCTTTGTTTCGTTTTCTTCCTTCTTTTTTCTTTACCTTTTTTTCTTCCTCGTCCCACTTGTAGGCCCCACATACACGCTGTTGACGTACACGGACTTCGCTACTATTGTAATTAGCATGCGGAAATTCCACTTCAAAGCCCCCAATGGTGCGATTGTGAGCTCTCACGACCCTTGTCATGGGCCTTTTCCTTTGGCGTCATTCCCTTCCTTGTTTTTCACTCCCCAGTTTTCTTTTTCACCCCTGTAATTTCTCTTTAGTCCCTATTAGCGTAAACGTGATTTGCGACTTCTTTAATTTGTTGTTCAAGTTACTCCTGGTCTCCACCGTACTTGTCTGTAACACATGTTTCCAAGTTTAAAACCCCAACACCTATTTTAAGACCATCGTTAGTTTGGTAGAGACAAGGATAGGACAGTGATCAGGAGATGCGCGTTGGACGCGCATTCCGTATGCCCCGTGTGCAATTTCCACATCCAAATTAATCCAATTGTCCTTACTTATATTGCTTCCTATCGATTAGTCCCGCTGACGCCGGACCATGGACTTTCGTGTATAGGGGATTTAATGTTCTTACATTAATAAACAGTTATTCTACTACTACTCCGGCTGCTACTACTACTACTACTACTACTACTACTACTACTACTACTACTACTACTACTACTACTACTACTACTAATACTAATACTGATACTACAATACTACTACTACTATCACCACTACTACTATCACTGCTACAATTACTGCTACTAGATCTACTACCCCTTGCAGTCTGCATAGAGTGTCCGATATTATATTAAAATTAATGCATGGATTTTACATGTTGTACAGCTTTTCGAATAGTGATGCCACCTCCTTCAAAGTTACTTACACGTTGAGAGACAAAGGGAGAGAGAGAGAGAGAGAGAGAGAGAGAGAGAGAGAGAGAGAGAGAGGAAGGGAAAACTGTATTGGTTCCCGGGAGGCGCTTCGTCAGACGATGGCCCAGAGCCCGTGGTCCTTGGCGGCATCTGCCGCCAGCCAGAAGATCGCAACTTACACTTCGGGGATACAGATGAGCAGCGCGGACCCCCACTGCTCGCAACTAGGGATACGAAATACGCGTCTCGTGGGCTGGGGTTTCAGATAAAAGGCCCAAACCACGCGCGTTAGTGAAGGGGCTGATAGTCCAAACCATTCACAGGTGTCCTTGTATCTATTTCCCCCTCCACTTCGGCGCAAAAAGGAGGAGCTGCGCCACCACAGCATAGGGCTGGGGGGGGGGGGGGTGGAAGTGTATGTGTGCAGCCTATGTCACGCTACAGATTGTCCTCTTGTGAGCGATCTTTGAGCTGCTGGAAACCTATACCTACCGTCGAGTTAGACAGCACCTCCTCGGATTCGAGGTCAACCTGGTAGAGGGATGCTCGGGCTGCCTCGGGTGTCATCTCGCTCCACGGGAGGGACGAGTGCGCTGGGGTCGCAATCAGACGGCCTTGTCTTACTGTTACCTAAGAGCGGGTCTGGAGTATACGCGCCGCCGCCGTAGAAATTCTTCTTGCGTAGTTACGCAGGGTGATTGGGTGATTATACTGGCCCGTGTATCTGTCGTTGGCGAGCACGATGACCACTTCTCCCGTGTCTGTGTGGGACGTGTTGACTGAGAATCAGGATACCGCGTTACCTCGATGGTCGACCACCACTGTCGTTACCCGGCTTCGGCCAGGGTTTCTCGCCGTGACTTCTTAGCAGTGTTGTGAAATTCGTCTTCTATATTCTCGGTACGACCACCCAAGCTTGTTCACTGCCGGGTGCCCCCACCCCTCACCGACGAGGAACGTCCCCGCGCCTACACAATAACGCGGCCGCTACCCGTTCTGCGGCAGGACATAAGCTGCTTTCAGCGACTTCTGGCCTCCCAAGCGCCCACCACCCCAGTGTCGCCCAATGACCGGTAACGCTCCGTGGAGGGGATGGCAAAGGCCTCACGCGGCGTCTTCCTTTTGGTGGCCGGCTTGGCGTTCCTGTATTCTTCCTTGGTTGCAGGACGCGCATCGTTGTCCTGCCGTTGCGGCATGTCTGACGACGCTGGAGATGCGGTACTTGAATGAGCCGCCCGACGCCGGATTAAGAGAGGGAACACAGATATCTTTCCGACGCTTCAAGTTCAGTAGCCCAAAGGGCCTCGACCCCAGGTAGACTGCCTCACTACCTGGGGTCATGTATTTTTCAGCCATGTATTCAGCGCCATGTATTTTTGTGATTGGTGCATTCCGGACACCAGCGGAGAGAAAGGGTGAAAGAGGATGGACCGAAAGTGCTTATTTAATCTCTCGCGAGTACGAGCTCACTTCCTGTTCACTGCTTTGTCCATGAATTTATTTCTGATGACTGCCCCGGCATGAAACCAACCACGGTCGACTTCAACCAGGCTACCCCTGTGGTGTATAGTGATGGTCTATGATACCCTGTGGTCTATAGTGACATCACTTGTGTAGCGCTATGGCCCTTGCTTGTCTGCGCCCCTGGTGATGGGTTGGATGCATCTTGTGAGGGGTCGGTGCCACATTGATGTGTTCTTGGATTTATGGATGTAGGGTGGTCTTAGATACATGTGGATGGGCGTAAGGAGTGTGTAGGAATTCGAAAATGGCTCTCCAGGTGATGGTACCGGTTAACCAATCCGTACTTTGGGCTTGAAGGAGCTCGTCCAAGGTGTTATGAATTCCCATCTCTGGCTTCCGGTCTGTGGCGGCGCTGATAGGGATGCTGACTGCTGCCTTATTTGCTTTTAGAATAATTCCTTTAATTTTCTGTATTTATGCTTTACTGAGCTTGACATACGGGACAACGTACGTAATGTTGCTGATTATAATGGACTGCACAAGAAGTCTGTGCTCCTTGAGGCCGTGCTATTTGCGATCCTGGTGAGTTATCTGCAAATCTGGAAATCCGCATTGTCTAATGCTTGACTGGCTGCTGTTTTGGGGCCTTTCTTGTGGATCCGCAGACCCAATATACAGATATAGTCAGTTTGGGGGATGGTGTTTCCTCGGATAATTTCTGAGTGTCTGACGCAGATGGTGCCCCCCCCCCTTGTTGTGTTGTACAGAATTATTTCTATTTTCTGTGGGGAGAGTTCAAACCTCTAGCATCTACATACGCACTGTTTCGATTCAGCGCGCGGCTACCCTCTGCACGCGTGCTGCAAGTTTTGTGCAGAGCTCCCGTGTAGTGTAACAAAGCCTTCCTTCCTCGGACAAGCTAAAACATGCCGGAGAACGGCGGCCGTGTGGGCGCCTCTTTGTCGGGGACCCAACCTCGGCGGCTGCAAAATAGAAAACAAACTGTTCTTCGTGTTGGGACTTGCACCTGCGAAGCGGACACCGCAGCCAAGATCACCTCTCCCCCCTCTCTCAGACTCAATGAGCGCCGCTACTGCTGGCTCTCACGAACCCTATAAAGAATGTTCGTGTGTGTCTGTATTATTTTCGTGCCACGTGGAAAGAACTAGGAAAGCTGTTTGACCGTTAGCGCTTCGGGCATAAATATGCAGTTCCTCAGAGCACAGAACGCATCCGATTGTGAGCATCGGATCCTGCTGTCGCTCTATTCGAGCCATGCTGTAAGGTTGCCACAAAGGGTGATATTCCTGTATCTTCGCTTATCGCCTCTCGCTATGCTGTAAACCAGTTAAGTTTTGCCTGCGGCTTTTTGTCATCAACACCAAGGATGCATCTTTTGCTGGCCGCTCGTTCACCATGCTACCGCGATATTACGGAGACGACGAAGCCCGGTTCGGGAACGCCTTGCCGAATGTAACAGCATGCAGACCATCAGAGGCTGCTTGCAGGTGTTCTTCTGTCTGCTTACCTTTACCTCTTACTCTCCTCCCCGTAATGTGATCGGCATACAAGCTGGGGGGGGGGGGATGTTAGGGACCTGGTGGAGCAAATGAGCAGCTAAAGTATGGCCGCGTTCAAAAGGAGGGAGAGATCACAGAACATTGTGGGGTCCCCCTGGGCCCCTGCTGCCCAGGCTTATGGAGTCAGATTCGAGGCCGTGGACGTTTATTTCACTGGTGCGTTGCGAAAGAAAGTCCTCAATGTAGCTTTTATGTGTTGGGGCCAACGTTGAGGTTATTGAGATTGTTAGGTGAGGCTGCCTGGCTCACGCAATCAAACACCTCAGCCAGATTCAGCCCCATGATGACCAGTGTGTCCAGAGGGGATGCTTCAGGACTGTCAATTATCTGATTTTTGCAGGTGTAGAGTCACATCCTATGTAGTTAAGCTGGACCTGAATCCTACCATGATGTGATCAAAAAGCTGTCGTTCTTCCCTATGCTGATGTAGTCCACTGAGAACTGCATGTTCAAGTAGCTTGCCAAGGCATGATGGGAGTAGGAGGATCTTAAGATTTTCTAAGTTGAGCACTTTGCCCATCTTCAGATGATGGTGACCAAGGCATGCTTCCATGTATAAGGAAGCTTACCCATACCCCACGCCCTGTTCAGGTAGTCGGTGAGCGCGGATCTGGATGAGTTGCCGAGGTTTGGGATCAGCTTATTGGTGATGGTGTCAGGCCAGGGCGCGGATCGTGTGTTGAGCCTGGTGATGGCCTTATAACCTCGGTTTTAGTGATACAGCTATCAGCGCTGAGTTTGGTACCCGAGTGTAAGGCCGCGGGAGTTCTGGACTTTTGGGTATGTACAGATGTAGTTTATCCTGCAGGGTTCTTGAAACATCTTGATGGGAAGCCAGCAAGGTTAGTTTATTGTTGTGTTGAACGATACGCTTTCCTCCGGGTTTTAGAAGGCTGCGGATTGTGTGCCACGTGCGCGGTGTGCTCATTTGGACTTCCATGCAACCACAAACTGCATTCCAAAGCTGATTGCTTAAATGGGCTGCACGCTTTTGTATGTCCTTGTTTATACGGGAAAATCTTCGCCGTAGGAGGCGATTGTGTCTGTGTGCGTGAAAGCGCTTTTGAATGCTTCCTTTCGCTTTCAACATGTGAATTAGCCGCAATATACTTGTTCAAAATTTGCTTCTTCGTAAACTGTTTTATCGGCTAAGTCGGTGAGCTCGTGTATAAATTTTACCCACTCCTCCTCGACGTCTTCAACATTAAGGCAGTCCTGCATTATTCGGATTTTTCGTAGTAGTCCCCAGTCAATTACTGTGTGCTTGCGCCGCACTGATTGCGTCGACCTTCCCACAGGGAGTGTTTACTCTATATTAAGGATCGCTACTTAGGTCGGTCAGCGTATTTCCTCACTGTGGTGTTGACGTTCTGCACTATTACTGAGATCCGGCTTGGTATTGCGCTGCACGCTGTTGCCCTGCCTGGTTCGTGGTGCCGGATCCTTTAGAATGCTGAGATTCAATTGTTGCAGGGTATCCCACACCTGCTGACACTTTTTTGTGGTTTGGGGGCATCCCCAAGCTTGGTGGGGTGCAATAAATTCTTCAACGATTATCCCGGAGTAACCATGAGACATCTGGTGAGCCAGCGGCAACAAAGGCCAAAGAGTACGAGATAGTCTTGGGGTGCTGTATACTATAATGAACGTACAACTTTTGCTTCTTCTGAGCGTTAGCGGGCAGGATTTCAAGGAAACAGTATTCTGGCCCCTCGCATTTAAGCCATATATGCTTGGCGTTATTATTTCGATGCATGGGTGTGTAGTGACCCCGCTTCACGAGGTACTACTGGCATCTGTCTGACCGTAGTGGTAACCCGTGTATCCCGAGAGTTTAGCTGAGATGTGTCTGTTGTAACGCTATAAAATCTTGTATAGTCTTGAGGTTGTTCCATATGTAGTTGATGTGCTGTTGTAGGAGCCGCCGTTTGGACCCGTATCCTTTGCTGTTCAAGTGAGAGATGCCGTAAGGGTGACTACCGCCCTATCTGTCTGATTGCTGCTCCATGCTGGTCAGAGGCTCGTTGGACGGCAGCCATTTGTATGGCCTCGCATTGTAGGTGGGGATGGCGGGGGGGGGGGGGTGCATGGTGTCTCTGTAAAAGAAGGGAAGGGTGAATAGGTCGGGATTGAAGCGGTGGTGTTGGCGGTGGTGTACGTGCTGGAGGGAGATGAGCTGCCCCAAAATTAAAGAACGGTGACCTTTTCGTCAATAAACTCCATGAAATTCGCCAAAGCATTGGCTAGGGCGTTGAGTGAGCATGGAAATTCCTCTCACCCCTTCTTGAATTGCGGCTTGAGTTATTGCATTTGATGGCTTTCGTGTGATAGGCTATCACCGTTTTCTCATCTCGCCTCTTGGTGCGGGGAGGATTTTCTTCGGAAGAGTTTGAGGCTGACGTTACGACTGAAGAGATTACCAGAGTGCAACGACATTTGAACTGCGCGAGCTCGGCTTTGAGTTGCCTATTCTCGGTTAGAACCTCGTCCTATACAGCCCTAATGGTCTGCAACTCTCCGCACACGTTATCTTGCTTTGCATGTAGGGGGGTATTTTGGGTTTGTGCCCCGTCTCCAGCAGTTTGGGAAGCATTTGCTGCCCAGCTCACCGATTTGGTGCCCTCTGGTGTCCAGGGGCTCTTGGGCTGTCGAAGTTGGGCCGTCTAGGCCAGTACCTGGTCCCGGTTCTAAGAATGTACTCGAAACGTGACTATCGTTGAGACTTGGTGGATTTCTCGATGTTTTCTTCTTCTTGGGGCGACGCCATCGTCGTCCCTGAAGAAGAAAACAAGCGGGGGAAAGAAACCGAGCGGTCCCTCCACTGTCTGGAAGAGTCTCGTTTCTGGCTGCGGGATAATTTGCGGCACCATTGTCGCTAATTGAGAATGAAGAGGGTGCAATAGCGTTTTTTTTTTTCATGGCATGTCTGCGGTAGGATGGTCCTTTCCGTAGAGGACGCATTTTGCAACCAATGCGTACTCTACAGTGGTGGCTCAGTGGCTAAGGCGTTGTGCTGCTGAGCCCAAGGGCGCGGCTTGGATTTCCGGCCGCGGCGGCCGCTTTTCTGATGCTGGCGAAAAGCGAAAACCCCCGTGCGTTTCATATCTAGGAGAACGTTAAAGATCCCCCGGTGGTGAAAGTCAATCTGGAGCCCTCCACTACGGCGCGCCTCGCAGCCTGTGTAGCGTCGGTGCGTTAAAACCCACAATCAATCAATCAATCAATCAATCAATCAATCAATCAATCAATCAATCAATCAATCAATCAATCAATCAATCAATCAATCAATCAATCAATCAATCAATTCGTGCTCTTCCATGGGTCTGGCCGAGGTTGAGCAGTTTCTCGTGGCTCCTGGAGAGCCGTGCTGCGCATGCGCGAGGCGCAGTGACGTCACACGGCGCACAGAGCGTTGCTCGCTGCCCGGCGTCTCTCACACACCCCCCGCGCCCAGCGTCTTCGCTGACCTCCGTTCCGCACGTGGTGGTCCGGTCCACTTGATGATCATGCGAAGGGTGGCCGGGTGTGGAACCGATGGCTCGTGCGTCGCAGCAACACCGGTGTGCGCCTTTGGAACTAGCTTAGCTCTGGGGCGATTGGTGACGCTGCGCCGGAGCCGCATGATAAATATATGTGTCACATAATGCGTATGCCGTGCGTGTGTCATTGAAGCAGCAGTAAGCATGATAATCAAGCTAATCCTAGACGACCAGGAAAGCTAAGAATAACCAGCTGAACCTTAGCTCACGCTACGTATATCCTGGCATAGCCTAGCTAAGCCACTGCTAATTTTTTTTCTTAGGAATATAGCAATTGTACTCAGCTCCGCGGTAATATATGAAGTCTATAGGCGCCTGGCGGTCACAGAAAGCTATAATGGCGAAGTTTCTCTGTCCCATCCTTCTAGCGTGGAGGGCTGTGGGGTTTCGGGAATTGGCGGTGAGAAGTTTTAGTGGCTCTACCTGGCTCCTGACATCAGCTTAAGGACTCGCGCTGCTGTCGTCTGCTACACTCCGCTTTTGAGGGAAACCATTGCCTGCGCTAGAAATCGCCTGCTTTGATGACTTCGAGCATCAAATAACGTATTTACAGTAACTCAGTGGTTTTGATACCTTCTGACACTTCTGAATAATTTCAAGTTGTATTCTTTATTCTTTATTCAAAAAAAACCTTACAGGCCCCAGAACAGGGCATTGGGTAAGGGGGGAAATTGGGAAAGTACAGGACAGATAACATACAGTTTTAAAGTATCTCGCACAAGTTTAAAACACCAGAGGAGAGAAAGAACAACTTTCTTCAGAGCATCGTTCAGAAGATCTTAACTGGTCCTTTCTATCGTATTTGGAAGGTTCATTGTTCAGAGATCCTCGATTAGTATTCAGAATGCGTAGGCTTTCCTAAAGGATTTTTGAGATGCTCTTATGAAGACTCAACAGTTTAATGCTACGCACCAAGCAGCGGGCCCCTACACGCGCATCGCACAGTAGGAACTAAAACGGCTGTATTCTATTTCTTTCGTTGTTGTACACTTGTATAAGATGAATGTTTTTTTTATGCCCAACGCATTAGTTTTTATGCACCATCACAAATTCCTTATTAGGAGATTTGGGAGTGTTTGGGAGGCTCACAAATTTCATGTGGATATTATTTTCTTCAGGCTTTATGGCATACATTCCCTTCTTTCTTTCGCAAAAATAACAAAAAAAAACAAATTGACTTTCGTTATGGCTACGTGCAAGAAGGTGCATATCCACAGCGTGCGTTGTTTATTCACATGCAAGTACAATTAGAAGGTTTATGCTACGCCACAGCAAAACGGTGCAGACAACGTTGTCCAGAGTTCCCGAAGGCGGCTTTTGTGCACCGAAATTCTATGGTACGCATCGTTATCACAAGAAAGTGACACTCACCCCGAACGGTTATGACATGATCACGGTGTTGAAGGCTTGATATACTGGCTAACGAAGGCAATAAATTGTATACATGCCGGTTTCCAGTGAAAAAAGAATCAAAACCGATGAATATGTCCAGGCAGCTCTTGATTGTTTTCCAAACCCTTCAGGCCCTAAGAAACAAATCCTGGATTACTCGGCATGGCGTTTCCTGGATTAAAGAAAATTAATCTTGCTTTCTAGTCCTGGACTGAGGACCCCGCCCAGTTACCAGCCCGATTTAGTGTTAAATAAATGTCTATCCTCCTCCTCCTCTCCAGTGCACTTTCACTATAGCGCATATCTAAATATGGGGAAGACATGGCTGTGGGAAATGTACCGTAAATATGCCGCCAGGTCTGAACAAACACAATGCTACAGTATTTTTACCGTACGCGTGACTAGCATATGTGCTGCGTGCGCGTGGGGGCAGATGGGCGTGCGTGCGCCGTGTGTGTGCGTGCCTGTTATGGCGGAAACATGTTATGGCGGCGCACCTGCAGAAATGATGGAAACCGACTAGAACTAACTCCTCTCCGCCGTACGGACTTTTTACTCTCCGTACTGACTGTTTATATGGACAGAAAAGCAGTATTATGAAAAATGGGTGTGTCATTCCCAACTGCCTATAATTTCGTTTCCAACTACACACAGCACACGAGGTTGCAACCACGATTACTTTCTGGATGAAGCGGTTATGGCGCCGTGTCCTCCATACGAGCATAGCCTAGCCTCCGAGCTTGAACCGACCACGTTACTGGTATCGTGCTCAATTGCTAACGTTTTCCTCAGTAAGCCTACATACCGGATAGAAGCCTGGTATAAAACCCGCACGTGCCTATACAAACAGTACGTTATTTGGAACTCAAGCAACATTTTTTGCGGCCCATAGTGCATGTCGACATACTTTCATACCATGACAACGTAAAGTGATGTGATACAATACTTTGGAGCGTTCAGCAAAGTTGGAAAAACTGTTTTACCATCTCCTTGCATACAATTACCAAGTATCGTAATGCCTTTTGCCAAAACCGACAGCCCCGAATGTATGGACTTGGTTTTCGTCTTGAATTTTCGCTGCTGTCGGTTTTTAGAAGCTGCCTGTTCCCTTTGTTCGAAAGATTGCTCGATATAGGAGCTGACGCCTAGCTACGACTCTTCGCGCTCCGCACAGGACCGGCTTCGCATTGAATGATGCGACCCCGGCAATGTTTCTTCCGGAGCGTTATCAAAAACTGTACTTTAAATCACGCCTTGAGCTAGTGCATGTGATTTTAATTCTTTTATTATGATAGAAAGTTACGCACCCGAAAAATATGGTGCAGCGACCTGACGTTCAGGAACGGTGGACGAGCCCTACTACGCATGCGTGAACTAGACAACAAAAAACAAAGAAAGAGACTTTTCTTCTTTTTCCGGATGTGACGTCATGGTTTGCGAAACTTTGCTAAAGATGGCCGCTGTGGTCCGACTTCTTCGCTGCGCTCCTCGTCGCCCTTTTCTCAATGGTTGCAGCGGTGACCACAGGCTTTCTGCGAATGGTTGGCGATTGTGATGAGGGCGCTCCCGAAGAGCATCTGGAGAGTGTTTACGGTAGCGTCCAACAGATTCTGGAACGCCGCGTGTGTGCGGCCGCCTGAATGGCGCGTAGTATGTTACGACGGTCACCACGGGCGTTCTGTATCAGTTCTGCCGTCTCGGTTTGCGGGAGTGATGGGTGCGCTCCCGACGAACGTCTGGAAAGTACTTACGGTGCTGCGCGGCGTATTATTAGAGTGCCGTGTGTGAGGCCGCTTGGAATTTAGCGGCCACGTGCAGCCGCGAGAGAGGCAGCAACGGCAGTCACACGACGACAGTGGGAGAACGCATGATAGCATTGTAGCCAAATTAGCTACTGCAAACGATTCTAGCGCAAAACTGATGCCGCACCCCACTGCCATATACCACAGTGCTCTGTTTTTGTCCCGGTATAACGGAGTTAACCTGAGCGGCGTAAGGTATACTTGTGTGTTCTTTGCCAAGAGGCAGGCAGGTAATGTTCACCGTTGCAAACAAGGTGTAGCAACTACCGTGCTGAAAAATCTCGGCTAATCACTTCGTGGGTCATAAACCTTACATCAGCTGATTATACGACATACAGCCCAGTGGGAGCGAGGGCTGCACACTGAACAAGTGTTTTTGTTGTTGTTGTTGTTGTTGTTGTTGTCGCTACCAGCTGTAGGAACCAAGCATTAATAGTACACATCCAGGCCTCAAGTAGTGAAAGAGAAAATTGTAACTTGTGCTTAGCCCTGGTACCAAGCATCTGTCTCTATATGGGTACCCTCAACTTACCGTTTTTAAAAATAGTATCTCTTCTGGGGGCATATTCAAGCTGTTATAATGAAATGCATCCAACAAATTCTGAACAGTTCACCCAATATTCCCTTGATGTGTGCTGTCACACGCCGCAGAACAATATTGTACTTCAGCTGGTCCTTTTAGCAACAGATCTTATGAAGTTTCTTCTACTTGTGCAAGGCTTTAAAGTCCATTTCTTCTGCATTTAGTGTGATAAAGTTTAAAATTATGCATGAATGAGGACATCTTTGCAACTATCTTACAGACACCAAAATAAGTTATTGCTTGTCAAGTAGCACAAAAGTATCACTACAACTTAAAACTGAAATTAGTCAGGGAGGAGGTTTGGCTTGTCAGTTTTCTCTCTGCTGCAGTCTGATGTCAATGGCAGCTGACTGCTTTATGTTGGTACAAGGATAACTTACATTTTGTATTTATATTTACAGGTGCGTTATTATCCGCTTAGCGTCTGTGAATTGAATAAATAGTAAAAGTTGGCTACTAATTGAATAAAATATTTTTGAATATGAATAGCAAAAACTAGCTGCGATTTAAATATCTTCAAATCAAACTATCGTTCCTTTTGTGTGTATAGAGCGCATAAAGCATGACTGCATAAAAAAGACTGCTTAGGCAGTCATAACTAAACACATCTGTGTTTAGGTACTAGTGCATGATATGCAAAAAGATTTATGTAGCAGATAAAATAATAAAGATGTGTGAAAGCAGCGAAAGAAGAATTTTGCGTAGCTTGCCATGTAAAAATGCGAGTTCCTCAAAATGCTGTGAATAGTGTATGTATATTACGGTATATTTAAAATGGCTGGCAGCAGTCCCCCCCAGTCTTTGAAAGAAGGCTGGGCATGCTAGTTGTTGGTAAGACATTACTAACAAGCCAAAAATGACGCTTGATGTCTCACTCATGCCATAAAATTCCCAGGACACCTATTTTCAGGTTATAAATTTTACTCTTGTAGCGTTGCACTTGAGCAACGTACACCACAGTTAGCGAATACTTGTCTCGTGCAGGGCTTCTACGTCAGGCTTTTTGCACGGCTTCAGTGTCATGCAAAAAAAACCAACCCTTAAAGTCGCGCCATGCAGTGAAGCTTGAAAGTTTCCAAGTTTTGCGGCACAGTAAACATTTGTTGCGCTATTATTTGTAAAATTCAAATATTTGAAACAGCGCCGCAAAACGACTCCCAAAAAACTAGTCACGAAGTAGTCTCAATTGCGAATGTTTACACACTTTCAAATATGCTGTCTGCTCATTTATATTATTAAGTTTATAAGAAACATTTCAGTAATGAAAGTTAAAAAAGGCTTTAAGGTGTTCATTATGTAAGTTTGACGCGTTTATTTGAAATCATTGGTAAGCGTTGAGTGGAGTTTATTTGTAAGGTTGTGGAAGCGGTATGAGTGCGGCGGAGATCAGGGGTTTTCTATGCGTCGTTAGTGGCAGACGACCCATGGTTTTGTGCTTGAATATGCATCAAAACAGTCAACTGAATGAAGGTGGCTATGCAGGCTAGTAAGGATTTTATTGTGGAGATTTCGGTTAATGCCAAGCATGACAAAAGGAAAGAATAGAGACAGGAAAGGGTCACACTATCAACTAGGCTTAATTTTCCGGTGAGAGTGATTATAAAGCAAACAAAAGCCCCATGTGACACTGGTTTAACACCACCTTTAAAAAGCAATTACAGCTGCTGCAAACTTCACACTAATAATTCAGGTAATCTATAACGTATTTGTCTCCCACCTTTATCACATGGGCCTCAAAGATTTCTCTTTCCTGTTTTGTGCCGTACAATTTCAGTATTTGGTCATGTGAAATTCCGGCATGCAGCCGCCTGGCGTGCATTGAGTCTTGTAGTGGAGCACCAAATTGCTTTCTGTTCCAGTCTTCAGCGACGTGGCATGCTACCACCACCGCCGTTGGGGCAGTGCCTTTCTGTCCCATGTACCATCAAAATACGTTGAAATATGAACAACAAAGCGCGTTTTAGTAGATGCTGTGCATCGGGGTTACGGGGTGTGTATGCACAGGAGGAACAACTTACAAGAGTTCGTGTCCAACCTTGGTATTGAAAAAGCATCGCTCAGCATGCGAGAATATTAATTTGGCCCACCGCCGCATTTGGTGCGGGCTCCGGCTGTAGCGTGAAGTATCTCGATATTCTGCCAATACTACGGGTTTACGGGCGACGAAAAAGTTCCCGTGTAACTCGTAAGGCACGTCACCTGTGTGCGTATAGGAGCCAGTGCAACCAGTGGTTTCTCAGCTCTTCGAGCTCCCTGCGCCGTATGGTCTCGGGAACGTGGACTTCGCAACGGCTGTCAAAGCTTGAGGCCATGGTCGCATTTGCGAGACGGCCAAACTTAGCCTGACGCCTCGTGCCTTGCACGTGGAAACCGCAAGCGGAACATTATGTTGGCAACATCAATCACTTGATCGATATTCAATCCAAATCCATTTTGTACGCCTTGGGGTTAACGCGGATGTAACATATTTCGCGAAAGCTACTTAGTTATCTGATGTGCACAGAGAGTAATATCTGGCTCGGCTATTTGGTGGCCACCGAACTCAATGTATCGATGCGCTTATCGTCCATGTTCTAAAATTTTTTCAGGTGCTGATGAAGGCTGTAAAAGCGTCGCAGGGGCTCTTTATTACCTTTGTGTCGTTTTCACAGTTTTCTAGAAATAAATTCGAGCACACTTTCATTATCGCTTAATTTGGCCCTTATGTGTAGAGGAGATACTTCATGCTAATGAACCCTTTTTTAATACGTGACAACGAAGGCTGGTCTACAGTGCTCACCCGGTGCTTCAAGTGCTCTGCGACCTGAAGGTGCAGCTGGATATAAGCTGCCGCTACCCCTTCCCCACAGTGACGGCCGGTAACACATCGGCCGGCAAGTCCTCACACCAAGCAAGGTCAGTGATTAAAAAAAAAAAAAAAAAAACATCCGTGGTGTTCGGAAGCGGCTTGTTCCCTGTTCACGCACTCACGCGGTCGTATGAGCGAGCTCTGGGATAATTGCAGCCCGCGGCCCCGATGTGCGTACACAGCCGGGTAATGTGTACTACATTCATCGTCCTCTCTCGCGTGGCGTCGCGGGCCCCCGTGGGTCGGTTGAGCGAGGGCCGTCAATTTGCGCGTCTGAGGACCATGGTGCGTGGCCGCCGGCGTCAGAGTGGGCCACCGGTCGCAGCGTTGAATGGAAGGGTCGACATCGTTTAGCCAGAAGGCCGTCGGGGAGGAGGAACGGGTCGCGAGAGGAAGAGGACAAAAGACGACCGCTGCCGCCCGCCGAGAGACAGTCCGCGGCCTGGAGCCCGCCATCGTGGTCGCGCAATCTGGCTCGGTTTCGTGCACGCCGAACGCACAATGTGTTTTTCCTCCAAAACGGCTCTCAAACTGGGCCCGAGGAGCACGCACCGTTACAGAGACAAGAGGAGCTCCGCCTCGTGGCGCACATACGGCGCGCCGCTTCGCGTAGCTCGTCATTGCGCGCTCCACTCCGGCACGCTGCTCATCGAGTTTTATTCGCGCACGCGATGCTTCTCTGAACTCATCAGCATCTGCCCTTTTTTTTTCTTCATTCCGCGGCGGATTCCGCCGGACATTCAACCGTTCCCCCTTTGGACTTTCTACCGCTCCATTCAGTGTCCTTCCTTTGCTTCTCTTTCTGGTAAGACGCTCTCCTCTCCGCGGCAGCAGCGCCTGTTTGTCTGTCCGCGGGCTGGGATCCCGCGACGGCAATTGCGCTGCCCTACCGAACTCACTTTACTTTAGTTCAACTCGTTGTGGCGCGCTCTATGATAGCAGCAGTGAGCCACCGACGAAACGCGAGTATACTATGTTATTCGTTTATTTGTTCTTTTATTTATTTCGGTTCACAGTTCCCTGCCACGCTGCCGGAACCACTGTTTGCCGCCGCATTTGTACGTGTCGCACGCACCGTAGAATTCACGGTATTATTTGCGTCGAGCATTTAAATCGCTCCAATCATCTAGCTTACCTTGATAGAGTACACAGATTCCCATTACGCTTAGAGCGTTCTTGCCTACAGCAGTCACACAAGACTCTTGTTTTCGGAGATTGTCCTTAGCAACGGAAAAGTGGAGTTCATTCGTTCAGTAACTCGTTCATTCACTTCCACTAAATCGCGGTGGTGAATAAACGAGTTAATTAAGAAAAACATAATCTGCTGTATTGTGGCGGGTGAGCTCTTTGCGCACGAGGTTGCGGTATCAATTCACGGGAGTGGCAATGCGTGGTGGTTTTATTTACTGACTAGAGCTGGAGGAAAAATCACCTGCTATCATTAGACCTGATGTGATTTTTTTTTAAAAATGCCGCGCAATGCTGGCTGCTTGGGAGCCCTCCGCAGAAAGGTTGTACTGAGCTACAACGTAGCTTCACGCTTTTACTTTTATTCATTGCGGTACCTTCTTTGAAAAGGCGTGCAGCCCAGAAACGCACACAAGCTCGTTCGGCTACGTTCACATTGTTAATTCAGGGCTATGTTATCGTATTCTTTTACATCATTTTGTTTTCTCCAGTTGATGCATCCCAGATACCAAAAACCCCGAACCAGCCGAAATCCCACCGTATAGGTTGCCTCGCTTTTATCCCGCATTTACTTAATGCCGCAACTCCCAGTCATGTGACGAGCACATGAGCAGTTTTCTAATTCCTCTGCTGTGCACCGCATAACTCGCATGTTCCTTCTTGTGGCCTCGAAATACGGTACGGATGCACCTTCGTGTCTGGTGTAATCGTCGCATAGCTGAGCCAATTCCCCCAACTTTGGAAAGTACTATTCTGCGGCAGGTGCTCCACCCGCAGGAGTTGCTTAATGCGGAACCACGCCTCGCAGTTGCCTATACGAGACACGCCGCAGGCGGTTATCTTAATACACTCACACCGAATAAGCCTTCTGGGTAAAACGCGTACGCGTTTTACGTTGGAACAAGCTTTCCGTGCACGCACTCGACCGCACTCGAACGAGGACGCCTCATTCTGGCGGGCCGACGCTTCTACCAGAATTCCAGTTGTTACTGCGCAGCGCGCGCGCACGTATCTGTTACACAAGTTAAGCATGTACCGTGAGCAGAAAAGTATAAGGAACGCCCGGTGCCTGCAAACAACCGGAATGGCGTCATCCGTCTGAGTGTGTCCGTTCTCTTCTTTAGCCCCGAAACTCGCCCATTGGAACGCACGAGGCGCAGCGGATGAGCGTTCCGCATCGTTAAGCTCCGCTTCGTCCCGCGAGCTTCGTGCGGAATAAAAGCGGCACGCTCTGCTGGCTCCTCTCGGCCGCCCCGGTTTCCCTCCCGGGCGGCGTTTTGGCGGCGAGAAGCGGGAGGCCGCCGCCCCGATGCGAGCGAATTTCATCGCTGGATGCGCTTCTTGGGAAGAGAGGACGCGCGCTTGCGGTCGCGCTTCACCACGTGTGGACGTGAACGGGTGCCACTCATCTCTCTCGTTCCCATCTACCGTCTAATAAAGTGTGCCGTTAAGCTAGTTGGTACAGACTAACTGAGGACTGAATGGGCGCAACCAAAGACGAAGGACTGGAAGGACCCACACTATCCGCAAGGACGCGCGCAAGCGTCCGTGTGCGTTCTTCCTGTCCTTCGTCTTCGGTTGCGCTTCATTCACTCTTCAGCTATATATATATCCGGCCCGTGGCGGAGTTTAGGGCTGAGAGGGGACCTCGACAAAAAATAGCTAAACTCACTCCGGTGTTACTGGAGTGAAAAACAGCGTTAAGGACGAATGTATAAGGCGAACAAGGTTATCTTCCGAAGTCTGTTGGAAACTATAAAATAGCGCAAATTGGAACAAGCGACGAGAACACGACGAGTCCTGTTTCTTCTGTTTTCGTTTGAATTGACTCCGCTTGCGCACTTTTAGCTTCCAAGTTATGAACCAACTTGCCCATCAGCATGCCTTCCTATGACATGTTTCCAAGAATACACTCGGAATGGGGCAGCAAGGTTTATTTACTCTGAATATTCACATCACTCAAGTGTCACTAGTCTGAAAAACCAAGCCCAACTTCAGAACCTGTAATTGTGTCGCCAGGCTGCTAGACTAACCCTTTTTCAATTCTTTCATTCATTGTCTGACGCATCCAGTATCATACCCGCACATCGAATCTCTTCTCGAACTAGCCACCACAACACCGTTTATCTTGCGCATGCCTGCACAACTGCCCACCTTCGCTGGTTTTTTCTTCAAACAGCAAAGGATTGGAATAATCTTCCACCCGACGTCGTGCACCACTCAAGCCCCATTCTGTTCAAAACCAACATCGAAAGAAAGCTGTACATAGCCCACCCCTCATGTAGTACCCCGTACTGGGGTATTTGAGGTATAATAAATAAATAAATAAATAAATAAATAAATAAATAAATAAATAAATAAATAAATAAATAAATAAATAAATAAATAAATAAATAAATAAATAAATAAATAAATAAATAAATAAATAAATAAATAAATAAATATTGTAAATGGAGGGAAAAGTTCCGTGCAGCAAGGTGCCAGACTTTGTACCAGGGCAGCTAGGTATACTTCGTTCTCTAGTCCTGACGACCCGAGGTACGACTGCTGTGGTGGTTCCCCTATGCCAACAAGACCCATTCACACTTAGCAGCACTGAAAAAAAAAACAGCGATGCGTAGGAGATGCTCAACCAGCAACTAAGAGGACTGGGCGTCTTTCTTCTTGGCAGAAATGTTCCTGGAGCTGCCCGGAGACGCCTCGTTCAGCTGCCTCTGCTCGCTGCTGTATGTGTAGTGTACGTGTGTAGTGGGGTAGGCATGAGTGAAGCAGGACCATCAGTGATCGCGCAGCAGAAAGCCCCGCGATAATCTCGTTAAATATTACTACTTAGTGTCGTTCCGCATGGTCTATCTCCCAGCCTCGCTCGCTTCGTATAACTAAATTTTTGTTTAACTTACGTATAGTTAGTACGACGCTAACTATACGTAAGTTGAACGAAAATTTATTGCCTCGTCAATATGATTACAGTGTCGTAATTATGGATATGGGCAAATAAAGCTGTATACCTTAATTAACGTGTGATTGTGGGGTTAACGCACCGAAACTACGCCTCAGCCATGAGGTGCGCTGTAGTGGAGGGCTTCGGATTAATTTTGACAACCTGGAGGTTTATAAAGGGACTCTGCAACACTTCCGATAAACGCTTTCGCTCTTTCCTTCGCGTCTTGAAGCGCCACTGCGAAAGCTTCAGTTATCGCCAGCACGGAGCGGCACTGTGTGATTTGCTCGTCGCAGCAGGTACGCCTTCCGTTTCTGCTTTGCTTTCGTGACTTTCTTTTTGAAGTGGCAATCGAATGTGATCATTGCTGCAACGGAAGGAAAGCCGGCCAATAGCCACTACACAGCTGTTATGACGTAATTCCATCGGTCGAAGAATCCCACGACCGGGAAAAAGGGAAAAACTTTTAAGCAAGTTTTTAAGTTTTCTGATGGGCATAGAGCAGTAATTTTTGGCTTAGATACTTCGCGACCCCCCTAATCTAAATACTGGACGTGTTGGTTGACTACAATCTGCGAGCATTTAATATTTCGAAAAGAGTTGAAAAAGCGTTGCAGGGTCCCTTGAACTTGCCCTGAAATCTCCACACACGGGCGTTTTCGCTTTTCGCCTCCATCAGAAAAGCGGCCGCCGAGGCCAGCATCGTCATATGGAACAAATTGTGTGCTATGTGAATGACTTTGTTAATTCGCGTATGCATAACTACTTCCAACACGATTACGCTTTTAAACCAAATAACCAAACATCACCAAGGCGCAGTACAAAGCTTTCGGGCTAATTTCGAGTTCAACTGGTGAAACGGCGTCAAATTTTTTGGCGCACCACTCTCAGGATAGAAAATGATGGCACCATGCAATCCTTGTAATATGTAATCACCACTTCGTTTTCTGAATACACTCGATAGTTTTAAGCTGTGGTCATGGTCGCGGTCGGTTCATAGATATCCGTATGCAAGGTGAAGGCAGCAGCTGTAAGTTTTATCAGCCGGATTAAACACCAGAAATCTCCACGAAAGAGCAACACGCTAAACTGTGACGTAACTGGGAATCAGCTCAACACGACTTCACATTTACACACACAGTTATCCGCCATTAAAGCAACACACATACTCACTGCCCAGTGTGTTTGTAACCGGGGTCATGTGGATGAGGAAGCAAGTGAGCGGCTACTAACCATCGGGATTTCAAGAGGAGAATAAAAGAATGATGGCTGTGGCGCGCTGGTTAAGCTACGTCGACTGTACTAGCAAAGAATTTTGAATGTAGCTGGAGATGGCCAAGATGACTTCTTAATCTCGCGCCGATAAAACTTTCAAAAGAAGTAATTCACGGAGACTGAGCCACAATGACAATGATGATCTTTATTATGATCAACGACGTTAATCTCACCGCTGAAGTTATCAGCATTAGCCGCGGTATTGCAGGGTCTACAGGAATCATTTGCTAGCAGGCTACATCATTGATATCACAAGGAACGTGCCATCTACGGAATTGATCGAGGAGGTATAAATAATTAATTTCTACCAGAAGTGACCTCCTACCACAGTACCAGGCTTGCACAGTGAAGTACCAGGTGTCCTCGCAGGTATTGGTAAAGACCGGAATGGTCCATCATGACCTTAATCTTCACTCCATCAAATCTTCGGACGAAGAGTCAACTCAAGAAGACTAAGTACTTGTGAGGTAATTAGGCTTGAGCTAAACACGTTCCGTGCTAACCAGCTTTTGCCAGCTGGTCAACCCTGCGTCTTCCTCTATTTAGAGCTGTACAGCTAGAAATCCCCGGCCTGCGCAGCAAACGGCGGACGTTCCACTCTTGGCAGCTGCAGCTGGCCCGGGCCGTCGTCTGGGGAGACCTGAAGAGCCATACACTGGCTATTAGTACGCCTCTGTGCAACAGCGACAGGGGACCGGCCGCAGCGACCTCCATGCTGGGGAAGCCACCCGACAGGCCCGGCTGCACTAAGCTGTGTCATCACTCATCAGCCATGGCCGAGCTGGTGGGCTTCAGCCTAGACCTCGACCGGCTGCTGGAGCCGCCCGCGAGCAATGTGTTCTGCTGTAGGACTCCCGGGTGGCTCTGCTGCGTATCCGGTAGGGCGACCCGCGCTCGCTCCTAGTGCGGGGAGTGCGTGAGAAGGTGGTACGGCTGGCCGACAGGAGCGCCCGGCGTCGTCTGCAGTACGTGCCCGGCCACATAGGGCTCGAGGGCAACGAGCGGGTGGACGAGCTGGGCGCCGAGGCCCACGAGCTGCCCCCTTCGACGACGACGACCCAGGCGGCAGCGGACAGCGCCCACCTGCTTGTGAGGTATGTGCGAGCGGCATGTGCGAGCCCAGCACACGGACCCACGTCTGGCCACTAGAGAAGCCCCCCCCCCCCTCCCTCCCCCAATTACGAGGGTCGCAAGTCTGCCCCGACAGCAGCGCTCGGCCGTCCTGCGCCTCCATGAGGAGCCGTGTGGACGGCCTAGTGGAAGCACCGCCTGGAGGTGACTGACAGCCCCGCCTGCCGGACTGCCGGGTGCTTATCCAGTCCCTGCCGCCCCTACTCTTCGAGTCATTACCGTCTCGCCCGCCTCAAATGTCCTCCTGTGCATTCTGAACTGACCCAAGCGGCGGAACACACGCGGAGACTCCTCCAGACTTACACTCTCTCTTCCAGAGCGGTACTCTACCCCATGCACCTATCCCTTCACCCTTCTCCCAATTGTTCTAACTGTGGCACACACTCCACTGTTCCCCACTCCACGTGGGGCTGCCTAATGACCCTTTTCCTCTAATGGCCTCTGAGGAGCAGTGTGAGGGGACGCTGGGTAGCTCTGACATGGGGACACAGTTCTCCCTCGTGGACAGGGCTACGCTAGTCGCCGCCAAGCTGGAGTCTGCGGCCACCCTGACCCCCTAAACCTACTTCAACGAATAAAAGTTTCTCTCTGTCCCTCCCTCTCTCTCTTGAGTGCCCGTAGTTTGCGGCAGGGACGCCGGAGATGCTGGCCGCACTGCGGGGCGCCCGGCCGCGGGACCAGCTGCTGTGGCCTCCAGGCTGTGCCATGGAGCCGGACGGAGCCCACGAGGCCCTGGGCTCCTACCTGGGCGCATCGAGACTCATCCCTGGGCTCCTCTTCCTGGCCCAGTGGCTAGGCCCCAAAGACTGTTGGCAGAGCCCCAGTGACTTTCCTTTTGTTTCCTAACTCTCTTGAAGTGTGTGTGTGTGTGTGTGTGTTGTGTGTGTGTGTGTGTGTGTGTGTGTGTGTGTGTGTGTGTGTGTGTGTGTGTGTGTGTGTGTGTGTGTGTGTGTGTGTGTGTGTGTGTGTGTGTGTTTTATCATTATTATTATCTTGTAGCCTATTTTCCTTTGCCTCTCCTGTTCATCTTTATACCACACCAGCAGGCGTTCCGGTGTCCACCCCTAGGTGTGACAAATTAAGCTTGCTGGTGGACCTTCCCTTCCTTTTTTGTCAATAAATAAAAATAATTCATTCATTCCGAACCAACCCGCTTTGGTGTACGCATCCTCACGAAACCATAAATGGGGCGCGTGTCTGTACCCGACCAACGCGGTCACCGTCCAGAGTTATTTTTCTTTCCGTGTGATAAGCTTATGCTACACTCATTATGACGATGGTCGTGTCTTTGGAATCCTTACTGCCTTTCATAGCGTGCAACGCAGTAGAAGCTACTGAAGAAGTCCGCAGGACGAAAATAAACCCATTGCATCGCTCCTCCTCTCACCATGACCCAGTGGTATACGATGTGCGCGCCGGTGAATAGAACCACTTCGAAGGACCAAGGTTAGGAACGCAGTGTGGATTTGGGTTTCCTTTTATTTTGAAGAAAAATTTTAAGACAACAATAAAGGTAAGAAAATAAAATAAGCGCATACAAATTAATGCTGCCTAAATGCCTGAAGGGAATAACAGAAGTGGAGGATTCGGAAGCGTGGTCTGGTAAAACATCAGGCCCATTCGGCCAAGCACTCCGATTGAACACGTGGCTCCATC
>NW_027526203.1:248760330-248945228 GCF_048455015.1 Haemaphysalis longicornis | reverse complement strand
GTAACTCGTTCATTCACTTCCACTAAATCGCGGTGGTGAATAAACGAGTTAATTAAGAAAAACATAAATCTGCTGTATTGTGGCGGGTGAGCTCTTTGCGCACGAGGTTGCGGTATCAATTCACGGGAGTGGCAATGCGTGGTGGTTTTATTTACTGACTAGAGCTGGAGGAAAAATCACCTGCTATCATTAGACCTGATGTGATTTTTTTTTAAAAATGCCGCGCAATGCTGGCTGCTTGGGAGCCCTCCGCAGAAAGGTTGTACTGAGCTACAACGTAGCTTCACGCTTTTACTTTTATTCATTGCGGTACCTTCTTTGAAAAGGCGTGCAGCCCAGAAACGCACACAAGCTCGTTCGGCTACGTTCACATTGTTAATTCAGGGCTATGTTATCGTATTCTTTTACATCATTTTGTTTTCTCCAGTTGATGCATCCCAGATACCAAAAACCCCGAACCAGCCGAAATCCACCGTATAGGTTGCCTCGCTTTTATCCCGCATTTACTTAATGCCGCAACTCCCAGTCATGTGACGAGCACATGAGCAGTTTTCTAATTCCTCTGCTGTGCACCGCATAACTCGCATGTTCCTTCTTGTTGGCCTCGAAATACGGTACGGATGCACCTTCGTGTCTGGTGTAATCGTCGCATAGCTGAGCCAATTCCCCCAACTTTGGAAAGTACTATTCTGCGGCAGGTGCTCCACCCGCAGGAGTTGCTTAATGCGGAACCACGCCTCGCAGTTGCCTATACGAGACACGCCGCAGGCGGTTATCTTAATACACTCACACCGAATAAGCCTTCTGGGTAAAACGCGTACGCGTTTTACGTTGGAACAAGCTTTCCGTGCACGCACTCGACCGCACTCGAACGAGGACGCCTCATTCTGGCGGGCCGACGCTTCTACCAGAATTCCAGTTGTTACTGCGCAGCGCGCGCGCACGTATCTGTTACACAAGTTAAGCATGTACCGTGAGCAGAAAAGTATAAGGAACGCCCGGTGCCTGCAAACAACCGGAATGGCGTCATCCGTCTGCGTGTGTCCGTTCTCTTCTTTAGCCCCGAAACTCGCCCATTGGAACGCACGAGGCGCAGCGGATGAGCGTTCCGCATCGTTAAGCTCCGCTTCGTCCCGCGAGCTTCGTGCGGAATAAAGCGGCACGCTCTGCTGGCTCCTCTCGGCCGCCCCGGTTTCCCTCCCGGGCGGCGTTTTGGCGGCGAGAAGCGGGAGGCCGCCGCCCCGATGCGAGCGAATTTCATCGCTGGATGCGCTTCTTGGGAAGAGAGGACGCGCGCTTGCGGTCGCGCTTCACCACGTGTGGACGTGAACGGGTGCCACTCATCTCTCTCGTTCCCATCTACCGTCTAATAAAGTGTGCCGTTAAGCTAGTTGGTACAGACTAACTGAGGACTGAATGGGCGCAACCAAAGACGAAGGACTGGAAGGACCCACACTATCCGCAAGGACGCGCGCAAGCGTCCGTGTGCGTTCTTCCTGTCCTTCGTCTTCGGTTGCGCTCATTCACTCTTCAGCTATATATATATCCGGCCCGTGGCGGAGTTTAGGGCTGAGAGGGGACCTCGACAAAAAATAGCTAAACTCACTCCGGTGTTACTGGAGTGAAAAACAGCGTTAAGGACGAATGTATAAGGCGAACAAGGTTATCTTCCGAAGTCTGTTGGAAACTATAAAATAGCGCAAATTGGAACAAGCGACGAGAACACGACGAGTCCTGTTTCTTCTGTTTTCGTTTGAATTGACTCCGCTTGCGCACTTTTAGCTTCCAAGTTATGAACCAACTTGCCCATCAGCATGCCTTCCTATGACATGTTTCCAAGAATACACTCGGAATGGGGCAGCAAGGTTTATTTACTCTGAATATTCACATCACTCAAGTGTCACTAGTCTGAAAAACCAAGCCCAACTTCAGAACCTGTAATTGTGTCGCCAGGCTGCTAGACTAACCCTTTTTCAAATTCTTTCATTCATTGTCTGACGCATCCAGTATCATACCCGCACATCGAATCTCTTCTCGAACTAGCCACCACAACACCGTTTATCTTGCGCATGCCTGCACAACTGCCCACCTTCGCTGGTTTTTTCTTCAAACAGCAAAGGATTGGAATAATCTTCCACCCGACGTCGTGCACCACTCAAGCCCCATTCTGTTCAAAACCAACATCGAAAGAAAGCTGTACCATAGCCCACCCCTCATGTAGTACCCCGTACTGGGGTATTTGAGGTATAATAAATAAATAAATAAATAAATAAATAAATAAATAAATAAATAAATAAATAAATAAATAAATAAATAAATAAATAAATAAATAAATAAATAAATAAATAAATAAATAAATAAATAAATAAATAAATAAATATTGTAAATGGAGGGAAAAGTTCCGTGCAGCAAGGTGCCAGACTTTGTACCAGGGCAGCTAGGTATACTTCGTTCTCTAGTCCTGACGACCCGAGGTACGACTGCTGTGGTGGTTCCCCTATGCCAACAAGACCCATTCACACTTAGCAGCACTGAAAAAAAAACAGCGATGCGTAGGAGATGCTCAACCAGCAACTAAGAGGACTGGGCGTCTTTCTTCTTGGCAGAAATGTTCCTGGAGCTGCCCGGAGACGCCTCGTTCAGCTGCCTCTGCTCGCTGCTGTATGTGTAGTGTACGTGTGTAGTGGGGTAGGCATGAGTGAAGCAGGACCATCAGTTGATCGCGCAGCAGAAAGCCCCGCGATAATCTCGTTAAATATTACTACTTAGTGTCGTTCCGCATGGTCTATCTCCCAGCCTCGCTCGCTTCGTATAACTAAATTTTTGTTTAACTTACGTATAGTTAGTACGACGCTAACTATACGTAAGTTGAACGAAAATTTATTGCCTCGTCAATATGATTACAGTGTCGTAATTATGGATATGGGCAAATAAAGCTGTATACCTTAATTAACGTGTGATTGTGGGGTTAACGCACCGAAACTACGCCTCAGCCATGAGGTGCGCTGTAGTGGAGGGCTTCGGATTAATTTTGACAACCTGGAGGTTTATAAAGGGACTCTGCAACACTTCCGATAAACGCTTTCGCTCTTTCCTTCGCGTCTTGAAGCGCCACTGCGAAAGCTTCAGTTATCGCCAGCACGGAGCGGCACTGTGTGATTTGCTCGTCGCAGCAGGTACGCCTTCCGTTTCTGCTTTGCTTTCGTGACTTTCTTTTTGAAGTGGCAATCGAATGTGATCATTGCTGCAACGGAAGGAAAGCCGGCCAATAGCCACTACACAGCTGTTATGACGTAATTCCATCGGTCGAAGAATCCCACGACCGGGAAAAAGGGAAAAACTTTTAAGCAAGTTTTTAAGTTTTCTGATGGGCATAGAGCAGTAATTTTTGGCTTAGATACTTCGCGACCCCCTAATCTAAATACTGGACGTGTTGGTTGACTACAATCTGCGAGCATTTAATATTTCGAAAAGAGTTGAAAAAGCGTTGCAGGGTCCCTTGAACTTGCCCTGAAATCTCCACACACGGGCGTTTTCGCTTTTCGCCTCCATCAGAAAAGCGGCCGCCGAGGCCAGCATCGTCATATGGAACAAATTGTGTGCTATGTGAATGACTTTGTTAATTCGCGTATGCATAACTACTTCCAACACGATTACGCTTTTAAACCAAATAACCAAACATCACCAAGGCGCAGTACAAAGCTTTCGGGCTAATTTCGAGTTCAACTGGTGAAACGGCGTCAAATTTTTTGGCGCACCACTCTCAGGATAGAAAATGATGGCACCATGCAATCCTTGTAATATGTAATCACCACTTCGTTTTCTGAATACACTCGATAGTTTTAAGCTGTGGTCATGGTCGCGGTCGGTTCATAGATATCCGTATGCAAGGTGAAGGCAGCAGCTGTAAGTTTTATCAGCCGGATTAAACACCAGAAATCTCCACGAAAGAGCAACACGCTAAACTGTGACGTAACTGGGAATCAGCTCAACACGACTTCACATTTACACACACAGTTATCCGCCATTAAAGCAACACACATACTCACTGCCCAGTGTGTTTGTAACCGGGGTCATGTGGATGAGGAAGCAAGTGAGCGGCTACTAACCATCGGGATTTCAAGAGGAGAATAAAAGAATGATGGCTGTGGCGCGCTGGTTAAGCTACGTCGACTGTACTAGCAAAGAATTTTGAATGTAGCTGGAGATGGCCAAGATGACTTCTTAATCTCGCGCCGATAAAACTTTCAAAAGAAGTAATTCACGGAGACTGAGCCACAATGACAATGATGATCTTTATTATGATCAACGACGTTAATCTCACCGCTGAAGTTATCAGCATTAGCCGCGGTATTGCAGGGTCTACAGGAATCATTTGCTAGCAGGCTACATCATTGATATCACAAGGAACGTGCCATCTACGGAATTGATCGAGGAGGTATAAATAATTAATTTCTACCAGAAGTGACCTCCTACCACAGTACCAGGCTTGCACAGTGAAGTACCAGGTGTCCTCGCAGGTATTGGTAAAGACCGGAATGGTCCATCATGACCTTAATCTTCACTCCATCAAATCTTCGGACGAAGAGTCAACTCAAGAAGACTAAGTACTTGTGAGGTAATTAGGCTTGAGCTAAACACGTTCCGTGCTAACCAGCTTTTGCCAGCTGGTCAACCCTGCGTCTTCCTCTATTTAGAGCTGTACAGCTAGAAATCCCCGGCCTGCGCAGCAAACGGCGGACGTTCCACTCTTGGCAGCTGCAGCTGGCCCGGGCCGTCGTCTGGGGAGACCTGAAGAGCCATACACTGGCTATTAGTACGCCTCTGTGCAACAGCGACAGGGGGACCGGCCGCAGCGACCTCCATGCTGGGGAAGCCACCCGACAGGCCCGGCTGCACTAAGCTGTGTCATCACTCATCAGCCATGGCCGAGCTGGTGGGCTTCAGCCTAGACCTCGACCGGCTGCTGGAGCCCGCCCGCGAGCAATGTGTTCTGCTGTAGGACTCCCGGGTGGCTCTGCTGCGTATCCGGTAGGGCGACCCGCGCTCGCTCCTAGTGCGGGGAGTGCGTGAGAAGGTGGTACGGCTGGCCGACAGGAGCGCCCGGCGTCGTCTGCAGTACGTGCCCGGCCACATAGGGCTCGAGGGCAACGAGCGGGTGGACGAGCTGGGCGCCGAGGCCCACGAGCTGCCCCCTTCGACGACGACGACCCAGGCGGCAGCGGACAGCGCCCACCTGCTTGTGAGGTATGTGCGAGCGGCATGTGCGAGCCCAGCACACGGACCCACGTCTGGCCACTAGAGAAGCCCCCCCCCCCCCTCCCTCCCCCAATTACGAGGGTCGCAAGTCTGCCCCGACAGCAGCGCTCGGCCGTCCTGCGCCTCCATGAGGAGCCGTGTGGACGGCCTAGTGGAAGCACCGCCTGGAGGTGACTGACAGCCCCGCCTGCCGGACTGCCGGGTGCTTATCCAGTCCCTGCCGCCCCTACTCTTCGAGTCATTACCGTCTCGCCCGCCTCAAATGTCCTCCTGTGCATTCTGAACTGACCCAAGCGGCGGAACACACGCGGAGACTCCTCCAGACTTACACTCTCTCTTCCAGAGCGGTACTCTACCCCATGCACCTATCCCTTCACCCTTCTCCCAATTGTTCTAACTGTGGCACACACTCCACTGTTCCCCACTCCACGTGGGGCTGCCCTAATGACCCTTTTCCTCTAATGGCCTCTGAGGAGCAGTGTGAGGGGACGCTGGGTAGCTCTGACATGGGGACACAGTTCTCCCTCGTGGACAGGGCTACGCTAGTCGCCGCCAAGCTGGAGTCTGCGGCCACCCTGACCCCCTAAACCTACTTCAACGAATAAAAGTTTCTCTCTGTCCCTCCCTCTCTCTCTTGAGTGCCCGTAGTTTGCGGCAGGGACGCCGGAGATGCTGGCCGCACTGCGGGGCGCCCGGCCGCGGGACCAGCTGCTGTGGCCTCCAGGCTGTGCCATGGAGCCGGACGGAGCCCACGAGGCCCTGGGCTCCTACCTGGGCGCATCGAGACTCATCCCTGGGCTCCTCTTCCTGGCCCAGTGGCTAGGCCCCAAAGACTGTTGGCAGAGCCCCAGTGACTTTCCTTTTGTTTCCTAACTCTCTTGAAGTGTGTGTGTGTGTGTGTGTGTTGTGTGTGTGTGTGTGTGTGTGTGTGTGTGTGTGTGTGTGTGTGTGTGTGTGTGTGTGTGTGTGTGTGTGTGTGTGTGTGTGTGTGTGTGTGTGTTTTATCATTATTATTATCTTGTAGCCTATTTTCCTTTGCCTCTCCTGTTCATCTTTATACCACACCAGCAGGCGTTCCGGTGTCCACCCCTAGGTGTGACAAATTAAGCTTGCTGGTGGACCTTCCCTTCCTTTTTTGTCAATAAATAAAAATAATTCATTCATTCCGAACCAACCCGCTTTGGTGTACGCATCCTCACGAAACCATAAATGGGGCGCGTGTCTGTACCCGACCAACGCGGTCACCGTCCAGAGTTATTTTTCTTTCCGTGTGATAAGCTTATGCTACACTCATTATGACGATGGTCGTGTCTTTGGAATCCTTACTGCCTTTCATAGCGTGCAACGCAGTAGAAGCTACTGAAGAAGTCCGCAGGACGAAAATAAACCCATTGCATCGCTCCTCCTCTCACCATGACCCAGTGGTATACGATGTGCGCGCCGGTGAATAGAACCACTTCGAAGGACCAAGGTTAGGAACGCAGTGTGGATTTGGGTTTCCTTTTATTTTGAAGAAAAATTTTAAGACAACAATAAAGGTAAGAAAATAAAATAAGCGCATACAAATTAATGCTGCCTAAATGCCTGAAGGGAATAACAGAAGTGGAGGATTCGGAAGCGTGGTCTGGTAAAACATCAGGCCCATTCGGCCAAGCACTCCGATTGAACACGTGGCTCCATCTCTGAGCTACTCCTGTAACAAGTACTAAAAGCAACATACCATCGAATATTGCAGGAGTAAATGTAGGTAAGCTTATACCCCTGCCATATGGCAAATTTAATGTAATTCCCATGGAATGCCATTCGTGCAAAATGGCATTTGTTTGCTGTAACACGAGAAAATGTAATGACATCGATCAAAATTACATTAGGGACCGAATTTGCGGAAACCATTCGAAGGCGTTCTGCTAGCAAATGTGTTATCTCGACACCAGAGATTATGTGGGAATGCTTACCCGAAACAGATTACTATGAGCGTCAGAAGCATTACAGTATTTTTACATGCGTATAATTTTTTAGCCATTTGTTTAATCTTATGAAAAAAGCCGAAGAGAGTTTAAAAAAAAACTGCTAGTGCAGTTACCAGGCCAGCTTCAGCCGCTGTGGCTGGCACCAGTGGCCAAGTCTGCGCAATGCTTCCTGCTGGTGGGACGGCAGTTGGCGACGCTGAAGTGCTCCAGTGCCACTTGTCGGAGTTGCTGCTTCAAAGTTTTAGCAAATATTGAAGCGCTCACAAAAATATTTTCTCTACGCAAGCTTTTACCCATCGCAACTGCGAACATTTGCAATTGACATTAATTTTGTCCGTGTAGCAGCGCGTCACGAAAATGGCATTAGGCCAAACGCATGACTTTCGATGGGAAGGACATGAAATTTACCGTCTGGCAGGGGTATTATTCTGCTTAGATAACACTAACGAAATCTTAAATATAATAACTGAGTTCACAGTATTTGCAATTTTGTGGCTTTTAGCAGCCTTGGGCCCTACTTTTTCGACGCAGGAAGCGTCCTATTACGCCTTCTAGACTTGGCAGCGTTTCATGCTACGTCTGAACTGGAGTATACGTACACGAGAGAGATGGGGACAGATCAGTTAATATCGCGGACATTGCCAAGAGCATAAAATATAACATTCGCATGCAGAAATGTTGTTTGCTGTTAAACTGGCCTAGGTACAGCCCACGTATGGGCAAGATTGTAGTCTTGCTTCATCATTCTTTAAAAAGCACTCCTTGTCTTCCTTATTTCGCATGCATTGTTAGGCTAAATACGACGTCACACTTACAAATTTGCGGGCGCGTGCTGGATGTTTTTCTCATTTCGGTAAACAAGAAAGGCAACAAAGATGTCGAGGTTTGCGCGAACTCTAAGCGATCTTACGCAGACTACACTAACCCATGTAGGACGTGCTTCATGTATTTAAAGGTTTCGCGGCACGTTAAATGCCTCAATTTGAATTCCCTTTAAGCGCACATCCCCACAACCAACTACAAGAAATTCAGAATGGCGACTACTCTACCGAAAAACCTAAGGGTAGGTTAGCTTCACTGAACCATTTCCCTCCAAGTTAATTCTAGCAGACAACTCATTTTATAGTAGGACAACATGCATGGATTCCCGTCGCTATAAGTAGTGCTGCTCGTGCTTCATTGCCTGGCGATGGCAGTTATTTTAATTCCCCCCGACATTTACTCGAAAAGTCGTCAGCATGCTTGAATGCCTTTCTATAGCAGGCGAGCACTACCTTGATCAACTGGGAACGAATGGTGATCGTGGCCTTCCTGAAAGGGCAAAGATAAATATACTCAACATCTACATCGTTCGGACCTTTGGACACGAGTCCCTCAACGGAAATGAGGCGGCACAAGCCGCTGCTGCCCGAGTACACGCCCTCCAGGCCAATTTCGAAGAGCTCAAAACACAAAGGAGACCCCTTCTCTCCCCCCCCCCCCCCCCCCACACACACACACACACCATAGCTATGCGGACATCCTCTACCACTTAAGACACGAGCGTCCACGGTTCCCTAAACCCCATTCCCAACTTTCCCGAGCCGAAGCGACCACACTCCGCCGAGTCCTTCCAACTCCAACCCCCCCTCTACCCTCCTCTACCCCACCCATTATTACAGTACCTGCAACTTTTGCCCCCAGCCCGGCACCCTGTACCATCTGGTCTGGGAATGCCAACAACCCCCATCCCTCACACCCAATCCCCGTCCCACGTACGAGCAGTGGGTGGACCGGCTGTACAGCTCAGACTTCTCGATCCAGCACATGCTGATAGAGAGGGCACGAGCAGCCAGCAATGACCAGGGCATCCCGGACTACTGGACGCCCTACGCAGCGCCGGTGCTCTGCCCATCCTGGATCATTCAGCTAGAAATTAAATATGTTTATTATCTCTCGCTATCTCTCTATCTCTTGTGGACTATTATAAAACTCACACACAACAAGCTTAAAAATCACCATCTTGTCACAATAAAAGGAAATCGTCTTATTCTGGCTCTTGTGCATCACCAGCAAATTAGAGGCAGCTTGTTTTTAAAACGGCAATCCCCCAATTTTAAGCCATTCCGTAAACAGTACACCCGCAGTGTATATGAGGCATCACCGCCAGCTGCTTAGTTCGCCTGCGGCAGTGGACAGATCTATTGATTTGAAATATGCCAGTTCAAGCACAAGAAAGTAAAACGAAACGTATTAATGAATATTTTTGACGTCCAGTGTATGGCAAAGTAGAATCATCTTATGTGAAGAGTATGCCGCAGGTCCAAGCTAGTTCATTACGTCGTGGTCCAATACGCAGCCCTCAGGATACTAAGCGCTAACGCTAGCTCCCTGCTGCAACCGATGCCAGAATTCCACAAGTCGTCATTTCTCAGGACACTGGTCGTCCGTTTCGTCTTATGCCAGTAGCTTACTCGTTGCACGTGTGTATAGTCGGCGTCGGCAACAACGCACGCTGAGTGGCAGCTGAAAGTCGACGTTCTCAGCGTGAGCAGTTCTCATGTTTCTGCGGAAACTTCAAATTGCCTCGAATCGTCCCGAGACAATTCCTCCAAGTTCATCTTGCTGATTTCATTTCGCGACACAACTCGTGTCGTCAGTGCCTCAAGAGCCAGCGCAAGTCACTCATGCTTTATTGGTGCTGAGAGTCGGTGTACTTTCGTGGCGTTTCTAAAATTCAGCCAAAACACTTTTTATCGTCTGTCTGCGCAATGTTATATAGCTGCAAACGTGGTCAAAGAGGACAACTTCCCTCAGCACACTAATTCCACCGCCATGGGGAGCCCATTCACCTTTTTCTATGCTTAGTACACATAATAGCAGTTCATATGCTTATGCTAGAAGCCCATCGGAGTGCTTCGTGGTGTCATAGTGTGCTAGATATTATTGCGTGGGATGGAGCTAGGGACAGGTTTCAGTTCTTTTTTGTGTTTATGAATTATATTTTACAAACGTGAACTGTAGTTCTTAACTGCACACCTTCTTCTTCTTCTTCTTCTTCTTCTTCTTCTTCTTCTTCTTCTTCTTCTTCTTCTTCTTCTTCTTCATCATCATCATCATCACCACCAGCCTATCTACGCCCACTGCAGGGCAAAAGCCTCTCCCATTATTCTCTAATTATCCCGGTCCTGTGCTAACTGCAGCCAATTTATCCCCGACAACTTCTTGATCTCATCTGCCCATCTAATTTTCTTCCGGCCCCTGCCACGCTCGCCTTCTCTAGGGATCCACTCTGTAACCCTTAATGACCAATGGTTATTTTGCATTCGCATTACATGCCCTGCCCACGCCCATTTCTTCTTCTTAATTTCTACCAATATGTCCTTAACACGCGTTTGTTCCCTGACCCACTCCTCTCTCTTCTGGTCCCTTAATGTTACACCTATCATTTTCCATTCCATTGCGCGCAGAGTCGTCCTCAATTTAAGCTTAAGCCTCTTAATGAGCCTCCAAGTTTACCTAACGTGGAAACAATTGCAAATTCAGGACGTCATTTCTGCGGGGGAGGGGGCAACATTAAAGGAGGACAGCATGAAGGGAGTGAAGGGACATCATGAAGGCATGAAAAAAGGGCAACTCGACAAATAAGAAGGCCTCAGCCAGCTAATAATCAATACTCAATTGAAAACAAACTTCGGGACGCGATGGTTGTATTGTACCTGAACTTAATATTGTTTTCTTCCTCTTCATTTTTATTGACTAGTAATAAAGAACGACTACTCGTCGTGAGCAGAGAAGGCACCAAAGCTTCGTAAGCTTGGTGCCAAGCTTGATGCAAAAAATCTGAGGAGCGATCCTATCCTACAGAAATGGATAGCCAGTGAAGCTGTTGGAGAAAAAAGCATTCAGTGACTATTTCACTATGTACTACATGTTAACAAAATACATCAGTATGCAAGATTGTTTGCAGCTAACTCTTCCAGCTAAGTTGCAAACGTCCTTGAATGGTTCCCAATGCGGCAGATGATGGCCGTTGCGACCACACCACTTGTAAGAAGCCGCGCTACTCGGTCTATAACCACCACCCTCCGTTCCTCCTTCGCGCTACACCTTCCACGTCTCGCTGGTCGACGGTGTCCACGTAATCTGCTGCTTCCTGCACATAATTTAGTGGAATGACCTTGAAGATTTCACGTTTCAGGTGTTGACGTGGTCTCCGACACGCAAGCCAATCGAGAAGGGCTCTTTTTGACCTTTGGTTGCAAATGAGCGGCTGTGCCATGTTCATTCCCTTTTTGACTTTTTTGTATTGCTAATTTGTATTTTGGCTCGCTTTTAGCTCCTTTCTACCCTCAGACGACGCAAAAATATGCGCCTATGAGAGGCTAATAGCTTCGCTGTAATGTGTACCATTAGTTGTTATTTGGTGATACGCAGAGTCAGGGCCCCATCCATCCTCCAACTGTGAAATTTCAGGGGGAAGAGAACAGAAGGGGTGGAGGGTAAGTTTTGGCCTCTCGACACCCCTCCCTGTGTACGCCAGTGTATGGGAATTATTTCTTATACCCATAACCGTGCTGCAGATGTTATGTATACATACATAACAACCGAAAGTAGTATTTTAATACACACCATTCTTGAAAGGTAACATTGCTGCTACAGTCACTTTATTTGCCCGAAGTAATGACAGCACTAAGTGCCTTCTACTTAGTATTGTCGTCTGTAATTTGCTGGAAAGTTAGCACTTAGCTAAAATGTTCTCTACAACAGGCCTCACTGTCAGTTATACACGATAACGGGTTTGTAGTGGCTAAACTGTCTGCTGCACAGTAGGAAACCGCGATTTTGTTTCCCGGTTGGGTTCTACTGTATTTACGATTTCGGCACGCACTGACGAAACCCAAGTGGTGTCAAATATTCCGCCGCCTTCCTCTACAGGTCGTCTCAGTGATGCGGTATGACATATTTAAATTGTTCAATCATATTGCACCTTCTTCAGGTATACGACTTATGGAATGACAGATAGCACGAACTTTAAACAACAAGAGCGAAAAAATTTAGCCATTGTTCCACGTAAACGTGATACAACGCAAGGCTACATAGCAAATGTGGTTATTGTACTTAAGTGTTAAAGTTTCTGCATTCACATTTGAAATTTTTCCGTTTGCGGTTCATTCCAACGTGTGTGTGGGCATCATTTGTAGCTAATTTGCTGTATACCCACTACTCATAGCCTTGTGGTGTGACGCTTACTAGACGGAAGTGCGTATTTTGGTAATAGCACCGCTTCTGTTGGTCGTTTTTTCCAATTTGCTGAGTGCAGAGAAGTCAACCAAATTATAGCCTTTGGTTAGCCTAACTGTTTTTTTAGCCTGAGCCTGCTTTTCCAGTGCGAGGCAACACACCAACTCTTTTGATCTTCACTTGCATGGGTTCGAAGGCGGACTACTCAGGGGCCGCTGATTGCTGTTGGCATGGTTCAAAGTCCCCACCCCCTTTTCCTTCATATGGAGCACTAATTGTGACGCAGAGATGATTATTAAGTAAATAACTGTCTTCGTAATGCATAGAAGTCGCCAACAGCATAGTCCGGCTGCTAAAAGCGGACTTATCATTTACTGCATCGTCGCTGAAGAAGACTGGTAGAGAAGTGTCACTGTAAGAGCAGCGAACGGCTGCTATAGCGTCGTACAGCAGTACATTTGCTTAAAAACTGCGTTAGCTATCTTTCCTCTACTTGGTACTTTAACGCTACGATCCCTGCCAATTAACCCCTGTGTGCAGTAAATTGTTTGAGAGGACACGAGAGGACACGAAATTTTGTTGAAATAAACATTACGTGTAGAGGAATGTCAACGCGTCAAAGAGACAAGTGATTACAATTTGCCAGCAAAATCAGCAGTATTTACATCAAAACTCGCATAAAAACTCGAGACAGTGTGTTGAGCGACATTCGATCGGAATTCGCCAAAATATCAGAATAACATTTTCATGTAAACAAAGAGGTCGCAACCCACGGCTCAGGCACACTGCTTGGCAGAAACTTCAAATAATTTCACACGCCTGTGTCATTAATTCGTAGGTGAATAAACGTTATTGAGCCGCAGTTCAAGGCAAAACTCTTTTACAGAGTTGTACCTTGATCCTTAACTCAAAGACGCAATAAGGCACTCTTCGACACAGAAAACAAGCGTAAGTCATTGCTTTTCGTATTTATTAAAGTAAATCGACACCATCTCACTGCACTTATATGCTACCGTGTTTTAGAATCCTCGTCGCAAAACCAACTTGAGACTGTACATTATTGCAGTCTAGCCAAGCCACAGGTCTTGTAGAGTCACTCCAAGTGCACGTACACGTGTTTGAAGAAAAATTACGTAACCATAAAAAGTATTCTCAACATTCACAGCTTCTCAGCGGGGTAAGGCAAGAACGTGATAGTGCAGAGCGTTTAGAGGCACGTGGCAACGTTACCCACGCTATACAGGAGGCCACTTGACTGGGCACGCAGTTCATTAAGCAGCGCGCCCGTGCAGCACAAAAATACAACTGCCGTACCCGCATCGCCTTACAGCAGAGAAATCCTCCCAACTTCCATGATGTCTTTAGGAAGAATGAATGAGGTTCATCGGCCAGCATTTATAAAAATACCAACTGCACCAAAACCCCTTTCGCGGCAGGGCATATTTCGGCTTATGTATAAGAGCTAACAAAGGTCTATGCCTGTGGCGTTGGCGTTTCATACGCACAACAAAACTGATCCAAACAGGCGTAGCGGAAACAGTGTAGTTTGTCTAAGATGGCTTGTAGGGCCCAGTTTATACTTCTGGCATAGGCTGCTGCTTGTTTGGAAGAAAATGGAATGCCACGTGGGACAAAAAATAAAAACCGACCGTCTGTTACACGCCCAGCATCACCGTCATGTTTGCTGGAGGTAAAACACATGAGCGCCTTGCTGAATGTTGCGTTCTTTTGTGATGACAGCGAGTTGATGCGGCTCGTGGCAGGGTTCATGCTTCTCACGTCACGCCGATTAGAGGTGAACTGCCACACTGCTGCGCCGTAAGCAGAACCCCACGAATGCGGTCTTGTAGAGGAGGAGCGGTGCTGAAGTGTCTGCATGCACCCGTGCTTCCAGACCTCGACAATTGCTTATCGAGGCGTGCAGACAGAATCCCGTGCCTGTTTCAGAATGCCGAGCAATAAGCTGCACTGCGCATATCTAAAACTAAAATACATGGGGTAGATACACATAGCGGGTATATCCAACAAGGACACTCGCGCGCACACACACAGATACCCGCACACGCACACACACGTTCAGGAACAATGCATTCAGATAAGAAGGACGCAAAACTAAAAGTCCAGGTCCCATGGTGCAACACTATTGACGATTAGTGTCCATCAACTTCAACAACAGGATATGTGCATATGCTTGCAACAACAAAATAGCACGGTGGTCTCGTCAACACGGAATAAATATGTTACAAAACGAAGCACGGACGGGCGAGGACGCGTACTGCAGCACGCACAGCCATAGCGGACGTCTGTACAAATAGAAAAGGATGTCAGCAAACATATGGAAAGGCCTTGGTGCGTGCGCGTCAGTAGGTGACTAATATTTGCCAGACGCAACAAAGCTGTCATAAGCGCAACTTACCCTAGTGCATTACACCTGTCGTGCACGACTCAGCTGCTCTAAAAACAACAGTATGCTGTCCCTGAGCACAAAACGACAGTAACAGCCGCCTCTCCCGGTGGCCTTCTCAAGAGTGACTTGATTTTATGCAGCCTTTCGATAGTCAAGCAGCACCTACAGGCTATGTATGCATACAACCATAAATTACTCATCCACGTCAGTTACTGGAAATGTCACTTCGTGTGCGGAGGCTCACGGACGCTGTATTTTACAGTTATCGTCACCAGTTCACTCCGTTTTTTTTGCGCGTGTTACGTTTATGGGGTATCGGAGCTTTTTTGTTTCCTTAAACCCCGCAAGGAGTTTTACTTGCCTTACACTGCCTGATTTCTTATTGTTTATGGCTTGGAGTAGGTAATGTCGTGACAAAAGAATGTCAGCTGCCTCTAATGAACAGCCACGCAAATCTGGACGGAGACATCGATTCCGGAAATTAATTATACTATCATTTCGCATAGCAAGGTCTCCGAAGAAAAATGCCCGAAGCAAAAGAGGTTCTCAAGACCACTCGGCGCTCGGTGTGAATGCCGTCGCCGAAAGAAAAAAATCTTGCGTGGCTTCGTGACAGACGATCTTTCAGCGCACTTTATGGCTTGCTCGGCTTGCTTCCGGGCCGCGCGACATCAGGTCGTCGCAAAAATAATGACTATTCTTCGCCGCGACCTCGTTAGTCTAAATGCGACTGGCCAAGTGATACTGTCGAGGCAGATCAGTCAGCTCTATCGCATTGTGCTCTTGCTCCCGATTCAAGCTGTGGTCACTCCGTGGTTCGCGCACAAGCTCGTGATTTTGTGGGCACCAAGTGTCGGCGCTTACGCGTTCCACTAAGTGTACACCACTCGATGCTGCTCGACCGGCGGGGAACAGTGCGCTGTGCCGGAGATAACCCGCTGCCATCTCACTGAGGTGTAATGGCGACCTTGACGAACTCTGGACTGTCGTAGGAGATGATTTGGTCGTGGTTCTTGGCGACGTGGCGCACGCGCACGAACAGGAACGACGCGACCAGCGCCGACACGATGAGCAAGAGCAAGAGAACGATGAGGCCAGCGGCGAAGCCGGGGAGCGAGATGCAGATGTTCCCGTCGGCAGAGGCTGAGCGGCTGCTGTACACGTCGACCAGGGTGTCGTTGTCTCCGGTCGGCAGGTTGAAGGCCACGTCGCCGGGAGCCACCACCTGGATCACCTTTTGCGTCTGGATGTCGGTCGCGTCGGCGCCCACCTCTCGTCGGCGCCGGCGTGCGTCGTGCGAACGTGGCATGCCACCCGTGTGGGCGATTGCGTAGCCGGTGTTCGAATGCACCACGTCGTTGTCACTAGGCAGCTGCTCGCCCTGTCGGTTGTAAAAGACGGGCGGCGGGTTCTCCTTGGGCGGGTCTGTGGATACAGTCACGGCGCCCTGCTTTTTGGTCACGGATACGGTCTGCTTCTGCGATTCGGACGGTTTGACGAAGTGTGCCTTCTGCTCCGAGTACGCCGAGGAAGGGTCACGTGGGGCCGGCAGGTAGTGGCCACCCAGCGCGGCGTCGCCATCGCACTTGGGCTCGGGGCATTCGTAGCGGCATACCTGGATGACGCACTGGAAGTGTACGTTCATCGAGTCGGGGAACTTGAAGGCTTGGAAATATGCGTACGACACGACAGATGCCGACGCACCGAAGTTCTTAATCTTCTGAAACCGGCTCATTATCTTAGGCCGCGCCACGCACCCGTACTCGTCCACCAACACGATGGGCTGGTGCTTGCCGTCATGCGCTATGCAGTTGCGCACCAGCATGTCGAACTTGTTCTCATCGTCCTTGATGGCTAGCACCATAGTCATGGTCTGGCCGATCTTCACAATGCCCGCCACCTCGCTGGCCCAAGGGCCCTTTCCCACTTGAATCTGCATCCAACACTGGATATTGTCGCCCAGGAAGTTTGCTGTCACGGCATCCAACATGTCGACGTTGAAGGGACGAAAAGTGACAGCCTTCTCGTAGAAGTCATACCAGGTGCAGCGTAGCCGCCGCGCCTGGTCCCAGATCTCTTGCACCTGTGGGTCGTACTGAACTATGATGGTGTCTTCAATGAAGACGCCGCTGCCCAGGTTGTCGTAGCCACCCTGCTGGCTGCTCGACATGCCGCAGCTACCCAGGAAGATGTCGAAGTTGACTGCGATGTGACCGGTATTCGGTGGCAGGTGCACGCATTTGGGGTCGCTGTAGTGACCCTTGCTGAAAATCATTCCGTGGAAGGGTCGGTCAAATTCCAAGAACACCTTCATGTGGTTCTTCTCACACTTGACGTTCAGGCTTTTAATCTGCGGCATGTCCGGTCGGCCCAGCGGCCACGGGTCACCCGGGTCCTGTGGCGCCACGGCCGCCACCCCGTGGTGGTCGCCATGGTGATCACCGTGGTGATCGCCGTGGTGATCGCCGTGGTGATCACCGTGGTGATCGTGAATCGGAATGACCGGCACAGCGGCCACGTGGCCAGCCGACGCCTCGTGGTGCGGCCGCTGCTGCGGCGGCTCAGGAGGCTCGTAGCCGCCACCCCCGCGGTGCTCGGCTGGGATATGTGCCGTCTCCTCCTGCTGCAGGTCCTGCGCCTTGTCGATCTCCTTGGCCCACACCTGTGACAAAGAAAGGCATAAGAATCAGCATGCGCGAAGATTTCGGCCAAGAACAGTACATTTGCACTAATATCCCAGCTGCATGCCGATGCTGCACCAGGGTTTCATATCGCCGCGGTTACATGCCTGACAGCCCTTCAGTTGGAATACATAAAATACTTCGAAATGAATTCTTTTAGTTGAAAGGTGTCTGACATTTCAATGTAAAATCCGCTGAAATGAATTCTTTTAGTTTAAAAGGACCTACATTTCAACCTCCTTCCATTTCGTGACTGAGCTGCTTCATATCAGTTCAGCGCATCCACTCCATCTCTTCCCTTTATTATTCCCGCTTCCCTTCAGGGCTAAAAAAGGCGACATCAAAAAAGCAGGAAGCTAGCTGGGAGCATTAGGTACGGAAAAGGTGTTTCATTCAAGTAACATGTTTCGGTAGCTCCGCATTACAAATCAGCTTCCTGCTTCTTGCCGAGTGCACAAGACCGTGACGGTGTTTACCTTCCAAAGCGACACATTTCCTATTTAAGCGGCGTCTACTTCCGCCCCTCAGTATGTACGCATACAGGGTCGTTCTGCACGCGTACGAGCTCCTTCCATGTAGGCGTCACTCCTACTCTTATCGTACATTTCTTAGTTAAGTTCTAGTGGTGTGCTCTCTTCTGTAGAAATGCGTGTTTTAAGCCACATCAAAATTGAACGTGGGCCACCGCTTTCCTTAAGCCTTTGGAAGTGCTACGCAGGAATACTTCGCGCATAAAAAGAACCAGCTAAAACAGCGCAGGACCCGAGAAAAAGGAACACGAACATGCCCATCGCCCAACACGGCGCAAACCGACTCGCCCAGAATTTCGCTCTCAGGAATACTTCGTAACGTTATCCACTCGCATGCATACTCAGTGGCAAGTAATAATGCACACTCTTTAAAAAAAGGTTGTGGCATTCACTAACGGAACACTAACAAGTTACCTGTCCCAGTATACGCTAGGTACTGTGTAACTGGAGGTAGTAAATGTAGCACAAGTCAGTGTTACTAACTGAAGCAGGCAGTAAGCACCACTACCTTGACTAGTAAAGTCCTGTACGATAACACCCTTCTGAGCTACATGCGTTTACTAACTGGCCATGCATAACCCAGTCATATGCATGACCCTAACCTAGTGTATACTACTTGCTACAACCAGTTAATTTCCTCACCATGCAGTTGCTAGTGGCAGAGCCTACGTACCGTACCGCGGGGTAGTAAGATTCGTAAGGAGTTAGCAAATAGGGCCATTAGGCCGGGTTCAGACTGTTGCCCCAACTGTCGTAAAACCTTTAAAGAATGACGTCATTTCACGTCTCAACCAACCCAACTGCGTGACATGCCGTTTTTTTTTTTTTACGTCCACAGTCCACGATATGGCTTTTGCGTCGGCAGTCTGAACATAGCCTTACTAAACTTTTACGACCTTTTTTTATTAAGAGTGTATCAATTTCTTCTAAAGAAGTCTTCAATGGCCATGGAATTTGGACCCACAAACAACGCGCTTTCAGCACTTCATTCACTACCCAGAAAAACTTTTAACCGGTTAGTGGTTCCTGAGCGTCTGTATAAAAGGGCAAACAATGGGCCGCGTATCCGCTCACTTCACTTCAAATGTCGTCGAAAAGCGATAGTCTTCTGCCACCCCTGCCCCGTAACTGCCTCTCTTATCTCCCTCGACCACCCCTCAGGCTCTTCCCTCCCGTCTCGCTCCTCCCACGATAGTTACGGTGGAGCTTTGCTCAAGTCAATTCAATTTTCCCGCGTTCCGTTGCTCACGTGCAGTCTATTGGAACCTTTCGTTGCTGTTGGAATTGGAACGTCTCCACCAGCCCTCTTTGTATATTTGGGTCAAAAAATTGTTTTTCGCAAGTATTTTTATTTTATCTGGTAAACATGAAGCGCACGCCGATTTTTTTATTAAACGAACACTGCATAGTACCAATTGTAGTTTTATGTCTTGCCTCAGATATGCCCATTTTTTTCCGTTTGCTCAATAATGCTGACAAGTATAAAGGGAGGTACCAGATTTAGTGGTTTTGAAACGTTTGGCCTATATAAATTACTCGTTCAAGAGTTCTGTTAACTTTTGGCCGGGTGACTGAATCGAGGTACAGACAGACAGACAAACAGACAGACAGACAGACAGACCAAAATTTTCGGGTTTAAGTAGCCCAAGAAGGGCCGTCGTCTTTAATGGCAGAAATGGTCTGCTCTTCCACTTCTTCTTTAAACGAGCCCTTATTATCAGGAGCGGATCGAGAACAAGTGTCGCCTACCTGTAACCTACCCACCACGAAGCCCAACACTATGGCAGAGAAACCCCCGCTTTTCAGAATGTGGCGCTGCCGGCAGCCACAGATCTTGAAGAAAGTGAATCCTGATGGGGGAGGTGGTCTCGCAAACCCCACTAGTTCAAACCAGGCTTCACAGATGCTTTAAAAAGGGAAAGATAGTTTCATTTTCAAGGACCATTTACCCTCTTGAGAAGCAAGACAAGTAGGATAAATTGAACGGGATTACAGCGAAGACTACTCTCCTAGGATCCTTCTTCCACACAGTGGAAACTTTTAATTATCTTTATCATAGAAATTCTCCAAGGCTGAAAACAAGCACAAATGGCACTTCACGTGAGAAAACAGTCGCGGGCATGAGCTTCAAAAATGGACTTTCTGCCTGGTCAAACCGGCAAGCATGCATGCAAGGGAGCAAGTGATAAAGCAGGCAAATGAGCCCGTGGTTCATTGAAGTAGCACCCACACCCCCGCAAGAGGCAGAGGAAACAGGCTACCAAAAATCAAAGTCCCATCGTCTAACGACAAAGTTGGTTGAAACGCGAAGCTTTCTTCCGCCGCAAACCGAGTCAAATGAAAGTCCAATCTCGTGAGGGATTCCTTCGTTGTCGCTGCCCATGACGGCATCTGGCGATGCACTGACTGGTGGTCGCGGTGCAACGCCGAAATTCCTTGCGCCAAAGCCAACTTTTCTGCGTGCTCTAATGACGATGACGATGACGATGGCCTTGAAGTATTTGGCGCGTGCCCACTCGAGGGGATTGTACAGTGATAACGTGTTGACAGCATCTGCGCTTGATGTGCCTTTGGGGAAACCCATTGTTAAGTTGGCTTTTCTGCAGTGCGTTTTGGGCGCAACGATTTGGTTTCTGAAGTTTGACTTGGGACTTTGAAGACATTGGCTCTCGACCAGAGAAAGCTTCGCATTTCAACAATCTTGCAATTTACCCGCGATCATCAACATCGTCAGAGATAGTTTGCTTTCCTGCAGTGAGTTTTGGCGACGGGACGGTTGCCATCAGAGAATGAAAGAAAGCTGCGCTTTAATATCCAAACTGCTTCGACCGTGTCGGAATAGCGCAATCGGATAGACGTCAACTTCATAACGGGAGGGACCCAGCTTCGATTCCGACCACGGGACGCGTTTTCTTCTTCAGGCGGTTGGATTAAGTTGGCTTTCCTGTAGTGCGTATTTCTGCGCGCCGGACGCCATCGGAGAGGCATAGATAGCTTCGCTGTAATAATTCACAGCGGTAGCAATTAGTCGAACGTTCTCTCCTAAACGCGCCGACGTGGCACCACAGCAATGTGAGAGGACGTAAAGACGCAAGACACGAGCGCATGACAGGGTTATATAAGGTTACACAGTATCGGCGCTCTTTTCTCCCATTCTTCCGCGCCGCTGCCATGATCATTGGTCTGTTCGCATCATGTGACATTTGTTTACACTGCGACGTTTCATGGGCGGCGACATTTTGTTGTTTACGCGTTTTAGTCGGCAAACTCTGGTAGACTTAGCTTGTCCTTCCTGCTCTGTGGCTGCGCGCGACTGACGTCGTTCCGAACGAGAATCAAAGATAACGAGTGTGGCATCATTTCAGCAGCGGAAGTGTCTAAAGATGCCGTTTTTATGCATCTTCGGCAGTGTTGTTAAAAAAAGACCCTGTCGAAGTTAGCGGCGAGGCCGTAGATGCGGCAATCTGGCGACACTGGTAAACAACAAAATGGCCGTCGTTGCTGACTGGTGTGACTCAGTGGCGGTACTCTGATACCTTATCTAGTGACACTAGGTCAGACCATTAGGCCTCCTTTGAGGCTAAAGCATCCATTTCTCACTGCAGTCGTCTTTCCAACAACACGCAGGCACATTTTACCTCTAAACCCAAGTCAACAAGAAAACAAACTTCGGCTCGTCATGCTGCATACCTAGAAATATGGGATATGGGCAGTATTCTTAACCCGAGGTGACCCTCCAGATCTAGCAACGACCTGTTTTCCCGCACTAATTGACCGAAGTGCAGTGTTTCGAGGAGAGGGTGAATGTACAAACCGTGAGGAAGTTGCTTCCACTTCCTGCTCGTCTAAACTGCGTGCAAATCTTCCGTATAGCCGTCCATAAGTGTACCTTCAAACGAGCAGTAGAATCGTATCTCAGCGGATGTGATTAGCTTAATTCAGAACTAACAATAGGCCAAGGCTTTACTAAAAAATCTGTTTATTTTACTTTTGCCATACGCGAGGATAATTCCCATGCGCATGCATGCACTCACAAAAATTTGTAAGTGGCTTAGTATTCCTGAATGGAGTTTCAAACCTCAAACAGGTTTGACGATAACCGCATAGCAAAGAATCGTCTGCCAGACTTCGAGCAACGCCCGCATGGACCATCTATCTAGCAGCCATGGTCAGTTATAAGCGTTCACCAAAACGCCCAAGACATACAGTTAGGCGCAGATGGTGGTTGCTGAAATTGCTGTAGCCACCGCTTACATAATATTGGTGTTCGCGGACCCTGTTTCTGCTGTGGCGGCCTCGTGGCGCGCACATTTCACGCACGAATTAGTCGCGTGCAAATACGCACTCGAGGCCAAATGCCTGATTTGCTTCCGCAGTGGTGGCGATGCTCACGATATTTGTTCGCCCACTGCATTACGCCGCATACGGGACCACCGCGGTGGGAAGAAGCGCAGTGCATCCCCCTTGCACAGCGCGTATTGTTTTTTTTTATATTTTTTTAAGGCGCTGCACGTGATCTGCATACGATGAGATGAGCGGCGCTTGCCAATTGCTTCTTGCAAGGCGAATCACCCATTCCAAGACAGCTTAAATAAGTCGTCAGCCATTCTACAGAGCCTGACAGGCGCACGTGCGCGCAGGAACCTTAGAGGCAGTGCCCTTTCCTCTATCGAGCTTACGAGCGACGGCTCGCCTTTCCGACGTCCTAATGCCGGCATAATCGAAATTCGTGACGCGCCGCAGGCCAAATAACTGGGCTCCTTTGCAGGGCTCGAAGACAAATTGGCCCCGCCAAGTTCCCTTCGGGGACCGGCATGTCTCTGGCGCGCGCAAGCCAGCCACTCGCGGTCTCCGGAGCGCGCTTGAGGCTCCCGCTACAGGCGAGCGGGTCAAACGGCCCACGACGTGCTCACGGAACCCCCCTCGCCTGACCCTGTTGGCGCTGTTCGAGAGGCATGCCGCCCGAGCACTGCACTGCCCGCCGCGTTCCGAGTCCATAAGGAGGTCCTCTGCGGGCTACTGCAAAGCTTCGAAGTGCTGCACGAAGTATACGACCGCAGAAAGTCGTACTCGTGGCGAGCGCTCGACCTACATTTCAGGCGGTGTGCACTCGGCTGCTACAGGCACGCAGTCGACGTAGCTGTTGTAAAAACGCCCTCGTCTCGATCGGAGCCTGTGCGGTGGCTATGACGCACTGCTCCTGTACGCCGGCCGGCTTGCACATCGGTTCGGAGGTTATCGAGGCGATCTCTGGCGCCCTACGAGAAGAAATGAAGGAATTCCGGCACAATGGGCGGCATACGCAGGGACGGCGTGATGCGCGATAACGGCTGTTCCGAAGAAGGGTTATTGGCATTTACCCTCTGCGGAGGCTCGTGTTACCTTACCTGTCCCTCACGTAATATAAGTGCGCACAAAGCCCACCACTCGTCTCTTCCCTGTTCGAGAACGTGTGGCCTGAATGTCTGCTTGGCCGGGAAAATAAACTGGGCGCGTTAATTAGAACTTCAGGGGCCCACATTAATTACTACCCAGCGCTCTGTATCCGAACGAAAATTCCCACGGTGCATTTCGGATAGGTTACAGCGTGTCTTCAGGTACTGCACTATTGCTTGCCCTCAATTTTCCTCGCCGAAGCACTGGATAGGTCAAATGTAAATTTCTGTGTGATTTTTTTACGGGTCCGGCACTAGGGTGTCCAATTCGAGGCTTAAGCTCGATGTTCATGGATTCTCTATTTATTCCGGTGACTATGTAGTTCTGGGAGCACACTTTGGAAAATTAACGACTGCTCCACCTTGTACAATCGACGTCTTTATTCTATACTGCAGTGAACACGGAGTGCCATCTACCGTGACGTAGTGCAGAATGCCGTGTGTGTGTGTGTGTGTGTGTGTGTGTGTGTGTGTGTGTGTGTGTGTGTGTGTGTGTGTGTGTGTGTGTGTGTGTGTGTGTGTGTGTGTGTGTGTGTGTGTGTGTGCGTGTGTGTGTGTGTGTGAGAGAGAGAGAGAGAGAGAGAGAGAGAGAGAGACAGAAAGAGAGAGAGTCGGCAAAAGTGTTCCAGGGTCCCTTTAATGTTCTGTTTTACATCACGCGGTGTCTTTAAAAGAAATTTATTTAAGTATGAGTGCCTGGGTGTGTTTTTACAGCATCCCAAGTTTTAATTAATAGGTATATTCGTATACATGCCGCATTACCGTTTGTACAATCATGTTTAAAGTTTCGGCATCCGATCCCTTCACGGCTCCTGGTGCAGCCTCGTCACTCTCAAAAAACTTATCATACAGTCGAATCCACTTATAACGATACCGCTTATAACAATATATCGGATATAACGATGGACAACGATTGCACCGTCCAATTTTGTATGCTTTCTATTGTAAAATAACCCGCTTATTACGATGCTCCCGAGCCGCGATATCGGATATAGCGATTGAATCCGCTTACCGCGCGCGCCGAAAATGCGAGCTGCCGCCGGCGCTGGCGCCGGCACTCGGCGCCGACAGCACGCGACGTGCCTTGCATCCCGTCCACCCTTCAGAAAAACCAGTCGACTGCTCCAAGCGAGAGGAGGAGCAGCTTTTCTTCCCGACTCCCCTCCCGGAGCCGCTGCTTTGGCCTCGTCCGCGCGTCCGGCCGAACCAACGTTCGGCTGGTTCGTCCACTTCGGCTCGCACTTCTCGCAGCTCGGAAGTTTCCCTCGCCTTTTCTGCGCGCCGAACTGAGTGCTTTTTTTTCTCCGCATCTGCCTCCGTTCAACGTTTCACCAGTTTCACTGCGGAGTCGGGGGACCTTAGGACTGAACGTTCGGACGCCATGGCCGATTCGCCTGCGGCGCTGCGGCGAGCATCAGATGCTCTCGAAAAAGATGTGCGTCAGCTTCGCGTGAAGCAGTCAAAGCTGACTGACTATGGCTTTTCTGCAAACGAGTAGTTGCACTACCTCACTTGCATGCTAATAAAATGTTTTGATCTCTCTTGTGGCTTTTTTTTTCTCGACCCGCTTATAACGATTATCGGTTATAACGATGGGATTTTCTTGGCACTTGGATATCGTTATAAGTGGACTAGACTGTATATGTATTCATACACACATTTGATGATCGGAAGAAACTCGACGCCTCTCATAAATATCATAGCTGCTCTACAACGCGCAAAACTCCGCATTCACATTCTTGCTCCACGACTGCCCGTCCATCGTCTGACCCGGTTTCCTCCCGGCCCTCTTTTGACTCCTCGATGCACGTGAGGGCACGCACCTCATACAGCGGCAAATGTGGGACAAGCCCGCGGGAGGCGCAGCTCCGCGGGGACATCATCAGTTGGCCTTGAAAAATACGAAAAGAAGCTGACTACCGGTAGCCAGCAGACGAGATCACGCAAAGCACGCGCACGCTTCTTCCGACGAGCACGTGCGTAGCGGATACTAAATTTGTATTGGCTCGATCGGTGGTTGGTCCATGCATCTTTTTTGAGTCCCCCCCTTGCCTTCCTCCGGATCCGCTCGTGCCGATGGCCGCACCGCCCATCGCCGTTTGCATGCGAGCAGCGTTCGCGCGTCCCTGGAGGCACGCTGATAACGCAGCGGCTAATGGCTGTGCCGCGAGGTGTGCATTTCTGCCTGGATTGGAGCACGGCCAGAAGTAACACCGAGACGCGAAGAGCCCACAATCTTTATTTACGCTACAGGTATGCGGGGCGATTATTACGGCGCACGTGCCGGACACGCCCCGAGGAACCCGTTTATAGCGCACTTGTATTTAAAAAAAGGTAGTCATATTAGGTGTAGACCGCTTCCAAAACCAAGCAGGTGATTAGAAAGAGCGCTGTATATGGCGGAGTGATTATAGGCCATTACGAACCTCGCAACGTGCGCGCCAAATTTGTGCTTTCCAACTTCAATGCAGTCGGAACAGGATAGCATATGTCGTCCTGAATGAAACTCCTACGCATCAAGCTGAGTGGTGGGACGAGTGGGGCCTAACCGCGCCGGTGGGATCACTGGCTACGCGTCTCCCTAGGGCGTCTTCACCACTGTATTTTATAATGATGAATCCAGGTGGCCTAGCGCAAAGGCGGAAAGTTATCACTTTCCTAGAAGAAAACAGTGGGGGGAGGGGGTGCTGGGACCACCCAACCTATATACAGTAAAAGCTCGTTAATTGGGAAATTCGGATAATTCGGCGTTCCTTCTCCCTTCCTTCAAAAATGTACATTGCCCAATGGCCACGGATCTTCTTTATTTCGGCACAAAATTACGCACGCACACCTTAATTCGGACCAACGCCTTTCCGAAACGCACGCAGCAACGCGCTTTCTTCGCTCACCGGATCCATATGTGGTGGGGAGGATGCGAGCGTACATCGCGTCCAGTAAACAGCTACAGCGCCAGAAGAGAAGGAAGACGACGAAACATTCGTTGATCTGCCCCCCACCGAGGTTCAACTCGCTGACTACGTCTCCATTGACAATAGCGTTGTTGCCGCCGGCCAGATTAGCAATGATGCGATCATCAACGACGCCATTGATGTGGCGGATGAAGCGTCCGACGCCGAGGACCCCTGCAATGTTGTATTCCCGACGGGTTACTCTCCAAGAGAAGCTCCGGATGCTCTCTCTGTTATGGAACAATTCCGCTATGACGCTCCACTTAATACTGTTGCTCTGCACGGATTGTCGCACGTCCCAAAACTTGTTCTTTCCATCCAGCTATCCGGTAAAATACAAACTAACATCGCCGACTTCTTCGCAAAGTAAAGGCAGGCATAAATATATTGTAAGTGGGCGTTTTTCGTCGTTCATTTGATAACTCGATTCGGATAACTAGTACAGTTTTTTTTACTCCATAAAAATCCCAATTAACGAGCATTCACTGTACAGTTCAAGCTCATTAATTCGGAGGCATGCGCCCACGAACTTCGGCGTGGTCCTCGCGATATTTTGCGAGACGTTTCTTCGAGCTCATATGACGTATCTTTCAGGCGACGTTTCGCCCTTTCTATACTGCTGGGTTCCTTTGTTACTTAAGCCGCCTTGTTTTCTCAGCAAGAAACATTCCACCCACTCGCATTACTCTCTTTTTTAGCTATCCCTGGCCACAATTTTTTTAGCATTTCGCTCACCTCAAAACTCCGGTTATCTCGAAATTTTTAGCGAATTTTACGACTTTAAGTTAACAAGGGATTACTGAACAAACATATCAGTAGTGAATCGAATATCCTCAATGTCGGGCCCGAGAGCCACTCGAGTAGTGCGTATTCAAACTATTCGAAATTTCTAATATTGTTTGATTAAATGAAAACTAATTTTCGAAGGGCTTTTGAACAACTGTGATCTTTGAGTTATTGTAGCTTATGGAACCAATCTTTTTTCGATTCATGACTGTTCGCGTACTAACGCCTCCATTGCAATGTTATTTGTTTCATGGTTTGCTCGGGACAGCCAACAATTTTTAATGAAACTCACGATATCAGCCGAGCTAAGTCGACTGGCTTGCAACGCCTGATGAATGGGGTGACAATGATGATTATAATGACGAAGAGAAACAATGGTTTTAACTATTTACAAAGTCTGATCAACACTTGTGTCTTTTAGGTATGACAATGAGACTTTTGTAGCACGAGAGGCAGATCGAGAAGGCTTTTCTGATGGAGGCGAAAAGCGAAAACTCCCGTGTGTACGAGATTTCGGCGCACGTTAAAGATCCCCAGGGGGTCAAAATTAATCCGGAGCCCTCCACAACAGCGCACCTCATCGCCTGCGTTGCGTCGGCGCGTTACACCCTACAATGAAATCAATCAACGTCGAGAAGGACCAACCCGCTAACGCAGACGCGCGTGCATTCATCTTCTAATCAATGTAATCCCATTCAGTGTTCAGTCAAGTTTGACATCGAAGTACGTCGTAGGAAAATCGTCTAAAATGGTAGGTAGTAAAAGGGCTCTTTGGAGGTGTATATTATAAGCCCCGTAAAGACAATATTCAGTGTTCTTTTCCTATTCGATTCGTGTTCGATTCGCTGCTGTGTTTGAACTCGGTTAGATTTTAAGGAAGCACGATTGCCGCACTTTACAGATACAAATCTGCCACATGTTCTTGAAATACATGTTCTCGATTGATAAAAAAAAATCCCTCGCAGCATGCATAGTGCGCGTCGGGATCGCATTTGAAATTCAGTGAGGTAGCGGTTTGCAATCGACATATGAGCGGGAACTTGACGACGCTCGTGGGAGTAATCTTTCGTCGCCGCGTGCGCAATGGCCCATTCAACGGCACGCACGGCGCTTCCTTTTTCTCCTCCGCGTTCTTCGTCTTTATTTCCTCCCCCTGGGATGGCCGGACAGGCATGGCGCTGAGTGGTTGAGCCCCGGCAGCCGCACGCTCGGTTGCACCGTTTTGCAGAGCCTGTCTCGCAACCCTTCGCGTCTTCTAAAAAAGAAATGAAAAAAAGAAGACTAAAGAAGAAGCACGAGGCCGTGCGTCTCTCTCGAAGTAAGGTACAGGCGCGTTATGCACATTCCCCTCGAAGGGGTCGCACTTGATCTCGGCAGAAAAAAATCCAACGAGGAGGTTTCTGTCTCTGTATTTTTCTCCCCCATTTCTTTTCTTTTTTCCCACCTGACAACCACGCTTCTCACCGACTTCAGTGTGCATGCGCCATGCCGGCGTGTCTCGGCTTACCGTTCCGTCTTGCCTCGTTCCGGTAAAAAAAAAAAAAAAAAAAAAAAAAGAACGAATCTCTAGCGAGTGCGGAAGTTCGCCACACCTTGTCCTTTTGACACTCCCCGAGTTTCGGCGTTCCTCCAGATTATTTGTGAATGCCGAGCGTGGCCCTTGAAAACCCCGCGGCGCCATGGCACCAACCGTCACGAAGCCGTGGCTAAGCGGGTCAGCGCCGCGTGCGGCTACTCCGTCTGCCCTGGCGCCGCACGGACAAAGTGGGCGAGCGTGTGATTTCCGTTTGGGTTGGGCCAATCAACGGAGCGGTGTCACATTACTCACACCCAAGTCAAGTGGACAGCCAAGTTAGGAACCAAGTAGAGAAAAGGCAGAAAGCGCGCATCACAACAGAGGCCAAGTTGGGTACCTGGCGTGAGCTTCTGGAGAGGGTAATCTTTCAATTCGACTGCGGCCGCTTTTTCCGACGTTTTCGAAAACAAAGTACTCCTCTAGAGAAGTTTGGTCTCTTCGATTTGAAGTTCCCGACTGCCCACAACGATTACAGACGCATTTCGGTATTGTTTTTTTTTTTACTCATATGATCTTATCATGACGGCGTACTTTGGACTGCCGGTTAAACATATATCCAGAACAATTTCGCACAGGTAAATTGAAGGTAGCTGTCATGAACTTGCTCAAGACAGAGCACGTGGTCTGACACAACAGGAACGAGTAACACGTACGGTGCGGTAGGTTACATGGCTTCTTTGGGGCCGGAACTTTATTATGGCGAATCCTTCTGCAGCCCTCCTGCAGGGCGCACCACTGGCTTTTATCGCACAACATATCATGCTGACCCCTGCGTAGCATTGCCACCCGCCTTGGAAGCGACAGGGGCTGCGGGCCCCCGTAAAATTACACCAGTTAACACTGACCTCCGCATATCGCACCTGCGGAGCCAGGAGTGACTGTCGGCGCGGAAGCCCTAGTTCGCGCGTATGTCACGTTATCCCTGCCTGGAGTTCGTGGCGGCTATACAGCACTCTGACGAGTAGGAGCGTCTTCGCTGTGGAAACCGAGAACGTGTGAACGTTACGGTCGAAGCGACCACATGGTTACGACTAGCGTCACTAAATATTTAGTGGCGCTAGTTACGACTCTTTTGCGCGACGTTTGCGACGACGAGGAGATCTACGTCCCCCGTAAAAACATGCAGATAATGATGTCGTTGTAGATGCACAAGTTCAAAGCTTCGCTTTACATCTATGGCCACCAATGTGTGTGGTCCACCAATCTGTTAATGTGAAATTGCAGATTGTTCTTTACTTCCTTCTCTATCGTCTCTAAGCCGTATAAACGTGCCAAGAACATTTAATCACAATAAATATATTCTCTTTCACATTGCTGCCCTAGTTGTTAGGTTGAACTTCAACAGGAGGAAATATATTCGTGACAGGCTTAAAGGTACTATGAAAACCGATACAAGTTTGGCTTATTCGAAAGATTGCGACGTCACAAAAACAATCAAGTAAATTTTAACGCCAGCTTTCAAGAATTAGGCTAGATAAGAACGAAAAATGTCCCCGCATTTCCCCGAGGGGAAGAATGTGAAAGTGCGAATGCAGGAGTTGAATTTGCGCGGTTCGGTAATGTTCGCGAAAGAGAGATCACACACACACACAACTACAAAGAAAGAAAGATGCATTTATTCACAGACACCTATTTGTGTTGTCGTTGTACTTGATTGCTAGAGTGGATCTAAGCTTTGAAATTTCGTGTCAGTACTCCTTTAAGCGGGTGCATTAGCCCTTCTCATGCCCGATTCCTGGCCAATCCCCCACGTGGGTATGTGCCATGTCAGCGGCCAGGCAGCGAGCGCCCATCTCGCCCCCTTGCCAAGGAAGACGAGGAGATTCCTGGCCAATCCCCCACGTGGGTATGTGCCATCTCCCCCCGTTGCCAAGGAAGACGAGGAGCGCGCGCACCCGCAGCTGTTGCTATGTGGACGGACGGCGGTCAACGGAATTCAGGGTCGCTTATAAAATGCATTCGCACTTAAAAAAAACTGAAGGGGGGATTTACCAAACACTTCCTGGCCTCCCCCTATGTCGTCGCAGCAACTAGTTTGTGCTATTTGCGGCTGGCGACAAACTCCACCGCCAATAAGCTTGACTAGGATATTGTTGTGGGGCCTGTGGTTCCTGTTAATTTGCTGCTAAATGCCAGCATGTAGTTAATGCGCAAATTACTCTGCTTCTGGTTTGCCCCTTTTGACGACACTTTCGGGCAACGTGCAGCCCGAGAATCGCATGTTTCTGAACGTTAATTAATGAGCTTTTCTTGGCGAAAACCCCGACTGCTGTGGCCGAAATGAAGTTGAGTGAGGTACCAAAGGCTAGCATTTGCAAATAAAACACAACTGTCCGTAGTCTCGTGGTCTCTTAAATGATGCGGGAAAACGACACCCGCGGTTTTCCTTCCCGAAGGGCGCAGCCTGCTGCATGAGCGGGCGCTCTTACCTGCTGCTGCCGGGGCCACGCGCCGGCCAGGAGCACGAGGAACAGGCATAGCGGTCGTGGTATCATAGCTCCTCCCTGCAGAAGAGAAGAGACACTTTCTGCCTGTTCGAGCACGACGTCACCGCGTATACCGGACTCGTTCAAACAATCAAGTGGCTTCTCATTTTCTCCGCCATCCTGGTCCTGTCAGTACTACCAGGGACTCTGGTACTACCAAGGAATCCCCCTTTGCGCTGTTAAGGGTGCCATGAAGAGAAAACACAAGTTTGGTTCATTCAAAAGATTGTCTCGTTAGAATCATACTGACACCACTTTTAACGTAAACTTCGCTCAAATAAGCTACATAATTAGGAAAAACGGGAATGGTCATGCGACCCACCAGCTCATTTCCCGCAACGGAACCTGTGATGTCACATGGGCTAAGCTCTGCGATTGGCGGAGGCTGGCAGAAGCAGACGCAAATTAGGTAGAGCTTACAAACTAGACGAACGAGCGATTTGCGCTTAAATTTAGGGCACATTCTTTACAAAGCAATAATAATGATGGGACAAACAGTGGAAGTTACGAAAGCACATGTAAACATAGAAGTACTGATGCGTTCTGCTGTTCGTACTGCGCACAGCATGCTTGGTTTCGCTGCACAGCACTACGGGGCTTGGGGTTGTCTCAGACGACACTGGCCGATTGACGCAAGCAACGGTGTCTTACGTGACCCCATTTGTCGAGCGAGCACTGTTTCAGGGAACGAATATTTTCTCCCAGAACAAAAACAAGCCAGGTTTAAATGCGGGCAAAAACAAACCAAACGCTTGCCACGGTATGGTGGCGCCATCTAGGTTATGGAACGTAAAGAAACGCGGGAACAAACCAACACCGCTGTACAGTGTGGAGACAACCTTCGAACGGTCCCGTGCACTCGCAATTGGGCCAATGGGCTCAGCGCGTTATTCTTTTCGTTTCCCACGAGACCTAGCAACGCGAAACAGACAATATGATTCAAACTTCTTCAGTAAACCGCGTTACGGCGATAATTTTAGCGCGGTTTTGACACAATGACTTGCTTCGGCGGCGAGCGAGCAACCGAAAATGGCGGCGCCAGCGTATACGTGTCTCTACCCTGTACGGCGGATGCGTGAATGAAGGTACTCTAGGCTGCAGAGCGGTCGGTTCCTGTGATGTTATTTGGGACCACGAAAACGCACGATTGAGCGGGAAAATCAAAATTTTAACCTAAATTGTTTAATTTCTCAGTGAATAAAGCACCGTTTGTATCCGACAAGCGATGGGGGCACTATAAAACACGAAATCTTTCGAATAAAACCAACTTGCATTTTCTCTTCACGGCTCGTTTAAGGGTGCCGAACCTAGGTACTGGCGAAACTTCACCTGACCAAACTTCACTTGAGATAACTTTCTCAGGTTGGCTACCTGCAGTGTTCGTGTGTGATAACTTTACTCGAGCGAAGTTTCACTCAAACGAGCTCCTTCTATGGCGCCCTTAAATTGACAGACAACCAATTTTTGTTGAATATATTCTCTTTATTCCAAATGAAAGGGCAACTTAATAAAGCCCACAATCAATCAATTGTGAACGCCAACTACTGAAATCCCCCACAGGCCGCAGCACTACACCAACTTCCGCCACAATGGCGCGAAATTTCCTTCCTGCTACTTATATTGCCACTGGTTCCATTGTTTCTGTAACAACCAACCAACTACTTCCTCCAAGTAAGATTAAAAGGAAGGTAGAAGACTACAAGGGAGATTAGAAGGAAGAGAGGAAAAAATAAGGCGGGAAAGGCGAAAAGGCCTTACATTGGGCAGACTGGTCGCTGTGTTAATGACCGGCTTCGCGAGCACTCTGGCAATGTCAAAAAACGGGAGTGGCGGATGGTTAGCGCATCACTGTTCCACGTGTCACCACAAACCGCACTGCGAACCGCTCTTCGACAAATGCATCATAATCGGCAAGAATAAAGATAGATTAACAAGAGAAATTATAGAAGCTGAAAAAATAGATAGGTTGCAGTCTCAATTCGTGAGCACACCATCTGTATCCCTTTCTCAAAAAGAACTCTGTTACCTCAGGCGATTATAAGTGTCTCTGCGTATGTGTGGTGGTATGCAAGTGAAAAGCGTGGCATGTATATATTGTGTTTTTTTTTCAAATACATTTTGTTGGTAGTTAGCGCTCGTCCTGTTGTCCCCTTTCTTTGTCCGTGTCTAATTTGCGCTTTCAGTTCCCATTATGCATCACCAACAGGCCCAAACCATGACCCTTTCGGCCCTACCCAATTGCCCTTATCTTTGTAAGTTTGCTTATCCGCTTCGATGACGATGAGGCGAACGCGATCTGCTCATATAGCCTCTAGTTCACAGCTCCGATCCCACACCGACGTCGGGAAGGCCTGTAAGAGTCACTATTGCCAAATTCCAAGCTTCGAGTAACCGGTGGACTGCCCGAACAGCGCTTCTTGGCTTTTCACAGAACTGACGCTGCGAAAAGCCCTCACCGGTGGTTTGTAGCGCGAGCGAGAAAATAAAAAACAACCTGTGCATGTATTTGATTTATGTATTTGATAATGTATTTGATTATATTTGATTATTCGCCCTTTCTCTACTTGTGTTGGGGACGGCTTTGTAAACAACGTAGAGCTTCAACGTGTGTACATTTTTTAAGCTGCGTAAACGCCGTTGTCATTATGTGGCAGCATGTAGTACATGTATCTATAGATTAAAATGCAGTTATAACGCATAGCAAGGTCCATAGTATTTCACCCTTATCGAGTTTTTGTGGGTTTGCGCAACAACAAAAAAATGAAGGAAGCTCCCACAAAGGCGTAAGACTTGAAGGTAGCGAAGCCGTACGCAACCTTCGCGACTATAACGATGTTTAAAGTCCACGATTGCAGCCGACTTGCTTGCTTCTTCGCTGCCGCAATGGCCTTTACTCCATCATTGTTGCTATAAGTGTGAGCTTTAATTTTTGGAAGTGATAATCATTGGACATCCCCTTGGAGGGGCGTCCGCTATGAAGTGTCTTTCCCGTTCCAAACAAGTGTTTCCACGATTACGGCGAACGCTGGAGTTTTTGTTTTTTTGCGAATCTTGGCCAATCTCTCTCAGTGGGTATGCTTGGCTTGACAAACGTGCTCCGGGGACGCTGGGTGGTCGCCGCGAGGTTGTCTTGGGTTTTTACCTTCCGGGCGGTCTATGCGAGGCCCGCGCTCACGTGCGCGCGCTCGGCAATTTTTTGGTATTTGTAACAACGGACACGAAAAATTACGATTCGCTTAACAGCTTCGCTGTTAAAAAATACTCATTTACTCACCCTATATATATATATATATATATATATATATATATATATATATATATATATATATATATATATATAACGTCGAAATCAGTTGCGAAGCTTAGACTCACTGGTATGGCTCCCGCCGATAGGGATGGCACAGATCTGTAATTACGCGTCGCGAAACTCTTCAAGTCACACCGCCTCGCCTATTGGCAGTCACTAACACGGATTACGCGTGCATCTATATGCATGCATAATCGTATAGATGGCATATTCACCGAGTCCAGGACCTATGAGGCCCGGTTGAGGCTGTTGCCGCAAGTGTCGTAATAACTTTAAAGAATGACGTCATTTCACGTCTCAGCCAACCGAACTGCGTGACATGCCGTTTTTTTGCGGCCATAGACCACGATATGGCTTTTGCGTCCATAGTCCGAACATAGCCTAAGTGACTAACTTGGCACGAAGCATGGATATCGACGGCTGTTCAGTGCAGCAGCAATATCCTCCAGTTAAAACGTTAGTGTGGACTTACGAAAGATACACTATGTACATGCGAGCTGGATTTTAAAGCGGAGCTGTTCTAGCTATGGCTTTGACGACAGTCTTTGCTGGTATTGGGTCACGCTATCTCAGAAGCAGGTTTCTCCGTCGGGAGAGAACCGGTTCCCGGTAGAGAAAACATCATAAAAGAATTAGACAAGTACTAGGGCGTTAATATTTTGATATTACGGCTTATAGTGGCCCTGGAAAAACGTCTTCACAGTAATTCATTTGCGTTTAGAGGTTAAGCCGACTTTAAGGAGATCGTTGTAAGCTTGGGTTTTGTAAGCTGGCTTTGGCACATTGCCTGTTGCGCAGTGAAGCATGGCCATCTACGGAGGGACTGGGATTACAGAAAACCGCTCTAACTCTTGTGTTATCAAAAGTATTCCAAAATAACTTTTAAGAAAATTAGCCGCTAAAATGGCTCTACCATTTCGCAGAGTTTCATTTACTTGTCTTAAATAGTTAGCTGACAGTGAAGTCGTAAATGTTAAAGAATGACTTTCTGCGGTCATTACATGACCATTTACGGAGGGGGTATGGTTACATAAAACGGCTACAACTGTTGGTTTACGGAAACTATCCAGAAAGAATTATGCGACAATTAGCCCCTGAGATGATTCTAACATTACGCACAAGAAAGAAAGCGAAGCTAAGCGGAATATCCGTAAAGACAACCCACAGCTACGCTGTTTTAGCCATTTCACAATGGATGGAACTGGGTTTACTTTTTTTAGTTTATAGAGCGCTAATAGGCAGTGATGCATTTTACGTCTCTGTGCACAGGAGGCAGTGGAAGGCCCGACCTTAAAACATGCACAGCATGGCGAGGTAGGCTGAATGTAGAGGTAAACTTTCGGTAGGGAAAACAGCCCCTCATGCACTGTCAGAGTAAAGCATAATGACGATTTTCACCTTGATTCGTTATTTTTAGCCTTTTTCTAGGTGATATTCCGCAGGCGCATGGCATTGGGTTATCAGTGTTTGCGTTATTTGGCTAAGTCAGTCGGGCCCAAATACCTGCCTCTATGAGTTCAAGCTTCCTCCCGGTTTGTTCTTGGTGACTTATTTCTGTTCGCGGAAACACTGAATGTCCATTTTTTTCTAAACTTTAAATCTCCAGCTTGTCATGGACTTGTATTTGTGCATAACAGCAAGTTTGTACACAGGAGCGCTACGGGTACACGAAAAAAATCAAGCTTTTTTTTAGTTGTACGCTCCAAAGCTGCACATGATCCATGAGGGGTGCCATTGCGGAGGACTCCAGATTAATTTCGACAACCTTGACTCCTTCAATGTGCACCGAAATATCAACACACAGGGTTTTTTCTGTTTTTTTACTTTATCAGAAAAATGGTCGCCGTGGTCGGGATTGAACCCGCGTCCTTAGGTTCAGCCGCAGAACGCTGTAGCCACTAAGCAACCGCGCCAGGTACAGCATGCGCAAATCAAGGAAATACCATGTGGATAACTTCACGGAAATATCATACGGATGGCAGTTCTGACCAGAAGGTCGTTTATGAGATACTGTCATGAAACACAGGCATCAAGTTTTACCTTAAAAGCGATAAAGAGGCAGGGAGTTACAGCGAAGACGGGAAACCTTTGGGCAACATCGGCTAGGGAAACGCACACGGGGAAGAAGGGACAGAACGAAGCGAAAGCGTGCGTACAGTAAGTTGCCTCACGCTGGCATTGCCACAAGGCAGTGAACACTAGCAAGAAGACCTTAGAAAGTACTGCTCCAGAAAGATGGAAATAAACAGACAAGGAAAACACTCACGCCCGCGCGTGCCACGAACCTCAAGGGCTCCTTACTCCCACGATTATCCATTTCGAGAACAGGCAGAGAGGCTCCTATCCCCAAGTGGAACAACGGCGTTTCGTGTGCGTCGTCTGTATACACATCGCCAGCGCCGCTCATGAAGAGCTGGATGACACTCCGGCTTTTCACCCCGCAACCGACAATTGCGTCAGGTGCGGGATGACCCTATATGAGGGACGGGGCACGATCAGCATTACCCTCTATGTTACTGTGGTGTTTTCATTCCCCAGGTAGGGAAAAGGGAATTATGCTCATCGCGGCATACGTCGTACTGAGCCAGGATCAGCAAGGCCCGCAGCATATTCTACGGTAAGAGGACGTTGGGAGTCGTGAGCAAGTGGAACGTGGCGCGCTGGCTGGGGCACACGCGAGCATGTGAAAAGTGACATGCGGGTACGAAACCTTTTGGGTTTCTTGTTGACAGACAGCAAGGAGACAAGAGTGCCGCGCTGAGATCCCATGAAACTGCGCTGTTAAACAGCATTTAAACAAGTGCCTGGAGCCTCGTTCAGACCCCAATTTCCTGTGTATTCGCAGAGCGCACGGATCGCGTGGCGTTACGACTGCATTGAACAGTGTCTGGCTTAAAACAGTTTCTTGAGGAATACATGAATACAAAAAAATGCTTCTGGGCTGTACCAATCCGTGCTGCAAAACGAGGCCCCTTGGTTGCGCGACATTAGCCCCTGAAAAACATACAGGTGAGGAGTAGTGGTATCACAGGAGCGATTAACGCCTAAGGAAACTACAGCCGGGCAATTTTACCTTATTATTCTTCTTGTATTCACAAATCTCTCTAGATACGTCATACAATCCTTTATGTAATCCCCTAAATGGTAACGAACTTTGCATCAAACAACTATTACTCGCGCACTTACACTGTAAAACGATTATCCAACACCAAAGTCGCCCTTAATCATTAGTGATTTTTCAGTTCTCTCCATGTATGCAATCTAAAAACTAGTAAGGATCTGGCGTTGCCCTAGACCCGACGCTGCACGAACAAATAAGGTGGATAAAATTCAAAGAAGAAGTGCGTTGTATTTTGATCTGAACTGACAGGAGTAGCTGCAGCCGTTGAAGAAAACTGAATGAAATTAAACGCAAAACGATTTTGCGAAACAACACTTTTATTTCGTTGCTATCAAGATGCGCCTGGGTGCTTCCATCGGTTCTCCATCCCATGCACTGCTAATGCATGCTAGCAAAGGCGTTTGCGCTTTTCGCGAGTGCGAAGATGGTCACATTAACGGTACGCCACTTTTCGTTCAAGGGATTTATCTCCCGGTCTACCACGCGCCACTGAAAACACCTGTGGTATACACGCAACATAGACACACTATATACACTTAACTGTTTGAAGGATGGCGGAGTGCCCCGTTGGGGCCATCGAAAGCGTGACGTCACTTGTTTTATGGATGCGCACATGAACCGATTGTGCGCTGCGCCTTTACTGCCGCTTTTTTGCATTGCTGGAGAGAGTGTATACGGACAGCTCCTGCGCTGATACCTGCTCGTATCATTCCTGCTATCAAGGCCCCGTCGGCTTCACTCTAATAGACGGCTACTTCACGAAAACCAGTGCCATGGGCCAGCCGTTTTTTACACCTTGTCGCTGTAAAAAACTCTGGGAGCATTACTTGTGGCTGCGCGCAGTTTAGAAAGATCCCACGCGTAGCGGGCATCGATGATCTGTTCGCCGCGGCGTACTTCGTGCTGCATTGGTCGGCCACTTTTTCTCCCTCAAATGCTCTAAAGCACCGCACTAAGAATTCACTGTTTTTAGTTGACAACCCTTGGAGATCCTGTGCCATCGGGGCCCATTACGATGCTAGTACGAAAGCAGTTTGTAAGGACGCCCTATGACAGTTATAGAGATCATGCTGATTCCACCCAGGATAGGATTTTTGCGTCTAGAGAGGAGGGGAAGCGGCAAGACACTGAACTATGCGAAAGGAGAGGGCGCCCGCTCAGACCACAGATCAGTGCCCCAAAGCAGCATTCACAGCATTCACAGATCAGAGCCCCAAGGGCGGCGGCTGTTGCCAATGAAACCCTGGACTTGGGGTTTCATCTTGGACCTGGGGCTATTTTTTTCCTTTTCCATCTAAACAACCAAGTTTAGCCAACAATCCAGGGGTAGTGCCAGTGCTCTCAAACTTCACGTGAATTGCAGCCACTCCTTGTTGCGTGACCGTAATCATTCAGATCCTCTTAACCTTTTCGTACAGAAGGGTAGAACAATAGACGTCTAAATACGCGGTGGGTGGACTGGCTTCCCTTTGACCACTTCTTAGTGGATTGCGGCGTCCCGTGTAATTTTCTGTACTGCCACTTAAGCAACGCCACCTGACCTGCTTGCAAGAATGTTAAGGGCACCACAGGGGTCAGGTAGGTCGTCGCCCCAGGACACTAAAAAAATGGGGCCTATTCGCGGCTGCATGACTCCTCTAAGAGCGCGCTTGCTCCTCGCGCACCTTTCTTTGCTCACCGTCGATGCTCTGGCTGCTCCGGCGCCCGAACGAACCAGTTTTCTTACGAGCAGAATTGGAAATCGGAACAGGGGAGGAGTGGGAGACACAGTTGTAGATCGCTTGCCCAGCTGTGCACCCGAACACCGAACAAATAGCGATGACGATAACGAAAACATCGGAAACGCATTTCTTTGGTATTCGCGTGTGTCTGAAATAAATTTCCAACGTTATCGAACTGAACTCGAATTCAAAACCCTACAAGAGCCATCGGGATTATCGAAGCAGACCCTCGACCGACTTTTTTTTTAAGCAATGCCGAATTTGGACTTATAAGCCCGATGGCAAAAGGAAGGAAGGATGTAAAAGGCAGGAAGCACTGTCACCCAGGCTATAGCCTAGTTTGCTGTGCTGCACGTGGGAAATGGGAAAGTGGGAAGAAAGAGAGAATAAACTTCTTTATTAGAAAAAAATTTGCGGAGTGGGTCCTCATTTCAGAACCCCATTTTTGGTGCCAGTAGCGACGGCCCTTTCCACCAACCGAAGCTGGTCGTCCGTACTGGAACTGTACAGCACGCTCTCCCACTGCTCATAAGACGGACGAGGAATTCTGTCTAAATGAGGTTTTCTTTTCTTTGACACCCCCACACCTTACGTTAGAGCGCGACAGGTTCCCCAGGAAACTGACACAGAGTGGAGTACTGGGTGGGTTATATTAGGTCAATTTCGTCGGGTGTGTTAACAACCTATAAGTGATCTCTCCTGAGATTTCGTTAAGGATTTGTGGGCCGGGTGGTAAAACTTGCGCTCGATCCTGTAACGTTGCGAAACCAGAAAACCTAAAAAGGAAGGTGGAGCACCAAAACTGCGGCCGGAGTATAACATGAGGATAAAAACTTCGGTAGCGGATGCCCACTGTGCCGGTCATAGCACGCTGTCTTGTGCTTGCCGTAGCGAAACGATCCCTGGGCCCGTTTTTCGCCATCGACTTGTTTCCATTAATGGATTAAGGGCTGTTGCCGACCTCTAAGTTAGGGAAGGAAAATAGCGCGTGCATGGAGCTGAATGTGGCGTTCTTGCTGGTTACAAAAATTTACTATGCAAATAATTATGAAAACGCTTAGGACAGGGGTCTGTGCGTCCTTCATTCCTCTATTTTTTAAGGCGAAAACGCTAAAAGTGACCGTAGTCGTAGTCGTCATCGCCGTTGTCGGCGTCAACACCAATGGTACCAAAATGGCCGCCGCTGTAAAGAGGAAATGGATTGGGTTCGTGTGAGGTTCGTACCAGGGTGGCCAGAGCAGCTGCCAAGTACTCTAACCACACCGCTATATCGGCACCCCAGCAGAATGGAACAATAATTAGCTTGGTCCGTGCTCCGTGACGTGCACGTGGCGGCACGTGCGTAGGACGGGTGCACGCGGAGGAGAGCTCTGACTGTGGGGAAGATGCAGCGTAAAATACGGCTATTGTGCCTGTCGCACTAATTCGCGTCAAAAGACGAAAAAATAAGGACAAGGAGATGCAAACAACGTGTGGCAGTAAAGCAGACTGATAATGGCTGGGGTTTCGCCTTCAAGCCACGTAATCAGGCTTAAGTGCTCGAGGTTTACCTGCTGTCCGTGCATCCCGCACAACCGAGGTATGAAGCGTAAGCTCCGCATTTGCTGAACGCCAGCGTCCAGTGTTCGTCAACGAGATGACTTAACAAGTAGCAACATCATCTCCGGGAACTTTCCGTGACCCCTTATATGCGAGGAAACTCTAGCTCTTCCGTGCACCTTTTACAAATCTTTCCCTCTCTCTATCTCTGTCTGAGTGGTACCAAAGGATCCTCAGGGCGAAAAGGCACCATTTCATTTCCTTCTGCGCAATATGACAATTGTCCCAAGACAAGATCAGTTCGTTTGCATGTATACAAACAAAGCGTTTGTAGACAAAACGACTATGCGCCACGTTAATCGCCTGCTTAGTTAATCTGGTAACAAATAAATACGCACCCAGCCATCATCTATTTGCTGGTTCACCAGCGGTTGCATATTCCTGAGATCATTCGCATTACGAAACAATGAAGCCTGGTCCCCTTTATTCTCACTTGCTAACAATGAAACATGAGTGGGGAAAGCATGGAAAAAAAACAAGAACGAAACACGCAGAAGTGGCTGACTGTGAGTACACTGACATGGGCGCACTTATTCTCGCACATAGGAGAATAAATGAAGTGCAGTTGTGGATGACTCTCCAATTCCTTGCCTCTGCCCTCCTCCCCCGCCCCCTCCCCATCTCAATTTTGCTGTCTATTCTGTGCCAGCGGTTCTGTGGCTGACTATGGTGTTCCATGAATGTCTAATCCCATACGTCTTCTTTCCCCGTTTCATCGCACCACTCTCACAACGGTCGCCATTTCTGCGCATTCAGTTTCTGTTCAGAGCTCTAAAACTGGCATGGCGGGGGTCTTCATTTTAAAGGAAATCGTTGAATTTTGTCGCCTGCTGTTTAGTTGTATACACTAGCGCGAAGCGCCCAAGTTGGGCGAGAAACTCTCATCTTAGTCAATAACGATTAACTTACAAATGAATTAACGTTTTTATCCAAGTCTCCAAACTTAAAGGAGCCATGAAGAGAAAATACAACTTCGTTTAATTTGAAAGAACTAGGATTCAGTATCTCACTCAGCTCCATTACAGCCCCAAAAGATGTTTTTTAACGAAAAAAAAGCAAGAAGTATTTAAAAACTTTCAAATTGCGCGCCACAGTGACGTGTTATGAGCAAGAGTGACGTCATACGGGCCAACAATAAAACATAATTTTCAGTGCGTTAACTGCACGTTAGCATTCAAGTGATGCGGTCAAATGGAACTAGAGGCCCCATTACAGACGTCCAGTCATGTGTCGTCGCGACAGGTCAGTTAGGCGGCCGCCAATCGCACAAACAAGGTTCCCTGACGTCACAGAAAAGTTGCGGGAAATCGGCTAGGAAGTCGCGACTGCTTCACACGTTTTCTTTCATATCTCCGTTATTTTTTCGAAGATTGCGATGATATTGGCATCATCGTTATCGGGACTAAGCAGTCTTTCTAATAAACCCAACTTGTATTTTCTCTTCATGGCTCCTTTAAGCTTCAGCCTAACCGTAACGGAACGGAAATTGAATGTCTCCCGTTCCGACATGAACTCAGAACAAGCAGATATTATAAGGATGCTCAGATTTCACGAACACATTATAGCTCTAAAAAATTAAGATGGTCCAAAATTTTGAAAAGGAATAATAGAACTCCTGATAATGTGGAAGCGGCCGTCGCTCAGTAACTTTTAAAGAATGTGAAAAGTTTTTTCACGTCTGCTTGTTTGGGCGCAGGTGCGTAGTTTTAAAAATAGGTGGGGTGTACATACAACCAGAAAATGTATGCGGACCTTCTAAAAAAAATGCGGTCACTTTAAATCAAGAAGACGAAAGAAAATGCACAGCAGTGTGCATTAGTTGAAAAAAGACGTTCTCGTTCAACTACTGCGCCGCGAAAGTCACGCCACATCTTTCACTCTAAACATGTTTATGTTTTGCACAGGGATGGAGTTGCTAATAGTGAAGATCTAGCTGAATGAGTGCCTCGTGAGCGAGGAAAAACAAGAAATGATTTTTCCTAGATTGCATATTGTCCTTTCTACCCTTCCCCTATACGAGGCACATGTTTTCTCCTTCTTGAATATCTCATTGATTAATTAATTAATTAATTATATTAATTCTAATATGCATGCGTCTTCCCCGCTTCATTCTCCACCTGCCTATCAACATCTTCACTCCGAATGCTCCTGCTTATGCTCGCATGCCGTGCAAAGTGCGCCAGCTATCAAAATTCGGAAATGGTGCACATGATGAGTGGGGCAAGGTTTAACTGAAGACTACATTTTAAGAAATGAATAAATTGTACGATTTCATAGGTTATGAAAGGATCTATGTGGAGGTGTTGTCATTTGCGTGCGCGAGGTCGCGTATATGCGTAATTTACGGAGGTGTACTTTCTGTACTTCGAGGTAGTCTAGATTTACGTAGCGTATACGCCCGCAGTCTGTCAATCGTATTTCCCTCCTTCGTTCATCCGTCCTCTTCCATTTTAAGAAATTGTTTCTCGTTGTCTACGACGGCCCCCGCGGAATCCGACGACTTGTTTTGCAGTATAAAATATTTCTGTAGCAATTCAGGGTTGGCGTCACTAAGTGCTGCACACCGGGTCATTGGTACTATTCAGGACTTGGGCACAAAGAGATGTTTTCGGACATCCTCACATGGGCCCGAGTACGTTGCACGCGTTGGCAGTGCGGCGTGAAATATTTTAAATTTGCTTTATTAATGTGTTCACAGGTTTCCAGAACTTTCCCAGCATTATTGAGCTCGTGACCTCAATTATAAATTGCAGAAGGGTTTGCCGACGGGCCAGTTGGTACATTGAAACACTAAGAAAAACAGCGCAAACGACAGGACGAAGAAAGGGATGAGAAAATCACAGGCGCTGACAGGCGCTGACTCCGATTTTGTCATCCCTTTTTTCATCCTGTCGTTTGCGCTGTTCTTCTTAGTGTCTCAATTACAAGAAACCGGCCCAGAATTTTTTCATTTCAATATTACGCTTCAAGGTCTGTGCATGCATATTTTTTGTTAATCGTTTTCTCTTGCCAGCGCGCTATGCGTCGTAGTGAACGACTGCAGACAGACGAAGTTGAAATTGCTCGACCAGGTCGTCTAGCCGTGACCTCGATTCGCGATGGCGAGAAAAGAGTGGAAAGGTCGAGGGCGGTTTGCGAAATGACAGCAGCAGCAGGTCCTACCCGACTGTTGTCTGAGCTAATCTTAGCTGAGGATCGTTCCCGACAGCGATGTTTTTGTCGTAAGCATTGAGCAGTTAGGTGACTCTAGTTACTGCCTGCTGACGTATTCATGCCACTATTTTGTGCCGTAAGCAACGCAGAAGACACTTATTAGGAAAAGAGCGCAATAATGAGACAAGGCGAACAAGGCAACAAAGGACAGCTCGTCTTGTCCCGATTTTTCGCTGCCAACTCTCGTAATGTTCCACTGTAGCGGAGACCTACTCAAATTGCGGCACTCTTGGAAGTGTTTTTGCGATAATTTATCTAAATTATTGCAGCACCTCCCGCTTAAGATTGAAATATAAACTGGGGAAGCTGAAACTGGAGCTAATGGCATTACCGTTCCTACTCGCCGCACGCCACCTGGCGCCGCCGAAGGCTCCAGCAGGCATAACAGGACACTCGCCCAGCGTCTTGCAGCACTGCCCACGGCCGCTTGCGAAGCTCTGCCTTTTTATCATATTTCGTGACGGTGGGACAAGAGCGCAGTTTTGGGCGGACACGCGCGAAGGTTGGCGTGCTTTCATCGCGCGGGTCCGGCCAGCGGCACGCGTTTTCTCCTCCACCTCTGGGTGCCCTCGGAGGCCAGCGAGCGTCCGTCAAGGGCGGAGCCGAAGAAAGGCCCTTCTCCATTTGTGTGTCAGTAGGCGAACGCGCCCAGCATGGCACGCCATGCTGACCCAGCTGCCAGCACCGCAGACCCCATTCTTGTCCGCGCGCACGAGCACGCAAGCGTGCCGCCGGAGATCCGTCTGTGGCTGCCGCGGTTGGCCGCTCGGCCGTTCACTGCAACCTCCCAGAGCCGGATGCCCCGGCGCGCAGCCTCTGCTGCTCGTGACGCGTCCTCGAGTTCCGCTTTTGATCGACGGCGTAGGCTGACGTCTTCCGCCGATCGGGACCCGCACCGTTTATTATTGGGCAGCATCGCGCGCGTTCCACTTAGTTCTCCCCTCCTCCCCTCGGCGGGGCCGGTGCAAGGGCACTGTCGAAGGCTCCCTTCCCTTCTAGAAGACCTTGCGCGATGAGGGCCAAGTTCAAGGCGACCTGTATTGAATGACAGCCGCTGTCTTGTGTAACTTGTCAGCGTTTGTTTACCCGCCCCGAGCATCCTTGTCCGACGGGCCCGGAGCAGGCGCATCCTGCTCCCCCCGTTGTCGTCGCGGTCACGTCTGCGACTGCTCGCCCGGTACATGTGCACCGCGCGCTGCACGATGTGGGCTCTCTTTTTTATCTCGTGAGAAAGGGCGAAGAATTTCTTGCTGGTGGCAGTACGCAGGTATAGCATACACAAGGACCGAGGTGAGGGCGGCGCCGTGGCGGTATGCCCTGAAATACTCCAGTCAGATAGTATGCTGGGAAATCTGCGCTTGTCTGGAGTCTTACTTCATGCCTGTCAAAGAAAGCGGCGCATTATGTCGATTAAGCCCAGAAAACGAACACGCCCCGCCCCTTCAGATTCATGCAAATGCCGCACGATAGGCGAAGCTGTACTTTCCACGTGAGATTAACAGCGTCGAGAGAGTGGATCTACGCACGTAATGTACTCCGGAATTATGAATTTTTCGTGCCGTGTAGCCCAGAACGGAACATCTCGGCTTCCACGCGTGACGTGGCTCTAGGGCGCTGTAGCTGTTCCTTCTTTTTGTACGACATCTGCTGCGCTGCTTTGCTTTGTAACTATCTGAGACGTGCTGCATCCGGAGCTCCGGTTTCCTGCTGAGTGCGCATCGGCATGGGCTGCAGCCTCTCACGCCAAAGACAACGAAATGCCAGGCGCATCAGCGCTACCCCTGCGTAAGGCACGGCACAGACCGGAGCTCTCCGGTAACGGTCGGGTGATCGTGCGAAGAAGCGCCAAAAGCCGAGTTCACATGGCGCGGAACGGACATGGAACACGCGACGGCGTGCACAGGGCAATGTAATATCTACCGCTACCATGAATGCAAAAGAAATATCCGGGCCGACATAACGCAGATAGCGAAGAAACATCGCTTAAAAGTAGGTTATGATCTTATTATGAATGGGTTGGAAACGCAGGGCAAGCTGCAGTACTCGTCATTCGAAAGGCAACCACACAAATGCGGTTTGCGAATTGCTCCTGGCGTCATTTAAAGCCCGTTTTTGCTAACTATGTATACTGAATGTGTCAAACAGTTTTGACGTCACTACAATTTTCCTTGAATTATTTTATGCTTTTGACCTGGATTCCTTAAGGCTGTGATTTCAATAAAAACTAAAAGGTTTCCCACCTAGTTGCGCTTGCGTTCCTTTTTTTTCTATATTAAACTTTCAACTCTCCGAGCAGATTTGTCTCTGTATACATTTCTGATGTGAATCGGTGGGCTTTCAGCTCCACTGGACACTTGTTCCGCTGATTAAAACGTCAAAAGCAACTGTGACACCACCTGTATGCGTAGGACGTGGGATTCGTTTTGGGGGCCACAGGTTTCTTCACAATTGAATGAAAGACTTCAAGGCGCTTGACATTTACGACGTCTGCAGGAAGCTTAGGAGTCACCGTTTCAAATTTACCCGCCATGATGGATCAGTGGGGCCAACGCACTGTACTGCTGAGCGTGACGTCATGGTTTAGATTACCGGAGCATTGAATTCGCGGCGGAGTTCACGTTCCTCGGCTCCTCTGTAATGTGGGGTAAATTTTACCCAACACAGGGTAATCTCCATTATTATGCAGCTCCCAACTGGGGGGCTCAAATTGAAACATTTTGTCTCGGGTCAAACTACGCTCTGCCTGCTGTGGCCATGGAAGCCAGGTCACGGTTGTGCACGCGCGCCCCGGAGCTTCCTCCTTGAACACGGGAGCCATCATACCTATAAAATGACCGCCACCACCTTCCACCATCGTCTTGCTAGTCTTGTCGGTGGGCCCTGGTTTGTCCACCTCTCACGTAAAAAAAAAGCGTGAGCCACCGCGAAAGACACAATCACGGGAGAAGACATGTCCAACATTTATTTCTGCTCCTCACAGAAAATTTGTTGGAACTGCAACATCTGTGCAAGAACGTGACTTTTATCTCGTTTTTTTTTTTTTGGAAACTGTCAGGTCTAGGGAACTTCAGGATATCATCAGCCCTTGCTGTGGTATTCTGTGGTACAACTATCCTCGGTCGCGTGAATGGCTGTGATTTTTTCTTCAAAGAAAAACTCATTTTGTCGAGCATCCATCCAGGGACGTTTGGCATGACCGGATGACGCTTGGGTGAGTTAGTGTCGTGGGTAGGGTATAACCGCTGCCGAAGTTGTTCGCGAAGTCCCGCTTTGGTACGTTATATGGCCATAAATTTATCCCTCCTGGCCAGAGACAAAACCCTATGGTTGTAGCTTCCCGGTCCCTGCACGTAGTCGCAGACTATTTTAGCCTCACAACACTGCAACCTTCGTCTTTCCCTTGTTTGGATATGTTTGATTGGCTGTGTTCAGCAGGCGAGCAAATTAAAGAGAGAAGTTCACATTGCCATTTGTTCTTTATTGGCGCTAGCTTGTATTTATTCGCGAACATCGGAGGAAACCTGCTAACCCTGTTCCGTGCTGTAAGATGCAGATAAAACCACCATGTTTACCGTGTTAACCATGGTGCAACCTCTAAATATTTTACAGTAAATTTGCTAACACACGCTATTTTAAGCCAAACAACCATTTTTAACGCGTTTTTTAGTGCAATAAAGTGACATCACACAGGAATCAACGAGGAAATTTTGGCGTTTTAATACTTTTTTTGTTCTGAGGGGTGCACTAATTGATATTTTAAGAACTTGCAGAAATATTTTATTTACAAGCGTAAATATCTGATAGTTTCCAAGCGTAGAAACCTAGAGCCACGGTGGAGGCCACGGAGGATCGACTTGGCGCAAGTCGGGCTGGCACACACAGCGCCATGGGTACGCACCGTTCACCTTTTTCCTAGGGGACCGAAGCAACCACTAATGCGCACTTAGGGGCAACCCCAGCCGTTTTTGACGATTACTAGGCACGGAACGACTGCATCGGCCACGTAGCTCGTCCCCGTGCGATATATATCATCAGGGCACTGTTCTCAGACCTCGGAACAAGCCTTGCGCATCATTACGGCGATGCAGGGAGCGATCAATGGTCAAGCAGCTGCCGAGGGTGGACGCATGTGCACGTTAGTAGCCCTTACTGCTGTGTCCATGCCAGGTTGCACGCATCAGCTCTACGTTAAGGATGATTTTTTTTTTTGTTCTCTCTCTTCTGATCCGGCTGATCATAGCGCCGCTGGTACTCCGTTAGTGGCCCTTCGGAGAGTTGCTCAGCACTGTACAGGCGCCATCATAAGTAATTGGAACAAAGAGTTGTGAATACCACAAAATTTCAGTCTTACTGGATTTATGATAACTATCACCGGTTTACAGAAAGCGTTTTCTGAGGACTCCTTAGGGAGGACTCCTTTAAACGCACACCTATGCAGCCAGGCAGCTCCCGGAAGAAGACATTTTTGTAACTTTAGGAGGACGCGTGTTCCAAATACTTTAAACAGCAGCTGTGCGTTGTGCGCCGTTCTCGCAAGTAAGCAGACTGGTGTGGACTTTGCATCGACAAATAAATAAGCGAAAGTACTCTACGACTCTTGATGCTAATTTACACGGGGAACAGTTACGCGAGACGAATAGCGCCACTTCGGGAACTATAGTCTGCTCCCTCGAAAGCTGTCCGTGCGGGATTTCCCTCCTGTTTGGGACAAACTAGGTTTAGCTGGCTGACTCCGAGTCCCTGCGGCTTCTTTGCGCCAATGGCGGTACCTCGGCGGTTCACTGTCGGCCCTCTTATTTTCACCATGTTTGTCAATGGTATCCAGCTTATTTAACCGCACCGCAAATTACTGTATTTGGCCGATGACGTGAAGCTATATCGTGCACTGCATCACCAGATGACTCCGTCAAATTGCAAGAAAACTAGAAAGCAGTTTATCTGGTTTTACTGTAATTACGTTAATGGAAACCATCAAATACAGGTATCTTATTGGTTCTCCCACTCTCTTGGTTTACGCGTAGTAAAACATCTTACTAAAACTTATGGTTTAAGTGTAAGTCTTGATTGTAAGCTTCTGTTAGCGCACATTAACCACGTGACAGGTTCACCTGTTTCCATAATGCGTGCAGTCTCCCACGCAATACGCGGCCTGTCAGGTGAAGCATGCTTTGTAACCATTTGAAGAGCTTTCCTCCTTGCATAGTTCATCTCTTCCCTGGGGATCTGCATGATCGGAGATGATTTTACACAGAAAAAAGAAACATGCTGACAACAACATTCCCGCTGTGGTTAACATTATTAGCTTCCCGGCGTTCGAGATGTAATTTGATTTTTATATTTGCATGCTTTCATTAGAAATTCGGCTCCTCCAGTTCAGGGAGCTCTGTCCGGCTACGGTCTGCAACGGTCTGCAATACGAGCTCTGCAATGGTGCAACTTAGCCCGATTTCGTATACGGCATGATGGGCGTAACAGCCCACGAGACAATTCAAGTACAGCGCGGTGTTTGTGGCATCTTAGTCTTGTGTTGATGTCTTGTGCGCTTTTGCTTAGGATAATGTGTCCTGCATCCCAAATTCTGTTTTGATGCACCAGTCGCAGAGGCTGAACACGATTTTTTAAATACGTACGTATTCTTTGGTGACGCGCCGAAAAGGCGTTGCGCCTTACGTCTGCAAAATAAACGCATAATTTTTCAGGTTAACATATGCAATAGTTATACAGTTTAACCTCGTTCATTTGAACTCCGCAGGGATAGAAAACCTATTCGAATTAACCGGATATCGAACGAGCGAAGGTTGGTCGACTAGCGGTACAGCGCACAACACCAATAATAGAAACGCATGCGCGATGAAGTAGCCCTACTGTACCTGCTCAGGAGCGCGATGTCAATAATTACGTGTTGCGGAAGTGCAGCGTGCGGAAGAGATAGTTCGAAATTAAAACCCAAAGAAGCAGGAGGGCATGCCCGCCTGCTTCTGCTTTGCAGTGAGTTGTACCTGCGCACCACGCTTCAGGCGTGGTCGCAGGTAGAACTGTCGGAAAAAAAAAAAAAAAAAACCGACATGCTCACGGGCTTTCGGGTTTGCGGCGCTACGGCGGCCAGTAGCGCATGAGGCTATGGCACTCGGCTTCTCATTGCACAAAAAATATTCTGCGCGGACGGGCAATCTTGTTCGTGTCAACCATGGCTACAGCAAGGAGAGTTTTGTTCCGTTCAAATACTCTCACCTTTTCAAGTATAGATGGACCATTTCGAATTATCCATTGGATCGAATTAGACTTTGAATTGAGGAGGTTCGGCTGCAATAATACAGATTTCGATTATTGGTGTTTTCAGAATCGACGAAGAAGTGAAATACCAAAGGAGGAGGCCCGGCACGATGCGCTGCCAATGGATTTGGTATAATAGTGAAACCGACTGTAAAACGACTCGGTGTATTGTGTTTCACAGGAATTCACTGTGCCTTCATAATTTTATACAAAACTGGGTATTTTACCCCCGGTAAAATGGTATCCCAGGAAAGTATTTGTGTACAGTAGTGAAACTGGCTTTAAAAGGGCTCGGTGTCTAACCCAGCGGCTGGAAAAAAATGGTTACGCAGGATCAGTCTTCTCTGAAAGACTATGTAGATTTCTTTTTCTGTTTACGGTTAACAGTTCTTACGGCACGTAAGTGGACCCCACGAATACCAAATTCCTACATTTCTTCAGCGTAATGGTATGTAATTTTATAAAGGAGACTCCCGGACCACGAAAGGGACGCTGAAGGATCGATGGCGAACGGACCGTTGTGAAACAGGGAACAAAAAGTCCTGGACCATGGTGAACGATAGTCATAAACAAAAGCGCTCGTCATGGCATGTTTATGTGATAGCACTTCCGACACAGTACCTTGTCGGGACGGACGTGGGACACGGTAAACATATATGCAGTCCTAAACAAAGTGGAAATTTGGGTGGGTGGATACATTGCGAACTTGCCGAAAACAGCGCACGGACAGGACAAGGAAGGGCAACGAGACAAAACGCTTCGACCTTTTGTCCTTCCCTTAGTCCTGTTCGTTTTGCCAAGGTTGTCACATTAAAAATATCTAGAATTAGCGGAAAAATTATTGATGAAAATGCGATAACATTGCTCTTTGTTGGCGTTGAGAACGTCAGAGAACGGTGTTGTTCGACGTAAGGCTCTGAAATATTGGCGCTGATGCAGCTAAAGACACGGCCTTATTGTCTGTACGAGAGAGAGAGAGAGAGAGAGAGAGAGAGAGAGAGAAAACAATCTTTAATGGATACTGGTCATGTGAGCCGGGCTAAAATGCCTAACTTGCTACGCCAGATGAATGTGGTGACAGACATAATGTTGATGGGGATGATGTTAAAGAAGTTAATGAGCAAGGATACGTTTAGTCATTTACAGAGTCTGCTCAAGACCTGTGTGTTGCAAAAACGCGATCAGAGGTTCTGTGGCCCATAAAGCACGTTTGGGACATGCCCACGGACCTAAGACGTCCTTAATTTGAATGTTCCCGGTAAGCGGTAGTCCCAAAGACACTGCGAGGGACACTCTTTGCGCACTAAATAAAGCTCATTCACAAAGCAGGTGCTGCAGGTTTTTTGGCACATCGCAGTGCGGGCAGAGTGACGACGTAGTCCGTTTCAACTTAAATTGGAAGTTTCGCGTGTATGCGACGTTCACCCGCATGCAATGTAGTATTGCTTCTTCCCGCTTGGAGAGTCCAGGAAGCATCTTGAATTTGCATTGTGGATCGATAGGATATAGCGGCGCGTAATGATGTAATACGTCAGCCCTGGTTGAACGCTGCATGTTCCATGCCACGCTAGATGCAAGAACAGAGGCATCTTTCGGGGAGAATGGAATGAATATTTTCGGTGCTAGATGTTCATGCGCGGTGGATGCAGAAATGCCGGCCTTCACATTGCCAGTTATCCCGCAATGGGCAGGAATCTACTGGGCCGCTTGGAGATGCAGGGCATGCATGTCAAACACAACCTCGTCTTTTGGGAACGACTTAGAGATTGAAGTGCAGCCCTGGGGTCCGTGAAGATAGCCCACTTTCGTGCGGGCTCCTTGGTGATGTGAGCTGAAGCCACCAGCAGAGCTGCAAGTTTTGTAGCCGTAGTTGACGTTCTGTGGCTGAGCATGGCAATGATCGTGGTGCATGGTGACGGTATCCCCTAATAGTGGATGACGTGGACGACAGTGACCCATCAGTGTTCAAATTGGTGTGGCCTTTGTATTTTCGTGAAATATAGCCCAGAGCGAAGAACTTCAGGGTGGGAGCCGCAACGTGCTCTTTTCTTCGTAATGCCGGGCACAGTGGTCATGACTGGTATGCGCAACAACATCCAGAACGGGTGTTCAGGAGGACTGGGCTGTTGATATAGCTGCCGTAACAAGTCGCGCACTTCTTTGGCCCAGCTTGTCGATAAAGGATTGCCGCGCTGTCTTGCCACAATCCTTAGACAACGCGAAGCAATTCCTGCGTGCCTAGAGCGAGTGGTGAGAGCCGCCTGCATTCTGTCAGCATCCCGATGGTAGGATTTGTGTTTGGAAGGCCGATGGAAACCCGCACGATTCGCGCTTGCATGCTCTCTAGCGCTTTGACAGTTCCTTGTGATAGGGGGACCAAAACAGGGCTGCCATAGCACATCAGGCCAACGCAAAGCGCTTCATACAGTCGGAGAAGACTTGACTGAACAACCACCGGTTCGTAGACGGCATGCGGAATATGCCAGCGAACGATGTAATCTCTTCTTTGAGGTGGAGAACATGAGGTGACCAAGTGAAATTTCTATAAATGTTACCCCAAATAACTTGTAGGTCAAGACGTATGGAGTTGCAGTCCCTCCAACAGCGAAGCCGTAGCGCGTAAGGTCACGCTTCGTGGTGAAAGCGATCGCAGCACGCTTGTTCCCTGAGATTTCTAAACCTCGTGTTGCCAGGAATGCCTCAATGAAGTCGGTTGCCCGCTGAAGCCTCGACCGTAACACTCGCCAACTGCGGCCAGAACTCCATTTGCAAATGTCGTTGGCATACACAGAGATTTTTAGCGATGGTGGCATGCATTTCCTAGGCCTATTATGGTGATGTTGGTAGTGGGGCTCAGCACCCCAACCCAAAGGGAACACCTCGGGTCATCTTGTGCAGCGATGAATCACCGCTGTCCGTAGACATGCACACATACCGCTTGGAGACGTAGTCCGTTAGCCATGCATACATACGGCCCCTGATGCCTGAGGACTTCAGCGGCGAGCGGATGACTTCATGATCCACGCAGTCGTCGCTGACTTTATGTCAAGGAACCCAGCAACTGTAATGTGCTGGGTGCCTTGTAATCGGGGTGCCTTGTGTCGGGGAACTGTAATAAGTTCCCCGACACAACTCAGGAGCGCTATAGGTCGATAGAACTCAATGGCGGAGGGAACTTTACCTTGCTTGAGGACTGAGACAAGGCGAGCGTGTTTGCTTTTTAGCTCTAGACAGCCGGTTTCCCACGAACGATTGATGGCCTGCAGAAGGCAACTTTTTCTTTTTTCACCTAGATGCGAGAGGTTTGTGTAAGTGATACCATCCGGGACTGGGCAGCTCGACTTCTTGACGGAAGCCACTGCAGCGAGAAACTCTACCACGGTGAATGGCTCATCCATTGGGGACACCGGTCCTGAGAATACTTCGCTGGGGGAAGAGCGTTGCGGAAGAAGATCTGCTGGCGCTGCAGTAATTTTCCTGCAAAAGGCCTCAGCGACTTGAATGTCACTAGTGTTCGTGCTAGTGCAGTTGAGTTTGTGGGCCCGCAAACTTCGGGCCAAGTGCCATATTCTGGAGAGCGGCGTCTGGGGGTCCAGCTTGGAGCAGAAGGATTCTCACGCTTGGAGAGCTTGGTCATATGCCTCTGAATCGCCTTCTGCGCTCGCCTCAATGCTCGAATATCTTTATGCGCTTGTGTTCAGCGTGCTCGTCTTTCTGCTCTTCGACGCACTGCGCAAAGGCGCTCGTACTCGGAGTCGGCGGCAGTGTATATCTGTGCGGATGCCTCAGGAGTTCACATTGCCAGCTATCCCGCAATGGAGGGGACTACACAGTATACTTGGTTGGCCCACTGCATGTCACGTCCAAACCAAAATCGGCACCTGAACCTCATACTCTGCAGGGCTGCCGTCAGTATATTTTTAAAAGTACTTGTATGTTAGTCATGGCCGCAGTTGCACTACCACTGCAGTACTCGGAAACTGAGGAGAACAATAAAATAACCTCTACCGGTGCCTCTGGTGCGAATTAGTGCGCGTGAAGAAGCTGTCTATGTGATGGCACTTGTTCTTGCGAGGGACTAGCGTAGAAGATGGAAACACAGATAGGGCCATTGGAACATTCTGGACTTCACAACTCGGATGATGATGACTATAACCATCCGTGTTCAAAATAAATGGTTATAGTCCCCAAACTCACAGATGAAGCGATCAACATTTACTATGGTCTTGGGAGGCCCACGGAGGAGATTGTGCGAGCTAGTGCAGATTGTTAATTTGTGCCGAAAATTACCTACCACCCGAGTACAAGCATTACCAAGCAAACACACAGACTTCAAGATATGCTGCACTGAAACAATGCCATGCCCAACAAAATTGCATCCTTATTAAAGCATCATCGAAGATCGAGCGGAATCTATAATTAGGCATTCGGTAATCAACCTTTCCGGGCACATCCAACAACGACAATCTTGATGGGGCCAAATCTAGCTCGAATCAAGCGAACGCCTGGTTCGGTGCCTAGTTACAGCTCACACATTCTTTATCGACTGCACTCCATTTTTCACCTAAGTCAGGCCCTGCATCCTCTTGCTCAAGCGGGCCGCTCCGAATGTTACCTGCCACGAAGGTCACCCCCTCGCTTTAAACTTTCTCACTTTCCCAGAACGGCGACCAAAGACCGACGCTACACTGACGCATAGACTCGCTGTGTAGCCTTCTATGGCGCTAAATGTTCCAAACTTGCTCACTGTATAGTTTTGCCGTTATAATTTTTCTTTTCGTAAGTTGCCGTAACGGGCGCCCTAAAGACGAGCCCACGCTTCTTGTTCTCTCTCCGAGGCACGCTATGGGCCGCCTACTCTCCTCCGAAAACGCCTTGATGATTCGCAGAACGGACACGTGCGTGGTGCTTGCAGCGGGCTGCTTTCGACTAAGCCTCACCTCGGCCCCTCATCTGGCCTCCCTCGTGGGGCCCGCTGCAGAGCTTGCTACCTGGCCAGTGCGTGTGCTGTTTTGTTTTAACCTGCCCATAGCGGGCGGCACTGCTCTGATTTGACGCGAGCGTGGTTTTCCCCGTCGGCCCTCATATTTTTGTTTCCATTGCGGCCGGCGCTTCAAGTGGCTGCGGTCGAGCCCGTGTAGGTCGCAACCCCGACGGATGGCGTCTTGCTCTTCCCAGCCGCCCTGGGCGCTCGCTCTCTCCGCGCCTTCGCGTCGGGCCATCCCCATTGCGCGGTTCCTTTTGTTGGGGCCGATTTTCGGCTGGGAACTGGGTCAGCGGGGCCGGCCCCGCCAATTACCCAGATCCGCGGACGCTTCTCGCCGCCGTCTGCAGAGCCCAGGGGCGCCCGCGCGCGTCTTTCGATGACGGCGAGCACGCTTCGAGGGCCATTGTTGTCCTCGCGGTTACGAACGACGCCGGCCTGTTTTCTCGCGCGCTGAACGACCTTCAGTTGTTTTCGGGTTACTTAAAAGTATCCGCTACCATGCAGTGATGTTTGTGAATGAAAGCTGCTCGTATTACTCTACTGGACGTCTCTGCTAGGCATTGTTCGGACCCCGTAACGCGGGCACTGCTCTAAGTAGGACTTTTGGGTTCACCTACACGAAAGTAATCTTCCTTCCTCTTTATTTAGTTTATTGATTTTATTGATCTTTTTGTTTCGCTCTATTTTACATACAATTAGAGAACACATTGGGGTGTTGAGCTTGATTTTATTACCCAGAATGACTCCACCCCACCCCCCTCCCTCCCTGATTACCGCTCTTATATTCCCAGACCACCGTTTGCCGAACCTTACGACGAAAGCTTGTGTCATCGACTTGAGACTGCTGTAGTTCCTGTGCTGTGTCAGACTCATCAAAAGGCAGCGTATCCCTCATCTCACCATTCTATAGACTTCCGCTACCTACCGGTTCCCACTGCATTTCTTCTGTTCGCCTCTTGAACGCTTTGTGTCTTCCTCAAGTATTGTATTTGCTTTCCAAGCTGTCAGTGGGTAGCAGGCGAAGCCTATATGAAAGAAGCTGCATATAGGCGATGTATTCTTTTTGCCTCATAGCGTGGCTAGTATCAAAAGAAGACTCACTCACAAAAAACGACACACGTATATATACATGAAATAACCACGCACAATGCCTTTGTACGTCAACAACCAATCTACAATTTTTGGCCACCCTTAGAAACTAAAATCCCTGAAACCTCTAACCTTAATTCTTTTTCCAACAGGGATAAAGACGGGTGGCTTATGCTCCTACATCCCAACTTTCAATTTTGAATGCTTCTAGCACGTATATAATTGCTTGATCACCGTGTTAAAATGAAATAGTTGTGTCACTGAAGGACGGGGCTCATTGACACTCTAGGAAAATGAAGGGACAAGTAGCACCATGGCCTGTTTCTAACTAAGAACGGTGCTCTCTGAGTCAAACATCATCGACACATCTTCGCGAGTGTGCTACGTATCTGTGACGCTTGCTCCCCTTTGAAACTCCTCTTGTTACACTCGGCAAACTCAAGGGCATGGAAAGTGTCACGTTTACTGGTAAATCTGTCGGTTTTGTTTTGAAACAGGCGCTCAGCAGCGGAGCACACGCGGCTAGTTTTCTGTTGGTGAGGCAGGCCACGATTACGGTATATTTGCTTCCAACCTTTCGTAACGGTGTGATGAACGGTGTGTGATGAACGTAGGGTCTACCTCCAATTTTCATCTTTTTTGAGTGGCTACCGTTTTTTTATTTCATAGGGGATTAAACCAAACTTGACGGCTCTCTTGAAGGTAGCGAGCAATGACGAACGGAAGGTTGTACACAGCACGCAAGAAAGTCAAAAAAAAAACGTAAAAAGACGCAGAGGAAGCAGCCGTCCATAGGAAATCTCGTAAAATTCGCTTAATTATTTTTATGGAATAAACCAACGCGAACTACAGGAGAAAATCAGTGAACCGCTGGGAGCCATGAAGAGAAAATACAACTTCGTTTAATTTGAAAGAACTAGGATTCGGTATCTCACTCAGCTCCATTAGAGCCACAAAAGATGTTTTTTAACGAAAAAAAAGCAAGAAGTATTCAAAAACTTTCAAATTTTGCGCCACAGTGACGTGTTATGAGCAAGAATGACGTCATACGGGCCAACAATAAAACATAATTTTCAGTGCGTTAACTGCACGTTAGCATTCAAGTGATGCGGTCAAATGGAACTAGAGGCCCAATTACAGACGTCCAGTCATGTGTCGTCGCGACAGGTCAGTTAGGCGGCCGCCAATCGCACAAACAAGGTTCCGTGACGTCATAGAAAAGTTGCGGGAAATTGGCTAAGGGGTCGCGACTGCTTCACACGTTTTCTTTAATATCTCCGTTATTTGTTCGAAGATTGCGATGATATTGGTATCATTGTTATCGGGACTAAGCAGTCTTTCTAATAAACCCAACTTGTATTTTGTCTTCATGGCTCCTTTAAGCGGCTGGCAAAAACTGCTATCCTCAGATGACAAGATGGCATGTGTCTTATACGTTTACTAAAAAATAGGGCACGGAAGGTCTTTCAAAAACGTAGAGTACAGAGAAGGACCACCTACGCTGATTCCCCGAACGCCTAAACAGGTACGCGATTGTCTCTAGGTCAGCATACAGCGTCGTTGCATCTGATCGTTTAGTCTCACGCGGCTTACGGACGCCTTTGCGTTTCACATGGGCATTTCGTCGGCTCAATGGCCGCCTTTCGCTTCACCACCTACCTGAGCGGGGATGTGGCCGTGTACGCGCATACAAGCGACGCAGAGCTGAGTCGTTTGCGCAGCGCAAACCTGTCAAGCGTTTCATCTGTTCTAGGCTTTGTTTAGCGACTCGATTTAGGCGCGGAGACCTCTTTGACCCGTTTTCGAAGGGGGCCTCCACGACTCTTTTTGTTTTAGTACGTCCCCTCCTTTCCCTCCGAAGTGTGCGAAACGCGTGCTATGGGTGTTTCTTGTCGCCTTTCGAGACGGAAGCGTGCCTCGGAATGGCGCGACTCAGCCAACAGAGATGAGCGGAGCGACCGGAGGGAGAGGCCCCCTTTTGTCCCTCACTTGGTTCCCGCATGAACAGCACCCGTTCCTGTTTGAGCGCGTTCAGCTGCTTCTGCTGAGCGAATTTTGGCGGGAAAGAATGTGAGAAAAGTCGCCTGCACGCTGTTTTTTGTAGGAACTTGTCACGCATTAGTGTGAAATGCAACCTGCAGGTGCGATGGGCACGCATCTTTGAAACACACCAGGGCCATGCAGCGTGCGTGTTTATGCCTGGGCGCCGTATCCGGCCACGAAGGGCCGCCGAAGTGGCACAACCCGCTATTGACCACAAAAGAAATAAAAGCGTAGTAGAGGCCACGTCATCATGTTTTCTGTGAGGCCAAAAACGCCATCTTGAGAGAGGCCCCTTTCCTCCTTCCACTCTGCATACCCTCGACGCATTTTCTGCCTTTACCAGCGTCTCCTATCGTCAGCTATGCTAGCAGCCATTGAATTCCGGAGGAACGACCTGTCGGCGTCGTTGCTATATCGCTGTTTCCACGACCCTCCGCTGGCCGTCAAAACCCACGTCTTTGCCATCCTTCAAGCATCGCAATCAGCTAGAAACGGCTGGATGCCTCTCGCAAGCTCTTATTTTTTTCCTGTAGTATAATTTCTCGTCTTCCGTGTCAGCCCATTTCCCCTCTTATCCTTCCCCGACTAGGCCTTACGACATGCTTCACCACAAAGTATGCCCCTGTTACTACTCCCACTCCCACAGACTCTCCCATAGAGTTTCATACTAATAAATATTAGTATGAAACTCCATGGACACTCCCATGTGGTGTACTTATGATGACGACAATGATGATGATAGCAATAATCCCGACGATCACACCGAAATCTCGACCCGTACCCACTCAAAAAATTGGTTAGAGCTCAATCGGCATCACCCATCATGGTGAGTAACGGTGATGGCAAATGAAACGACAACGAAAAAATTAAGAATGGTTCTACCCTAACGTTACCTGAAGCAGGCACCCTTTGAAGGGCTAAATAGCCCGTTGCGACGAATAATATCTGAATATTCATAGCGTACACAGGGCGCCAACTCCAGTGGTTTCTTTTTTGCTGATGTTGTTCTATATCGTTTTCTACGCGCGCGTCTGAATGCGTTGGCTGCAGAAAGCAACCAGGCGGCTGCTTTCTTAATCTAGGCCCCCTGCGTGCCTCCTCCCCCGCGCCGCTTACTCGCGCGAAGCAACCGTCTTTGGAAATAGAAGAAAACGATGCTCTGTGCTACTCGGAAAGCTTTGCACAACAATTGCAAGGCGCGCTCACTTCCACTGCGCCGGTCGTGGCCGGCCTCTAAAGTTGAGACCCCGAAATAAGGTGACCGCTTTCGCGGGCTAATATGTTTGCAAGCAGCCCCTGTCGGAATGGTCGCGTGAGAACTTTCCAACCCGCGCGCGTGTGTACGGACGTGTGTGCTCTCATCAGTACGCGCTGCACGTGGCACAGTCCGGCTGTGCCCGCTTTGTCTTCCCAACGCGGCGCCTTTGTCCGTCCCTTGGTGCCAAACGGGGTCATTACCGGTGCTGCGTGCTCCCTGCGTGCGTGCGCAACTTCGGCACTGTCCGCCCGTGCTTGAGCGAAGAAAACAATTCGCTAAGACGTTGGCTGGACACCCTCCGAAAGGGCTCAAGCTCGGGCCCCATCCTGGGTGACCTAACCGGAGTCATCGAGTGTTTCCCATCACGCGCCTTGGACCACATGTTTTCTTTAGCAGGCCCTAAAGAGACCATTGGTAAGACTAACATCGAACGTACTGTGGCGTTTTGCGATGCGGAAGAATTCCTTAAAAACAACTTCGGACCCAATGGGTACCCCAAGGATATGTAGGCACTCGAGGTGTGGCTTTACCTGGGAAGAGGAATTTTCATCGTGTCGCTCACTTTCGGTATATCTTGCTTCGATCGTAAGCCATTTCCCTGTATGCAACTCTATGCGGCCTAAAAATCAAATAGGCTGCGCTCATTTTGACGCAATGTGAATATACAATTTCGTGGTAATAAATGGTACTGGGCAGCTTTGATTAACTACGAAGCTGTGTGCTCGCTCAAAGAACAAAGAAATATAAATACTGGTGAGCTAAATCGATGAAACGGGATTTCCCCTTTCTCAGCTCACCGAAATTTCTGCAGGGGATTCTGTGAGGAGTGAAGGATCACCTATACTCATACATGACACCTTCGGACAGCAGGGTATGATCACCATGGGGGCTGCATTTTACGCAGGCGCTACAAACCGTTTGAAAGGTGTACTGAAGCTGTGAAACAGCGCTTCATCCCAGCTTTTCTCAAAAGAGGTTGCGCAAACCGTTTTACTGCTATTTTGGGGAGTTCTGGATGAGGTAAAGTTTCTGATGCTACGCCGTCAGAATTCTGTCCAGGAGGTAGGAGGAGCAGCAGATTGAGGCAACAGCACTGAGTCAGTTAGCCCTTTATTTATTGTAGTTTTGCTCATAGTCACCAAACAAATTAACAAGGTGCAAACTTGGTGACTGCACTGAGTCATTTTTCAGTTGCCTGCGTCATCCACCCTACACTTTTTCTGTCAAAAATAAAGAAAAAAGAACAGTACGGCATTCTGCGTTCGCTACGAATTACTGCGAAGATAGAGCAATCAGCCCGGTTCCGTCCCGTCATTCATCACTGCTTATTGGTTGGAGTACACGCGTATATTTATTACATACACTTATTAAACCAGACTACTCAAACGGTAGTGGATTCCTTGAAATTACTTTCATAGCGGGGTGTCTCGTCGATAACATGAATGTAAGACTTACGTACAGAATTTCTGGCAAACTTTATTGACAAATTATTTTTTTCTGCGCTCAATGTACTCAAGAGAAAAGTGGTGCCCTATAATGCGAGTTTTTTTAACCCGAAAGGGTTTTATTCCGAGATTCACGCAAATTTCACTTACGTCATATCCGTCACGGAAGTGACGCCAGTACAACGAAACAAGCGGCCTGTAAAGGGTGCACCCCTGCACACAGGTTACTTTTTGCGGGGAAGCAACCTTTAGTACTAAAGAGTACATTTTACTTTGGGTTGTTCGTTTTCAGGTTATATATTTTAACACGAAAGTGTTTTATGCCGGGATACACCAAGATTTCAATGAAGTCATATCCGTCACGGAAATGACGCCAGTACACCTTTGCCGAAGCGACCCGCCAGCAGGATGTCGCTCGCCGGACCCGCAAACCATGCTCAGCTGCATATTTCACTGGACATGTACCCTTCGTGTTTTACCGATTCCTATGACAGAGGAATCAACCCCAGTTTTTTTTTTAAATATCATTCGCATAGTACCTCTCAGAGAGTCTTGGACTGGGCAGAGAAGGGGGCAACGGCATACGATGTATAGGCTGCTTCCACTCCTCCCCCACTGCTTTTTGTCTACCAGATAATAAGTATGTTCTTACCCCCACCCAAAAATCATGAAAGTGGCTCCAGCCTACTTTCGAGACTGTTGAGGAAAAGCGTGAATTCATGTGAGCCGGGAAACTCCTTAAATGAAATCTGACATTACATTCCGGCTACAGTTACAGTTCTCAGTGAGCTTTGAGTTTCCCAGGCACTTGCTGCATGCGCTTTCCACAGCAGCGTTTGAGGACTGGGGACTTGTAAGCCTTGATTGTTTTTGTTTTTTTGTACTATTTGTCTTACCTAATCTCTTCTCTGATGCCTTGGCCGCAGAGAGTGGATTTTTAGGCCGCCGACTGTTTCCCGTCGAAAGCATCGGTGAAAGCATCGGTACTTTTTGTAGAATATTCATTGCGGACGTATACTGCATCCAAACTGTGCGTAGGCGGCCCGCGTTTTGGGTATTATTTGGGCAGTTCTACGGGCTCCCTGGTGCGTAGTTGCTGAAATTGTGCGCATTTCCCCCCGTTCAAGCGTGCTGAGACGCCATGGCCAATGCCGACGTTGCGTGTGCTTTTGCAGTCGGCTTATAGGATGTGATTCGGTAGCTTGCTCCTTTGTCTCCGTCCAGCGCTCCTGCTTAAACTGTAGTCCATCCACCCATCCCCTCTATTTCCTAATGGATTGCTGTGCAGGATGTCTTGGTGGCTCCGCCAGCTGTCGTAGACCTTTAACTGCCCTGGGACCCTAAGCGGCAACGTGCAATGGATAAGCAGGGTTCTCCCCGCCAGCCTACAACGCCGAGTATTCTCGGCTCCCTAGAGCTAATAAGCACCAAACCTGGACTTTGTTTCCATTATCAGAAACTTTCCTTCCTCTCACTCTGCTTGATCTCATGCGACCGACTACGATGGCTCCGCTGCTGAAGGTCTCGTGCCACACTTGGTCTTATCAAATCTAGCGGATGGAACTTGGCGTTCGGTCCGCTCGAATGCAAGCCCCGGTACCTGTATTCGAGCCTCAGCTGGTACTTCCGGCGTGCGGGTCCCACTGACTAACTTCTTGACGTTCATTGCTAATCGCTGACAGTGGCTCGATTTAAACGGCGCGCTGTGGTGTTGAAATATAGGAAAACCGTTTCTTCAGCCCTGCCAGGTCCTGAGCATATGTGATCGAGGAGGTATACGGGAGCCCTCAACCAAAGAGCAGTACAGCGGGCCAACTGACGATGCAGAGAACATAAAAGACGCGTGCCGGTTTGGCCGTGCGGAACCAGTTCCTACGGCTGCCATCACGGCTGTGTTGTCGGAGAGGCGATCGGCCATTCCGGCACGTCCTCTGGGCGTCGGACCCCAATCCTCGCGCAACGCGTCGCTTCCTTCCTTCCTCGTCTCCGGGTTCAGTCGCGACCAGCCATTGACGCGTTTCCACGCGCCGGATTAGGCAGGTGGCCGCCTGATTGAACCAGTTAATCCTTCACGCGCCCCTGTTCGACGGAAGGCGCAGAGCCAAGCGCAACCCGAAACGCCTCGAGTGGCCCACTTGGGGCCACTGCACTCGTGTATCTATGTTTCTGGGCCGCGCGCTGGCCAGCGCGCGCGTGCACCGGTTGAAGTGTGTCCGCCGGGATTAACTGCAAAGCTCTGTCTTGAAGTGGACGCACCGATGGACGTTAAGTAGACACCTGTTAAACGCAGAGCCTTCGAGCACGTTCTAGACAGCTCTCGAGTCCGAACTACTGGGCAGCGAGTTCGGACAGCGGCCACCGGAATTTGACAACGAGGGCAACATGACACTTATTTCGCAGCATGTGCTCATTCGCCCACAGGGCTCACCGAACTTACTTGCATCGGCACGTTAGGCACAGTACGTAAGGAATAACTGGGAATGTCCTCTCCACAGCGACAACGTGTTGCCAAGATGACGCGACCAAGGTTGGGTTAGGGTACAAAAAATTCCGACAACATTGGAATTGGAGTACCAAGCTGCTAGCCTATACCACGTTCGTGCGCCCAATTCTGGAATATGCCAACGTTGCTTGGGTTCCGTACACGATGGCTAACAAAACTAAAATAATAAGGGTTTAAAGAAAAGCCATCAGCTTCGTCTACAACAAATACACCCGTAGCGACTCGCCAGCAAACTTGTTACTTCTCGCGGGTATTATTCCAACACTATCAGAGGAAAACTAGTGCGCTTGAAATTCCTACACCAAGCACTTCCCAATCAGCTGAAAATATATTCTTCCAAGTATTTATCATTTTCCAAATCTCACCTCCAACGCCACAAACACTCGTACATACTAACGGAGTACTCGTTCCATAATGTTTACATTTCAATAGTCGATTTTTCCGCTTGCAGTGAAAGACTGGAATGAACTGAACCCAACTATATTTACCACAGTTTGCTCTTCAACTTTCAGTAAATTACTGGATAATGTCTCAACTGATCCCATTGGCGAACCTTAAACACGTTTAGCGCATTTCATCACTGTACTCATTACACAACAGCTAATAGTTTTAAGTGCAAAGTGCCCTGGTTTTCAAAGCGACATGCACCTGGTATCGCTACTTTTGGTTGTTTTGTTTCGTTTCGATCGTACATGCATTTATTTCTGTGTCAGCGTAACTTCAGCGTAATCGACAGACAGGAGGTAAAGAAGACGACAGGACGACGCTGTAGTCAGAAATAATTTTATTGAACCCAAAGGTCCCAAACACAAGTACTACGGCCGAACCCACGCGCTCTTACATCATGACGTACACCTACATAATAACAAACAGATCATTAACACACAGACCAGTCCAAAAACCAAAATTCTCATATCGGATTAAAAAAATAGGAGAAGTGTGTATTAGCCAGCCATCGATAACAATTCAGGAAAAATAATTTAGGTTTTTGGTTCTGTCCGTGTGTTAATAATCGTTATAATCTAGGTGTACGGCATGATGCAAGAGCACGTGTGCTCGGTCGTAGTACTTATGTTTGCGTTTTTTTTTAAATTAACTTAGTTACCTTCTGCCATGGTCTATTACGCTGAAGGTTAAGATGCCTAATCAAATACCGTATTTGCCCGATTTTAACGCGCTTCTTTTTTCGCTAAGGTAGCCTTAAAATATCCGTGCACGTTAAGATAAAGCTCAAAACCGAAATCGGTTTTCAATGTTCCCCGCTTTAGTTTTATTGCCAGCAGGAGATGGATAAGCAAATTTATGAAGCAAAATGATTTTTCGCTACCGCAGCTGCGTCCGTCAAATAAAATGTCTTTTGCCAGTTACGTGGTGTCGTGTCTTTTAATTCCGCCGGATAGAATTATTTTTTCGAATTTTGATGAGTACACTTACCTGCGCGCTACAATGGGGGGTGCGTTAGAATCGCACAAACACGCTATAAGCTTCGCTTTCAATAACGAACTTAAATACTAGGGCTTAATTTAAACACGGACCTAGGTGTAGTGTATTCCGCGGCATGAACTCGACGTTTCGATGGCGCACTTACACTGAGCGTTTCCTCTAATCATGCCGTTGCGTGTATAACCCGCGTAGACCCCTCTCGTCCTAGACTCCCTCACATTGATGTATACAAAGGAACCGCATGCGACTTTTGTGTAAATAGCGATATAAACCTAAACAAGCAAGTGGAAGTAAAGTGAGCCCTTGCTATGAACATAAACAATCCTAACCGTAGAGCAAGCCGGGGTTAGCCATGGCTGGAACGAACGATGCAGTCGCGCCTAGGGGTAATTCAAATACCTTGCCTCTAAAAAGGGGCTAAAAACCAATAGCTCTACCATGACTAGTCACGATAAGGGCGCATGCAAACCTATGCCTATTCATCGGGAAAGTGCAAACGTTGAAGAAGCAAGATGTTCGCTCCTGATAAACGCTTCCACGTATTACACGCATGTGTCGGTGTGCCAGCTTTCAGAGAAGTTGGGCGGGGGGCGATAGAACTTTTTGGTGTTAGCTGCTACTGCGTGCTGTTTATGGCAAAGAAAAAGAGCGAATAAGCAAACAACAAAACAGACAACTCCTATCCAGACTACCTCGTTTTCCTTCTTGCTACGAACTCTCCGACAGAGGCTTTGGCTACTGGCAACCCCGACCAACAGAAACCCGCCCAACCGCTTGCCGATTTCCGCTAGCAGCGGGAACGTTCGCACGGTGCCCCACACACAGGATTGCGCATAGTCGCTCAGCGAGCCCGCGTCGCTCACTGTGCGCGCTCCACAAACGAGGGACGATCGACGTTTTGTGCTGTTCGTTTTTCGGCAGACCCGTAGTTCCGTTTAAGATTGACAAGGCGGAAAGAAGGCTGCGCAGCTCCGCGTTGTGTGTGCTCTACACCCGTGGCACGGTGACCGCGTTCTGAGCGGCGTCCCTTGCGAGCGGTGGCCGACAATGCGTCGAACGGGCCGACAAGACGCACGGGCCGGCGTAGACATGGGTGCTCCCTGTCGGACTACAGGCGCCTGTCGCTGTGCGCTGCGTCCGCGCCGTAAATGCCGCCACTGCTTCGCCCGTTCCCTCTTCCAGCGCTCATTTTTGTAGGCCCACAGTATACCGGCCACTTTATGCTGGTCCTTTTTTTAAAACTGGCTACTGACATCTGACATCCTGCAGGCCTCTTCCGAATGACGAGTCCGCACTACGGGCCCTTTTCTTGTCTGGTCAATGTAGCCTGCTTCACCCTTGTCGAATGAAGGAACACGTTTAGAAGTGGCCCCAGGCAACGCTTACTGATGTTCCGTTCAATAAGGACCGATGTTTTCTTGTTGATAAGCGCCCGTTTGCTACGTCAAAAGGTTTTACGCACTCTGTGACGCTGCGGACTCGCCCCGCCCCAAATAATATCAATAAACATTGCAAGGCTGCATGCTCCCAGGCCGACACGAGATGAATTTCTGCCACGGTGTACATATTTCGGTTGGAATCGCTTATAAAATCCAGCTTTCTTTTTCTGCTTTGCGTGGTTGTGTTGTTTTATGTGGGGCAGATGACGTCTCACTGTAGTTCCTCCGACAATCAACTTTGTCGCCTGAACTTTGTCCTCCCGGAGGTGAAACGCGCGGGAATCACCATCCATCTTGGACGAACCGTCGAAATTGTAATGGAGGGTGTTTTGCCGAGGTCCTAATGGACCTTAGGACCACAGTGACGGACATAAGTGCCTGTTCAATAAACTGAACGCATACTCGCAATGGAAATCCAAATCCGATAGCGAAATACGCCAGTCATATACGAAATGGTTCAACTCGAACGAAGGTCTCCCGCGACTTGGCTAGTATACTAGCAACACCCGGTGACACCTCTTGTCGTGTCCACGCACAGGCTTTGTGAAACGTATTAAGGATTATTATAGCGCTGAGACCACGCTCTTCACTGATGTATATGTGCCGCAACCGGTTCAAACGTTACTTATCATTCGCAGAAGCTAGCGGGCGGGTGCTATCTTAAATCCCATGGTGGCGTCTGCATGCGTTTCCCTCCCTGCGCTGGCGATCCTGTCCGCGGCTACAGCGCAGAAAGTTGTGCTCACGGACAAACTGTCGTCACAGGAAGGAATTTCAGTTTTTAGTTTTAAAAATGTATTTCTAATAGGATGCACGACAGCTTGCGAAAGGCCGGGAAAGAACTTGACGCCACATACAGTTCTTCGTCAGAGGTTCTATCATGTGCAGCTTTCCCGCTCAGGGCAGTCCTTTCAACAGTGATTACGCTGTAGGTATATAGCGAAATGTAAACTTTTTTCGCGCAGCTAATGTTGGTGGTGAAAACGCCCTTTTTGCACAGTTTCGAAGTCTTAGTTTCAGCGCCATAGAAACTATCCCATACGAATGCATGGGGAGTAAGATTTGACAACGAATTACACAAAACAATATTAAAAATCCTGGAAAATTATTTTAGGCATTTCATCTTCAAGTTGACTTCTTGCCTTATGCCAAATATCCTTTCCCTGAAGTGGTTTTGCTGGGTTCCTGAGAGGTCGGAATTTTGGGTGAGAAAGCTGGGTATGATTCAAGCTTTACAATATGAAAAGGATGGTTAGTGTATGCGAAGATGGTCGTTCATGGGATTCGTGAAACAGCTCATCTGCGTGCCCCCTTTCACGGGCATCTGGCGTATATACTTGACGCAGCACCGTGAGCATATCCTGTAAGCCTCATTGCTACTACGCTGCTCCCTCTGCTCGGGGCGTTACAAAAATGAGAAGCCATATTGCACTCGTTGAAGTGGATGGCCAGCGAAGCTGCGTAAAATACATATCCCAGAACTTGGCCAGACAGTGCGCATGTACTTGGCAGTGGTAATGACTGGTTTTATGAATATTTAATGAAACTTGGAAGCACTAGAGTTTGATTCTAGCAGTTTTATGGGGATGCCCGTTTCCCTCCCGTACAAGATCCCGTATTGACAGCAGACGGGAATTCTGCTGTATTTACAACTTGACTGTGAATTGGCTAATTATTACAAATAAATGAAACTCAGCGCAATGATAGAGCCGTTTTAGCGGCAAATTGACGAGCAATTATTTTTGGCGGCGTTTTTGTCTTGTAAAACAACAGTTACAGTTGTTTTCTGCTGTGCATTCGCGGTAAAGTTGGCTTTGCCGCAAGGCGTTTTTCACACGCACGAGAAAAGTGCCCGTAACTCCATTCACATAAACCTTCGCTTTAAAAAGTGCACTGTAAACCGCACGGAGACGCGCAGCTTGCCGTTTTGTCCCCATTATTTATAGCTCGACAGCCCGGCTTGCCTCTGATGCGGCCAGTTACACAAGTGATAGTGGCCGCGCAAGTTCAATGTAAACGGGTAAAGCGTACGGGAATTAATGAGTTTCTTAATCAGTGAAGACTAGGCGCTTTGATTTGCTGCTGAAACCTTGCCCCATCCACACAGCACATCCCTTGGTTACAGCTGTACGGATGACCCGCCGCGGTGGCCCAGTGGCTAAGGCGTTGCGCGTTCGATTCCCGGCCGAGGCGGCCGCTTTTCTGATGGAGGCGAAAAGCAAAAACGCCCGTGTGTACGAGATTTCAGTGCACGTTAAAGATTCCCAGGTGGTCAAAATTAATCTGGAGCCCTCCACTACCGCGCGCCTCGTCGCCTGCGCTGCGTCACCGCGTTAAACCCTACAATCAATCAAACTGTACGAATGAGTTCTTTCTATTTTTATTTTTCAGTGCAGAAGGTATCGGTGGGTTGCCTATCAGATGGCTTGGTAGTATTCGTATTGGTCTGCATGCATCTGCGTCTTGGCCGATTCGAAGTAGCTTCTATTGATTGCAAAAGGTTGAAATTTTATGTCGCTCCCGGTGCCACTCCTCTCTAACTTGTAACATGAAACTGGGATTAGCAACTAGACATGCGTTATTCGCAACGTATCTCCTGCACCATTAACCATTGATAGGGAACTACCAAGCCTTTGAAACACGCACTCCTTCCAACATTTCACAATATCTGGCTGCTGCAAGAGGCTCGTCACTGTCTGCCACTCCGAAGACACCATTTTTCCTGTCCCAAACCCCTGTGTAACACTTAAAGTACTGCATAGCCGTTATGCCAAGAAAGAAACGATGGCCAGCAAGCGGTCTTTTTTTTTCTTTCTTGGCAGCCCGGGAGTGTGCAGTTAAAGCTTGTGGGCCCTGAAAAAAACAGATATGTTCTTCGGGGATTCTAAAATAGCGAAAGTGACGTTGGCTGTCGTAGCTCGAAATGTGAGTGCATGAGACTCTTGAGACACTGCTCCCGTTCCAGCCACCGAACCCGGGTCCTCGTGACGAAGAGTACGCGGTCAGCCACCCTCGCGTGCGCTACGCGAGCCGGCGGGAGGAGGCCACCGCGTGGCCTTAACGGAGTGCCCCAGTCGCCAGCCGCGGCAGGAGCGCTGACCCCGTTTCAGCGGTTCAAGGCCGGACGGGAACCTGTTCCCCTTGGCGGCCGGACGGCGTTACGCGAGCGCTGCTGCCGTTTACAAACACGGCCGTGTTTGTAAGCGATACGCATGACTGCGCCGCAGCTCCGCTATTGCCGCCGGCTATGGACGAGCTACCGTCTTTAACGCTTTCCTCCTTTTGCGCGTATTTTTTCGCAAGCGTGCCGGCCCTTCATTCGCCACATTTGCTGAACGCGCCTACATTAACACTGCCCTGAGAGTGTCTGGAAGCTTATTGGCGACGATGGTCGGCGGTATTGCGCTCGTCCCGGTCAGCTCTTAAAGGAAAGCCGATGTGCTACCCTCGCTTGCTTTCGTTCTTTTATTCCTCTTCCCTGGTATAAGTTACTACTCCAGCATTGCCGCTTCACTTGAGTAGTGCGGGCACCGACAGTAGGCTCATTGACTTGTTCAACACCCAGCCTTCCCCCCTCCCCCTCTCCATGAGGAGGCGCCAATGGGCGAGGCACAGGCAAGAATGTGTTTTTCAATGGAGAAAAAAATCGGCATTCCTTGGCGCCCCTCTGAGCAACGTTGCCTCTGAGTAACTAAACCATCGAAATGCTGGATACATGACGCGGGAAGTGATGTCTCGTGGTGTCGGCGACGGTAGCAACGCATTCCGCTCCCGTTCTTACTGAGAAGAGGGGTTTCGAGATCATGAGGCAGTCCTGCGTGCGGGGACACGGTACAAGACACCTACGACAGCACTAGTCTTTTGTAAGTAGCCACCAATCTTTTGTAAGTAGCCACTAATGCTTCCAATAATACCAAGGGACTCCTGATCCGAGTTTTGCATTAGATTGTCACTAGCTATTTCTGCTGCACAAAGCTTTTTACGAAGGCTCCTACGTAGGAAGCATGGTAGCGGTCCTGGAGGGCGCTTTTTTAGGTCAGTCCGCCTTTTGCTGATCGGCATGCGTAGAGTTCTGGTGTGCGCATGCCGCTAATTGTCGGTATGTAGGCGATGAAGACCTTCCCATCAAAGACTTGGTTGGGAGGAAAGCGTGTCACTAAGACGTATAATCTAGATCACTTTGGTGATCAAGTTTAAGTTTTTTCTTTGTTGTTGTTTTCTGAGCCAACATTAAGAAAATCATGCACCCCTCCGTCTGACGACGACGATGCTTGAACGCGAACCTTTCTCGTAAGGGATTCCTTGGTTGTCGTCTGACGCTTTGGACTTTGACTCGTTAAGCTTTTACTTTAAATCGCACGTAGTTTGGACTTTTGATCGCAGTGGTTTGGACTTTGACCCTTCACCATTTGATTTCTCACGAAGAAAGGTTCGCGTTCAACCGTCGTCGTCGTTAGACGGAGGGGTGCAGTATTTTTTTCTGTATAATTTGGCGCGTCCATGCCCCCCTCTCCAAATCTAAACTGCTTCGACCCCCTTATATTAAGCGCCAAGATTTGTAAATAGTTGTTGGGTATATGTTTCTCTATATATGAAATAAAAACCACGGAAGAAAAAAAAAAGAATGGCGCAGTCGGATGGACGTCGGCTCCATAACGCGAGGGACCCAGGTTCGATTCCGACCAGACAAAGCGTTTTTTTTTTCTTGAGGCGCTTCCACGGTCATCATCATCGTCAGAGGAAGGTGGCTTTTCTGCTGTGTGTTTTCGGCGCTCACAGATGAATCAGTGGAACATAGAAAGCTTCGCTTTATTAGTTCCACAAAAACCGATTCTTGTTACGTTTTTGTGTACTTGTCCCATCTCGCTCCACACGGCCGGCTGCTCCGCAAATTTCTTCTTTCCATGTCTTGTGTGCATGGAAGAACGACAGCAACAAACATTTATCGCGGACAGCAAAATACCTGTGGCTTACGCAATGTTTGGCTATAAACGACCATCGTTCCGACGTTGCGTGAACTGTATTTCTTGTTTTATGCAAGGTATCAAAATATTTCGATACAAGTTTTGTCACATGCCCAAAAAGGGCAGTCCAAGGCTTGCACGCGCAGTCATAGGAGGCACCGACCTTCATAAGTCAGTGTGGCAAAAGACATTCGGAAGCTCAGCTATTGTCATCCTGACGACCTCCATGACCACTTCTGCGATTTCTTCATGAGGGGAAGTTAAGGCAGCAACCCTGAAATTCTGCGAGAAACTGGGGAAATCTGCTACAGAGGTACGATCGGTACGATTCGGAAAATTTACCGTGATGCTGCAATAGTTCCTGCCAGGTGCTTTAAGCAGCACACGCGTTTCAAGAGCGGCACGATATCCCTGTAAGATGACGAGAGATCAGGAAACCCTTCAACAACCTCAACTCTCGAAAATGGCAACCCCTCTCGCCAACTCGTGCGTGACGATCGTCGGAAAACAATCCGCAACATTGCTTCCATCGTCCACGTGTTATGCGGAACGGGCCCGGGCAATCATCACCCGTGATTCCAGCAGACGCGTGTTGCTGCCAAGTTGATGCCCCGGCTGGCTGCCGACTCAGCGCGTCAGCATTCTGCCAAGAGCTGTGTCAGCGTACCAGTGATGTCCCGTTCTTCATGTCTAGATACTTACCAGTCACTAAATGACCACAAGCCCGATACGGTGCAACAGTTTTCTCCATGGAATAGCTCACGATCCACGCGACCGAAAAAGGCGATGCAGATCCGCTGCACACGTTCGACCAATACCAGAAGGTGAAAACGCGCTGGGAGGAGAAGTGCACATTCCAGCAGTGGCAGGAACGCATATGCTGTATTGTTGTTGAAGGGGATTATTTAGAAGGGGGTAGTGTGTAAATGTCGAGAAAATAAAGCAGTTCCTTGTAAACGGAGCTGGTCTCTAAACTTTTCGGCCCCACCTCGTAATATTAAATGGGTTGTGAATGTTAGCACTCTAACTTACTGTTTCTTCAATGTAACTATCAAAGTACTTGGACATACCCGAGGGTTCGTTTCAGGGCCCGCGGGGGGGGGGGGGGGTGGTGTTGGGGGGTGGGGGGGGGGGGGGGGGGGGGGGAGGGCGTCTATTTTTACGGTAAGCACCGCAAACAGGTGAAGCCGTGCGCCAGAGGCCGAGAACCATCTTTATTTTCCGCAGGACCTAGGTCCAGGTCGTAATTTCAGTCTTCAATTCACCGGGTCCACTAGTGCTGAAGAACGTTCGTGCGGATCCGGTGCACACGTTCACAGAGAGTGGGCAGTCTGTGTATTCACTGTCGGCGGGGGAGGCAACCAGTGCTCACAGGATGGGATTCAGGCGATTCAGGATGTGATTCAGGGGCCAGAGATGGTGGGGTGCAGTCCCAATAAGAATTATGGATGGATGGGTAGGTGGGACAGGTGGGATAGGAAGGATGGCCATTGCGCCGATAGATACGGTGAAGAATAAGATGGGAGGAAAGTGAAGAGGTTTGTGCCACTGAATGAGGCACGTAGCCTCACGAGCTAGATAGGGACCGGTGGGAGGGGAGGGGGGGGGGGTGGTACAAGGTGCATGATAGGCGCTGGGCGTGTAAGTGATAACGGCGGGAACCGCGGTGCTGAGTGCGAACCGTTGGTGGGTGTTACAGGGTTGGCCAGGACATGGGCGGACCAGGGAAAAGTACTCGGGGTAGCGCGTTTGCTCGGGCGTTGCCGCACATTCCAGCGTGGCCAGGATCCCAAACCAGTGTGAAACGTGCGAGAGGATTCGAAGCAAGCATCGAAGTAACAGAGTAAGTGCATGGTGTATGGGTGGATCTCATTGTGAGCGAAATTACGAAGGACTGATTGACAGTCGGAGAAGATTGATACTGGCGTGCTGGTAGGGACGGGGCATGCTCTGCTGCAAGTGCAATGGCGTATTGTTGGAGGGAGGTCGAATCAGGCGGGGAAATAAAGTAAAGCAAGGCAGTGTCTGAAGAGGGGAATGGGAGAAATGAAGCCGTGCCTACTGACTTTGAAGGGATGTTCCTGGCGTCAGTAAAGTAAACGACGGAACCGTGAGAAAGTAGAAAATGAAGTCATTTGGAGAGGGCCTGAACACGCAGTGCCTGACAAGCATGGTGTTGATCTGGGTTCATGTTGCGAGGAAAAGACTCAACCCGTAAATTAGCAAAAGGGGCCCAAGCAGGCGATTCCGGGGGTTGGAGGAAGGGGGGGGGGGCAGTGCAGGAGTGGGGTATTCAAGTGCGCCAAGAACAACGCGACCTTAGTCATAAGTCTGCACGCGTTCGAGTTGGGCCCTGCGATGGCACGCGATGCATTTTTCAAGAGTGTTGTATATTCCGAGTTCCAGAGGGTGGCTCTGGGGGCGTGGGAGGGCTCACCCACAGCGCTGCGGTACAGTGTAAGGAGTGAGGCCTCCAGGCACGAGGGCTGAGAAGGCGATGGTTTCAAGTACGGAATTGTGTATAGTATATGGGACATAACAAAAGCATCGATGATTCGGAGCGGGTGATGTTCGTGCAATCCAGCTGCTCGGTTAGCGATCCGGCGGATGCCTTTAAAATCCGCTCTCCACGTAGCCAGTAACAAGCGTGGGGTGGAACCGGACCGCTTTCTTCCTTAGGTACAAATTTTTGGCACCTGCATAACTGTCCGGATCCTCGGTCTCACCTTACATTACGCGGGCACCTCGATACCGACTCTACTCCACAATCAGATCACCCAGCTTTTTTGAGCAATAACCACTGTCTGCTTTCGATACCTCTTGCTATCTCTGTAATCATTGTAAGCGATGTGAGAGCCGGCTGTCCGTATACCAGATACTATCGAACAAGTAGAACCTGCACGAGGCAGTCTTCCGCCGGCCCTCACCGTTTTCATAATGTAAAAACAAAGACGCTTGATGCCTCGATTGACAAATATTTCAGCAGACGATGACTTGGTCGCGAAAGGAAGAAAAATAGACGACGTGAAGACGTAGTGACTACGCCTCTTTGGACAACTGAAACAACGTCGTTGTCGATGGTATGCCCGGCTACTCGCAAAGTGTATATCCCCATCCAACCAAGGAAAGCCATTCACTACAGAGGAAAGGTACAATATTTCTTTGCAGCCGCAGTGCCTACCTTTAGGACGGTGATTTGCAGGAAACGTGCAGGACAGGCCCGTCGATTTTGTTATGTGTGTCGACAATAAGGCGCGGAAAAAAGTGGGAAGACGGGGAAAACTCTCTCAACCACTTCTGTCACAATCGACGAAAATCTTGCAATTCGCTTGCTCAGTAAGTACCAAGGTGAATATACTTTTACAAATTCCCTACATCGTCACATGCGTACTAAAATCCCGGAATTTAACTACGAGCAGACAGTCTCCTCCATACGGGAATGAAGAGAGAAAGATAGAAGACGGAGCTGGAGACGTCCAGAGGGATGTCGCTGGCGAGACGAGCGCGCCACTTTCGCATGGCAGGGGGAGCCGTGGGAAGGGCGCGCCTGTTGCACGCACGCTCGCCGCTTTTGTCCGGCCGCGGTTTTCACGGTCCGGCGCATTAGAAAACTGCGTGCGCCGTTTTCGCGGTCCCTCTTCACGGGACCGTCCCCGCTGTTCAGCGGGCGCACAAAGGCGTCCCGACTTGAGCAAACTCGGCCCGCGGCCCTATCATGACGTGTGCGACGCGAGTGATGCGTCGCTGCTCCGCAACCTACATACGCCCGCGCGTCTTGATGCCTTTGTGGCGAAATCGTGGCGTGGATGAGGGCTCGCCCTTGTCGGACGTGCCGCCCTCCGTCTGCTTGCTGCACGCTGTCATTTGTCGCAAATGAGGCGGACGTTTATGGAAACGATGACAGCGCTGTTTTGGTTGCTGCTGTGGCGGTCGCTGCCTCTTTATCGACGTAACAACAGGCGGCACCGCGCACACCCGCTTAAACGTACCCCAACCTGATCAACTACAGCGCGGCACAAGACGCAATGACGAAAGGGAGGCATGTCTTTCTTTCGTCCTGTGTCTTTTTTTACCGCGCTGTAGTTCATCATGTATTACAAGCTCGCCCAATCGTAGACTCTGCCTGTCTCACCCTTTCAAGTACTTCATTTGTCAGTCTTTGTATTCCTATTGCAACCACGCGCTGACCCCGGTGCGTTGTGAAGCAATCTAGCCTAACGTCACGTGGGGCAAATCCCTCTGCCAGCCCCTATTTCCGCAGTTAGACATACGGAAATTACTATGAATGAAGAACTTCAATCGCACGTAACATACGCCTGTTCCTTTCGCTTCGCAAGGTAGCTCGCACTATACAAACTTACAAAATGCCTCAGCTGTCCGCACCCAGACGCTCACGGGCTTTATCGAACCCATTTGTCCTTAGAGTCCCATCACAAGTACACTGACGAATGATCAAGAACCGGGGATCTGTGCACCCAATAGCTGCAATGCGCATTCGAATATTTCAGTTGATAGCGTTGATAGCAACACTACCTTCATCAAATTCCCTTTGCCCTTCTGTGATGGCTGACGGGGGTGCGGAGAAGAACTAAGCTCCCGGTTCAGGCAGCAGCGGCCGCTTCGAGCTGCTGTCCAAATCGTTCTGACCTCCCCCGCTTCGCTTTGCACGCACTGCTGCAGCGGCCGGCCCGCGTTTCCCGTTTATTTGCATGGCCCCGGGAACAACGGCGGCGTCCGTCCGTCCACCGCCATTTTCGGCCCTCGGTCAGCTCCGCAGGATTCGTCGGGAAAACAGTGGTGTCCCGCAGTCGTGCACCACGGACAGCATAATGATCGCGACGCGGTAGAGTACTTAGCGTTACGCCAGTGGTGGCCTGCAACGGCGTTTCTCTCGCTCGTTACATTTCGCACCTGCGAGGTGATGGGCCCTCAATGCTAATGGCATGGCCTCGTTACTGCTGGGAGAACATCTATAGAGGTATACGCTGGGAGAACGCCCGCGACGGATGAAGGCGGTTATGCAAGAAAGCGGCGTGATACGCTGCCGGGTGTTAGCATTTTTGGCGTTATGCTTTCCGACGCGCGTGTTTTGATGAAGGTGCGGTACGCGTGTACGATAGAGACGACAGTCCGCGTACGCTTTATACGACCTACTGTCCCCAGTGCACGCGTCGCGGAGATAGCGTTAGCGCGCGCGGAAGTGCTTCGGCTAGACTCCGGAATACTGTGGGTCGTTAAGGCCGAAGGCATCCAGTAAAGAGAGGAACTTCTCTGTCGTACGAGTAAACAACGTGGGCGATACGTGAGCGTAGCGCTATCGTTGCCGCATAAAGCTGGCTGTGGCAGGTGCGGTCTTTGTAACGTCCACCGAAATGCTGCTACGAACACAGATACCATCGATTGGGGCGTAGTCATTTTTTTTTCGGAATTTACCTGAATGTGAGTGATCAGTGAATGGATTAACTCTTTGAAATTAGCGATTAAACAACAACACCTACGAGCGCTACATATAGGCAGGAAACATTTAGAAGTGTGAGACAGAGAAAGCTGGTCCGCAAGCATAGAGATAAGCTTCCCCCATGCCTGGAAGTATCCGAACATCGCTGCGCACCACCGCCAACTGGGAGGGCTCACTGCCATTCCTTGAGATGGCAGTTGCCACCATCATTCCGACACGAAGCCCTCGGCAACAATTGTCCTCCTGGTCCCTCACCGCTTGTCTGCTGACCACTCAAGAACCAGAAAATCATGTTGCGTCACCAACTCGCTCACCATGTTTCGTCACGCAAAACACCGCACCCGAGAGATTCACGACACATTTTGCATCACCAGAACCTCCGCCACGAGATCCTATCGACAGATCATTATTTTTGCGCGAAACAAACTGAGTGTTGTCCCGCTTACGTGGCTGTGCTTTTTTTCCCTCCCAGATATGCACAGTGCAGATGTATGAGCGATTAACATTAGCGCTGGTAGTCATCCGCCGTGTTTGCCCAGATCCCTTCCGCAGTTTCCCTTTCCCGCGCCACTTGAGAGCTTGAGTTGAGTTGAGTGCTGTATAAATAATATATAATAACGTGATAGTCTGAGGAGGAAAGTTAACCAACTCTTCCTCATTTATACACTGATGTATTTGGAATAACTAGTTCACTGGATATTCCCTTCATTGATTTCCGAATTTTGTCACTCCAGTCGAGGTCATGCTTTGAATAGAATCAGAAAAGATGTAATTTAAATAGACAGCTGTGGTGTATAGCGGGAAAGGCCACACGCCACCTCATTTGGCCAAACTACAGGGGGCCTAAATACTAGCTTCACACTACGGCACGCCTATAGTAATCCAGGCACAACTTCCGCGCGTAAAACCCCATTTGGAATATAAAGAAAAACCGCATGGGCATCGAGACATCCGGTGGTTGCCTCCATGGACAAAGTAGGGTAGGACCGCCTGCGGTTTCATTGTCAGTCAAGAATACGTTTTTATTACAGTTGTTCCTACGCCTTAACCAAACCGATGAAACGGGAATCGTGCATACAAGGTTATTTTTTATAAGCTGCGGATGAGCAAACAAACTGACCGGAAACCATCTACCGTATAGAGGCCCGACCATACTTATAGTCCCCTTATAGTCCCCATCATGAAGTATCTTATAGTATCTTATAGTATCTTATAGTCCCCATCATGAAGCCAGGCACGGAATAAAGTAAGCTTTAATTTTGCCGCTGTATGACAGTAGATTCGTTCGCACACGCTGCCAACTCGTGTGTAGTGTACAGCGCTTGGACCATGCGTCGACGAAATTACATAGTAGCTCGCCCAATATCCGAAGACGCACAGTAAGGCCTGATCCAGTTTTAGACAAAACTGCGCGCAAATCAATACCTTCAAGGTGTGAAGCTCTTGCGCAGACGAGCACAGTCTGGACAAGAGATTCCCTAGGCAACGACGCTATGCTTCGCGTAGACCTTCACAGCAAGTTCTGTCGAGCGCCAACGTTCCAAATTGTTCAACGAAAAATTAAAAAAAAAAAACTGAGAACGAAAAGGAGTGAAAGGGTCACGGTACGCGATGACCTCTGCGTACGGTCGCTTCGGCCCACGCATACTGGGAACAGATGAAGTGTGCGGTCAGTGGCTACTCTTGGTGCTCCGCAGGGAAGCCTTAACCTTAAGCTGCATGAGATCGCGCATGCGGGAGCTTATCAACGTTGCACCGTGTGTCATACAGATCGGGGAGTTTCACGCTCCAACGGCGCACATGTGGTCTAATTTGCCGGGCCGAAACGGATTCTTTAACGCGCGCCGAAACGTAGCGCACGCGGGCGGCGCCTAGTGCTCAGTAGCGCGACTGACTCGGCGGGTCAAGTTGAAGGGCGAGGTGCGAGTCGCGGCCTTGTTATGCAGGCTGCCCGCCGGCACAGTCGTCCTCGTCGCGCTGCTTGTGCTGGAGCAGCGGCGGCTGCGGCGGCGTTCCTTTGCCGCCTCCTGGGCGCGCCAATTACACTCCGGCGCGGCCGAGCCCTCGGGAGGCCCACGGGCCGGCCGGCGCCATTGACCTCGACCGGCGCGTTTCCTGGCGCCTGGGGCCGTGCTGCTCGGCGCCCCGACTTCCCGGTGCGCTCACGACGTCTTGCGAAAGCCGACCGGCAGGCACGAGGGGTGACATGCGCCGCGGCTGTCTGCGACCAGCGGACGGCCGCGTAACTTCCGTTACTCGTGAGATCGTGCGCTTGAATCGCCCGGCGGATGTGCGCGCCCCCGAGTTTCAAAACGCCCGCCGCAGTGCGCTACACTTCGAGGGGCCCGTGCGCCAGTTGGTCTCTTTTACGGGAATGAAGATACCCCCGTCTCCTGTACCCGATTTCCCCAGCACTGAGATGCTTTCAAGTAGCAAATAATATCCACCATCATCATTTGTCCTTTTGGTAAGCTCAGAACTGCTCGAGTACATCTCCGTGTTTTATCTTCCCGTGGAATTTCTATTGCGAGAGCTGTTTCGGACTTTGTAAAACTGCTCTGGACAGATAAATAAAGGAAGCCAAGTATCCGTGGTTAGGAGCCTGGTGTGCCAAGTGACATATCGAACGAGGTACAATAAAGGTCGTCAAAGTACTTGAGTACCCTGGCACGCAGATGAACGATTAAAAATCGGTGCTGATGGTTGCTATCTGCGAGTAGGGCAGGTTTTAACCTATCCGCTGGACATCATTTAATGTCAACTGGCCGGTTCCGCATTTCTGGAAAAAGCCGGAGTACGTCCGTTGCCATATTATTTAAATCCAGCGTTTGAAATATGCCAAGCATTCGCGAAGGCAAACGTGTAAGCAAAGAAAATAAACGCTCGGTTGTCTTATCACGGTTATTTTATTATTATTACTATTATTATTATTATTATTATTATTACTATTATTATTATTATTATTATTATTATTATTATTATTATTATTATTATTATTATTATTATTATTTTATTTCTTACTGGCAGGCCTCCAGTAGCAAGAGCTCTCATAAAAATTGTGGTGTTTTTGTTTTTTTACAAGTGAATTGCACAGTTGCGCAGACGAAGTTTTTATACATATGCAGGACTTTCCTTCTAGGCGGATGCAATTACTCCTCAAGGTGCGCAAAGGCTTGGAGACTTTGCGTGTAAAACCGGAAACTAGTGTAGCCACATCTCGTAGGAAAATGGGGGCTTATGACTGCATTCAGGCAGCGAGTCACTTAAAAACCTGCCCTGAAGAAGGTAGTCGGAGCAGAAAACCGTAACTGGCAAGTGGTAGCGTCGCGGAAGGGGAAACGCGCATACGAATGCGCGTCACGCACTGGCGCTTTTGACCCTTCAAAAGCTCCGGCTTTAAAAACCAACTAAAATAAAGTACGCGGAGTGCAGTTAGGTGAAAAGAGATTAAACTAAAACATAATATGAAGGGAAGTGCTCGTATTTTGTCCTGAATAACAGCCGCCTTTGGCACGCGGCACTTCGTGGACTCACTTTTAAGGCTGCATAAAACAGTGGATAATGGGTCACTTTCATACAGGAACCAACCTGCTCTTCCTCAAGCAATATTTACTTCACAGTTTCAGAAATATGTCCGTATCGTCTCCTCGACTCTTCCGTAGTAACGCCCTCCGCCCTCAAATGATGAGAGAGACATATATATATATACATAGACAGACACTTCCCCTATGCTGGCGATCCATCATGCGGTTGGGTTGTTTCTGACTGCACTACGCTGTAGTATGATTGAAGAGAGCTAGCACATACAATTTCCCAAATGGGTACCACGCCCCTTAATACCAGGCAGCATACGACCTAGCTCCTACATAACAGAGAAGCAATGACCGGCAGTGGTATTGAACTTTCAAACTTTTCTTCGTAGTGACATATCATGTATGGGCTGCTGTGGGATGAATTTGCAACACTTTCAAACCGGATTTTTTTTTGTACTAACGGTTTAAAACGCAGAAACAGAGGTTTCAAACGGGATTGTGTTTGGAAAACCGATGACACCATACGGGTAGACGTGGGTCGGCCTACACGGAAGCTCATTGAATTTACAGATTGTCTGCATGGTTTCTTAATCCTATCTATGACCCTCCAAAGCAATTTCGCCCTCCCCAAAGGTCGTACAAAAAAGCGCCAAAAGCGCGAAATGCCCATCCGGAATAATAACTAACGAAAGAGATCTGTCAGAATTAGAGCCACGTGTTGCGGTATCTCAAGCCCCTCGATACCTGACGCGCCACTCTTGGCAATTTATTGGGACCATGGAGATATTTTTGGGAGACCCGTAACGTTGTCGACTGCGTCGCCTTGAGTGCGTGCAAGTTGCGTTGACCTCCGTCTACCACGCCAGAAATCCTGCCGCCATCGCAGGACAGCCAACCTACGATGATGCATAACATCGCAACCCTTTAGCAGCCCCTACGGCACCCTTAAGCGCATTAGTTGCGGCGACGAGTATAGAATGACGGAACGTCTGACTGCCAGTGGAAACTGATCCTCGTGTGCAATCATTACCGGAACCTATTCGCAGCAAAAGTGTGCTTACTACAGTGACTGTAGCCCTTACTCCTATAATGGGAGCGGTCTTGGTGGAGTTATACGAGGCCGCCTCAACGGTGACTTCAATGGCTCAAATAAAGTTGTATCTATCTATCTATCTACGTCGAACACCATTTGAGTGGTAGGGGGGGGGGGGGGAGGACAGGAGAGAGGCCCTTTTTATGAATTAATCAAATACACGGCTGCCTTCGGGCGTGAACTGCACCCGCCCGCAATGAAGGAGTCTCGATATCGATTGCTCATTAGCAGAACGGGTGCATAACCTATCATGCACGTAACACCGTGTCGGAGCTATTTCGCTGCGACGTCGACCGTTTGGTTGTTCGCTTAATTCTGCAGTCTTCTTGCTGTTCTTTCCTTTGCTTCCTTTTTTACACCGTGTGTGTGTTAAGTGGCCCAGATGAAGTGGCCTAGCTGTAGGGCAGCAACTAAGAAGTTGGTGTTGCACTGTGCGATGCGAGGTCACGGCTTGGCCGGATTCCCTGCCGCCGAGGCTGTATTCGCGCTTGTGACTACCACAGAAACGTGCGTATGTTCGACACTGCGGCACAGAATTACAGGCATGCTAAATGAATCCACAGCGCTCGAACACCTTGTAGCCGAAGCCCATCCTCAATCATAATGAACCCAGCTGCCCGCCAAGTTTTCAGGCGGAAACAAGCACCCAGCCGCTTTGCTTGCTTGGGCTGCTTGCGAAGAGTTCGCCCCTGGCAAATCTCGCGTTTTGAAATTACCCAACCAACGTCTCTTTATTGGCACAAACGCGCCGTTTGCACTAACGCTACGTTGGTAGTTCACGTTTTTATTCGTTGCTCTCGTTTCTGTAAACACTTTACTTGGCAAGAAATAGCTGGAGGCGCCCGCAGCCGATACCTTCACGCTGCTTCTTTTTTTTTTTTCTCTCTTCGTGCTTGACACGCACCCCCCGGGCCTGCCGTATTCGCGTAAACCGCATTCCGCGACAGTTCCGGCGGCGACGGAAAGGCCGGCTCGTACGTTCCCCGACTCGATCGATTAGCGAGGCCGCGGGAAACGGGCCCACTGCTTCCCCCACGCAGACCTTGACTCGCCGGCGGCTGTCTTCTTGCTGACCCGTTTTAGAGCGGCCGCCCAACGGCGGCTGGTCATCCCGCCGCTTTCTAGGTCACTTACCGGGAAGGCCGATAGCCGGCGCCGCGCTGTGCAGCCCGCAGCCAGGGAGCAAAATAAAACGCGACCCGGCGCAGCCCCCATTGCGCAAGCCGTGTCACTGGATACTAATACGGCTATTGCGCACGCGTCCTTTGTCGGTGCGGCTCGGACGGTCCTGACGGCTGAGCGAGGGGGCTGTTGAGGTTAGGAAGCGCCTGCGGTTTCACGGGCTTCTGTGCATACAGTTGGAAGTGTATTCGAATGCAACAGTGGTTTGGTGCGCAAAGAGTGACGCAATGGTGTGGTACAATTGGAGGTCATCAGTGCTGAAGACACCTTGGTTAATACTTTTTAGCAAATACGATGAGGGTGCAGCGGCTTACGTGGCTGCTTGTGTTGACTTTGAGAGCGAACTAAAAGGGCCTTATGTGCATCCTCGAAGCTGCGCCGGTTATAGGCCTTATTTAACGATTTTCGAAAGGCGCCATATTCAAGTACAAATATGGGCGCAGAAACTGCAGCTGTGCTTATAAGGTGCACCATTCGGGAAGCGATGCGTAATAATGCAGACCCAGTGGGGACGCACGCACGGTTGTCATCATCGAACCCGCAACTTCGGCTCCAGCAGCCGAATGCCACTGAATGGCCACGGCGGGACGCACGCGCGACTTCCGAATGCGGCGGTGCCCTGTTGCCTCCGCCCTTCTAATTGTAAGAGTGCAACCGGCTTCCTCAGCGATCCTTACTATGGTAGCCAGCCATGAATGCGGAAAGCTGCAATATCCGAGCTCCGTGAACAAAGAAGCCTCAAATATAAGCTTACAGTAAGCCTTAAATGAAATGCGAACATGAAAATGCGGACCCAAACGCACACAAATCCGCATTTTAACGGGAGCTTAATTAACGGATAGATCCATTTACGCGGTGGAGAACAGTCACAGCACCCCACAAATGTAACCGAATCTGCCCGTATTTATACGTCCGTGAACGAATATCGAGAGTTGTGTGAGTAGGCCCATGTCCATTTTCTGTAGGCGGCTAGCAAGAACTTCTTTCGTCGGGTTATCGCCTCTTAACGCAGGTTTTTAAGAATGTGCGGGCCCCATATTTTTTTCTCGCACTTTTAACTAACGCTGCTTTCCTCGCGTAAACCTACCTCTGTGGGATGGGTTGTGTGTGAACATGTGTCCATGTACCGCCCATGACCGCGGCCTCTTGGAGAACTCATCTATAATTTAGAGAGAGCCTCGAAACAACGAAGTAAACAGGGAAGACGTGATTGGAGTTTTCGGCGGCAGATGTTGCATCAGAGCTTTTTTTGGGGAAGAGGGGGGGTTATCGCGCCGCCGCTTCACAGACGATGAGGCGCGCCGTAGTGGAGGGCGCCGGATTAATTTTGACCACCTGGGGATCTTTAACGTGCGCCGAAATCTCGAACTCACGGGCGTTTTTGCTTTTCACCTCCATCAGAAAAGCGGCCGCCGTGGCCGGTAATCGAAACCTCGTCCTTGTGCGCGTCGGAGTTGGGGCAAGTAAAGAAAATTTAGAAGGTTGTTGCCTACGAGGCGGTGATAGCGGGTTAGTGAGAAGGCACGGTGCTACAGCACCCTGAAGGAGACAAGGCCCGACGCTGCCCCTGCCGGGTCAGTACGGCAGGGGTAGCGCAACACCAGAGCAGCAGGACCAACTAGAACAACAAAACTGTAAAAAGAGCTAGTGCTCGTTGATTTTTCGTTGCAACGTTTTACGTCGAAGCCACCATGTTTTTTCTAGCCATGCTCTGCTTTCCTGGCGAAATTGTTTCCAGGCTCCACTGGTGCCCGTTTTAGCGTTATTATTACTCGCACATTTGACGCCTTGCTAACAAATAAGCGGATATGTGTGGGTAAAGTGCGCAGCATGCCGCGTTCCGAAATTTCCTAAAAGGGAAAGTGACAAGAGCGCCAAATGGAAGGCAAAGTGCACAAGGCTAGTGCGAATCATAGAGCAAAAAGGGGTTAGTGCAGACAAGACACGCATTTCTTAGTTCACGCCGAATTTCGCCGCGTGCAAACGCATGACAAAGGAAAACATGTGTAGTAGTTGCCGTAAGTCCCGAGGGCATAATCTGCGTGATATCCGGCTACTCCTTAGCCCTTCGAAAATTTTATACCGATGTGTGAGTCCGCCGACATTTGTTAGCCATACCGTTTCTTGCAACCAACTTGAAAACTTAAGAAGTTTAGTCTTGTTTACATTGAAACGGCGAGGGGCAGCAGTTTCTTGAATGGGAAACCAAGAGCCTCCATTCAAAGTGACTAACAGGCCAAGTGGTTCTTGGGGCTCTGATTCAAGAGAGGTACAGCACACACACACACACACACATACACACACATGCACGCACGCACGCACGCACGATAGAAACAAGTCACAGTTCGCGAGGGGAAGATATTCGGGCACATAAGTGTCTTCGGCCGGCAGAAATGAAATGTTCCAAGTGGGCCGCAATCTCACTGCCGCTGTGTTCGTTAAGTTACAGTCACTAATCAACATGCGCTTGCCCTTTTAACAAAGCTTACGTGTGTTGTAAAGACAGCAACGTTTCAATGGGCGGCGTTGCAGTAAGTACCAACTCATAAAACGTTTTCTGCGCGACCATTTCACTGTAAGCAACATGCATAAATTACCCGCATGTTTTTGTGGTGCTTATAAGCTCCTAAAGTGAGCCTAAAGCACTCACAGGTGGCACAGCATGTGACCGCTGTACTCTTCTCCCCACAACCAGCCGGGTGGCCTGAATTAAGTATTATCTTGCAGGTAATGTCCAAGGGGCGAGTGATGCACTCTAAGGCAACCCCGTGGTTCAGCTTTATTATCATAAGGCACTCATTGGCCCATTCATGCAGCCACAAATGACATTTCGGCGAATGACGGCGTCTAGCACACGATTTGTGTCGAAAAGTGCGTTCTGTGCTGTGGCATCACGCAATAGAAGCATGGCGTTCTGCATTGCGCAGGGCCACAGCGCAGATCACATTCTTTTGAGTCAAACGATTGAACGTTGCTGTCATTCACCGAATTTGCTTTGTTCATGGCATAGATTGGTGACTCGAATGCATTGCGGTGAAGGTGAACCCCACGGATTGCCGTAGACTTTATATACCTTTTTAACTGCTTCGCCCTGGGAGCTGCCACTTTATCAGTGGGCTTTGCTAGCGGCACTATAATTGGCCCAGATGATTGGAAGATGTAACTGCGCATCCGCAACACAGCCCAGACCATGTCCTGACCTTGATAACGATTAACGGACGAAAAGGTTTATAGACAAGGGAGCAAATAATCATTAGAAAGCGTGAGGTAATCTCGGCGGTCTTCGTGGAAGCCAGCGGGGGAAGCATATCCGAAAAGTAAGTTCGTGAGGAATCCCCAACAAATCCTACATTGGCATAATTTCCTGGTACATCGTAAGATTGTGGACATCATTCCGAATTCACTATGCACTTTCGTTACACCACAGGAAATGCTGTCATTTCAGGCAGTATATCCCGAGATGGACAAAAAGCGCATTGTCAATCCCGCCCGTTCTGTTTTAAAGGTCTCACCCAACGCAGAATGTTCACTTTGAACAGCTGCACAAACAAGGCAAGCCACTGCCACCCGGCTTAAACTCACCCGCGTACTATATCCTCAAAATATATTCCTTTTGTCATCCCTGCGGGCGTTCTTAGGGACATCATAAACGCGCCTATATACACCTTCTGACGGACTTTCAGCTGGAGACAATAGACCTCACTGTAGCTCGCCAAGAACAAGGGGGAAAGGGGGGGAGGGCGCCAGCCGCCGCCGCCACCGTTGGACACGGCTTTCATTGGCACGCGGAAAGCCGAGTCAGAGGAGAAGGGAGTTGAGGCGGAAATTAGCGGGGATTTGATAACAACGAGCAAAAACCGATGCGGCGCTTGGTTCCGCAGTGTGGCGGCTTGTGCGGCGCTTGGCCGCCGGCGGCCGTTCCGCTCGATTGCGGGGACAGCGGCGGCATAGCTCGTCTGCCGAGAATTGGTCCTCTTGTTTTCATACACTCGCTGCTCGAACGCCCTCCCTTCTCCTTACGCTTCTTTCGACTCCTGCGGCCACGTGTCCAAGCGGCCGTTTATTCCGCTTCAGCGCAAAAAACACACGGGGTCCCGCTCCGTCGCCAGTGCAAGCGGCGACCCGACCGCTGTCGTTGACCCCTTAACCGGCCGGCCATTTTACGAATGAGAAAGCAACGGCTCGGGCCCATACCTGGCTCCTCTTCCCGCCGCGAAACTAACGGGACGCGACCGCTGCTTTTGCGGCTTTGCGGTGAAACCCGCGGGCGTGTTCGCTGCTTCCGCGTTCGTCACGCGCCAGTGTTTTCGGATACGCGACAGAACGGCATTTTCGTTGTCGAGATACTCGATGAATTTACCTTCCTTTATTCGGGGGAGAGGGAGGCGCTGGAGTCCGAAGAAGGTGACAACTCTTTCGCTGCCTAGTGCACGTTTCTGAACTTTAGCTCGTCGGATTTGTCCGTACGGCCGGGTCACCGGATTTGTTTCAACGAAGGTCAGCTACGGCTTTGACGCTCGAACAACTTTCCTTATTAGTTGGACGATCTCGTTCTTCCGAAAACGAAGCGAGAAGAAAGAAGCAAAAAAAAAAAAACACATACATAGGAAGCAGAAAAGAAGCGTAGCAGGAACACATAACGCCGTATTTGCGTTCCTTCTTGTACTTCTTTCTGGGCTTGTTTTGGTTTCTGTTTAGCCTGGAGAAGTTTACCCAGCTTTGCAGCTACGGTTCAGCTCAAGGGCTTGAAATTAAGCCCAAACTCGCCCCGTAATACAGCTTTGCTTAGCTTTATTCATCATTAAGAGAAAATGTTCTTTTACGGCATTTGCTTGATTGTCTTAGCAGCTCGTACGCTGCGATTCATCAGAGCACAGGCTACGGTGGTAGGATAGGCTCTGAAGCTGTGACGTTGCAGTGCTATACTCGGGGTGGTGCGCTCCGGGGGTCAAAATGTTCGAAATGGGTCGATCAGACGCTGTTCATTTTGGTTTCCACTTGCTCCACCACCTTCGAGTGTGGCACCCTCGACGTTGCCATAAGAGTATTGTCAGAAAAATTGCGCTCCAAGTACGTCAGCGTTTGCGGACGGAACAGACCACATCCAGAACCCTATTACCACCCTTCCATCCCCCTTTCCAAATGGGCCTGGAGCCTTCCCTTCTAATCAAAATATTCCTTCTCCTCCCACTCCACGCCCAGAAGCGGCCCGCACCATGTGGGCGACATTGTTGGCCCTAACAGAGAGTCGTACACTGTAGCAGTTATCCAGAAGAAACCACAATTTCCTTATTTATGCGAACGGAGCGGTTGCATTTAGACCACCTTCCCATGGTCGAAATGCAGCAGCCTCCATGGGCTGATATTGCGCCTGGCAGAAGTCGGCGTGCAAACTACTGATTACATTTTCGCAGAGGGGTGTGAAATTTTCCCGCACTTTCAATTAAATTCAATAAACCTACAATCCCTCAAGGGTTATCCGCGACTGCGAGGAATAAACGATAGACAATAAATTATTGAAGGACGGCGAATGCACACAGTTCACGCGTGGACATCGGGGAGACCACCCACCTGGTAGCAAGCGTCCGTTTTAGTCCAGAAGGGTATCCTTGTTCTCTACGTGCCTTTGGACGAGGGGCGGAGTCAAGGAGCGGTCTGTCGCGCACGCACGAGACAATGCATTCAGTCACCCCGCTGGCTGTCGTCAGAGGCGGAAAACGGGAACACTCGGGCCTCGCTCAGAAGCAGAGAAGCATCCTCGGCGGCGCGCTCCGTGGGCGATATGTCCTGATCACAGGTCGCTGCGGCCGGTGCGGCTGTGTCCGGTCGGTCGGCGTACGGCGGCGAGTGAAATCCGAGGCGGGGATGAGCGCTACACCACACACAGGTCCTTCATGCCGTTCACGAGGCGAGCGCTGCTAGTCCCCCTGTACCGCGGACGCAGCGTGTCCCGTTGCCGCCGGTCCGGATAGCAAGCACCCAAATGTAGCCCGGGGACCTGGCGAGGCTCTTATACTCAGTTACCGGTCCGTGATGGCCTACTTCGAAGATGCGCTTCTCGGCCCCTCTCCCTTTTTCGGAGGCCCCCTTCCTCGCTCCCCCGCGGCTCCTGGGAGTGCGCCGCGGAGCAGCGCAGCCGGTTACGGCTGGCCGCAGTCCGCCCGCACGTGCGTCGCACAGCGCATGGCTGTGCTGCGGCGAAGACAGCTTGCCGTCGACGGGCTTCGACAACTCCCATCGAGAGTGCGCGGAGCTGAATAGTTCTTTGCTCTACCAAACTACGTGCCCCAGAAAGAAATACTCAGAGGTGTTCAAAGCGCTCTTTATAGCCGCCACGCCGGAACTGTTCCTACAGCCCTCGGAAACACCTCTACCTTCATAGCTCAGCGAGGAATCAACTACTTGTGCTGCCACAGCGCTAACAGTGAAGCTATGCGGTATGCTTGCTGTAAAGTGCAGGTAATAATACCACGTGCAGTATTATTACGTGCGCTGCTTACCGTGTCCGGGAAATCTGGGGTCAGGGGTGGGCTGATGCGACGAATGTGGTGATTTTACGCGAGTGTACTGGGAACCAATGTTTTCATGTTGTTTAAGCGAGAACTTTGTGTGTATTGCTGTTGCTTTTTTGCATAGCCCTCGCGCATTAAAAAGCGCACCATCGCGTGCGCACGACCGCTCTCCCAGGGCACCGGCGGCTTTCTCGCGTGACCCGCAGCAGCCGCACTGGTGGCGACGGCCCGCGCCCCCTCGGCTGTCGCTGCCAGCCTATTCTTCTCAGGCGCCCCACTCTCGGCGCTGTTTGCGTATCGTCCGATGGGGCTCCACACAGTTCGCGGACTGCCGAAGCGTTGCGCCGTTGTAACGGCCCTCTGTGGCGGCCACGCGTGCATGCCGCGGAGTCCTCCCGGATTTCGTTTTCACCTTCCCCCTTGTCCGCCGGTCGCGTGCGGGAGCGCCAAGCGCCCCGCCGAACGCCTCTCTGTGCATCCACCTGTACATGACTGGGAAGATCTGCGCAGCCGTTGGCTTCTTGGCGTTGCTGTTTAACGCCGATTTGTTGTAGGCGTCATTGAACGCTCTTGGAAGCCACACTCGTTAGGGGCGCTTACAGGAAATCGAATTTATAGCAGTGTTTCGTGCCGACACCTCTGCTGCAAGCATTTTGGTGGTTTACTAGTGTCTCTAAAGGAGTGAGCTTGTTGTGTTATAAATACTAGAGCCCAGGGCACGGGCCCGTTACGTATTGTCGGTTTTCAAGCTCGAAAAATGTGCGACCACGAACTTCTAATAAGAAGAGCTTTGAGGCAAACGGCCGGAAGCTGATGATCTAACGGCATCGACGGCCAGAACAAAAACTATCACCCTATTTGTGTCCCCTTTAGGACGAAAACATCTTCCGTAGACTTCCAACCGCTTCTATGCTGCGCAGCCGGAATCCATTCTTTGCCCTCATATTTTCTTAATTCGTCCCTTCGTCGTTTTAGCCGTCTTTCCCTATTTCTAGTACCGTAAAACTCCACCGCAGTGTACACTAACGCCGCCTTCTATCCCGAATGAAGAGCCACGACCGCCGTTGTGACTACAACTCAAGCCCTCCTCATAAGCGCATAAACTCCTACCACCCATGCCCTACAAGGAGAAAGAGTATTCATCGCCTTACTCATTGTCCAAACCCCTGCTGAAATCATTACCACGGAGTGCCAACATCGTGTAGAACTTTCTCCAGCCACTTCATCTCACAAACCGCTGCGTCCGCCACAACATCTCGTGAGGATTAGTTGGGCTCCAGCCAATGACGACATACCCGGCAACGAAGCTGGCCCCCGGCACGCCCGAAAGGTGATACACTGGGCAAGCCAGGCGTTCGGCGAGCAGTGGCCTGTAGCCGCTTGTCCTTGTCCGCAGTACTACCGCCTGGAGCGAACAACATATTCCCCTCCACACAAAAAGCTCACTAAGAAACAACGGCGTCACCTTCCAGGCATCCAAACTGACACATTTCCCCGCCTCCCTAGAGCCCACATTCTGGCCACCACCCATACTCCTCCATGCCGCTCCTGCGAGGCTCCGGGTACCCTCCTTCATATTACGTGGGGTTGTGACGAGAACCCCCACCTACACCCCCTGCCCTTCCCCGTCTCTGAGCACTGCGAGAGAACACTGTCCAGCTCGCACCCTGACGACCAGCTTTAGCTTGTGAAGAGAGACCAAGAAGCCGGACGGACTCAAGGGCTCCTGGAATGAGGACTCAACCCCATGGCAAAGTTATGTCTCTATGGAGCAGTTCTCTATGGAGCAGACTTTTAACTGTCCTCCTCCTCTTGGTATTCAACTCTATTAACCTGGTGGTCCACCTGTCATCACTTCGTCCCACTACATGGCTAGCCGAAGTAGACTTTTTACAGCGAAGCTGTAAATGGTTGCTCCCCCCCCCCCCCTTGCTTTTTTATTCCGGCGAAGCCGCTTTACTCGGCACCGCTTCTCTGCTCTTCCTCGCAACCGCCGACTCTTCTTTCGCAGGTTTTAAACCCTTCGCCGCCACCGATGCCTCTTTCACAATTTACGCAATCGGCTGCTAACGGCGCGAGCACCATTACGAGAAGTTGTACTTTAAACTCGCCATGGGACGGACGCGTGTCGTGCGCTCGGAGCAACAGCGCGAATGGGCGCGAAAACAACGGAACGCCGCTCCCGGAGAACCTGCAAGCGCCGCCGTTGCCGCCTAAAGTTCCACCTCGTCGCGTAGCTCTGAATCCCTCCCGGATGGAGAGCAACTTTCCCGCTTGAAACGCCGCTTTAAGCCTATACCTCTTGTTCTGCGTGAAGGGCTTTCGGAGTGATATTTCAGCCAGTGCCTTCAAGTCAAAGCACGCGCACATCACCGGTTGCCGGGTTGTGCATGCACGGGGCGTGGGCGGAGGGGGGGCATACACGCGCAGCTAGGCTTCATGCCCTCACCCATGACATGGCCGCTGTGCTGGTGGGAGATTTCAACGCCGATGTCACCGCCCGATGCACTTCCCCCGTGGTCGAGCGGTTTGGCTTGGTGGGTTACACAGACAGTAAGATATATGCCTACGACGCGGGAGGGAAACACGAGTCCTTCAAAGTTTCGTTCAGCTAATTGGCTAGGAAGTATGCTCAATCGCAAATTACAAGCAAACGTGTTTTGTTTCGTGCACTCCTTGACCTGCGCCCAGCTCCGCTGCTCATCCTTACGTAGTGGAAGGGCAGTGAATGTTAACAGCGGAGCTGGTTTTCAAGCCGTGAATTCGCCGTTGCAGGAAAAAATTCTAAGAAAATGGTGAGCCCTCATGAGCGCGTGCCTCACGGCAACCGCAGCGCGTCCTCGGCACGCGCAGGGGCGTTAGTAAAAAAAAAAGAAACTGGCGAAAACCTCGAGGAGCGAGAACATGCCGAGCGCTCGAGAACGCGTGCCTCGCGGCTACGACCGAGTCCCCGGCTAGCGCAGTGGCCTTAGACAAAAAAAACTTAAGCGCTAATGCTAAAGATGACAAGACACCTTGCTTGGGAGAGGTCGCCGCGGCCGCCACATTCTCTAAAAGTCATTGTGGATAATTGGAGACATGGCTATGAGTGTGCCGCTGGCCTTCCCGAGACGACTTGCAGATCCCGCCACCACTGCCTCGAGTCGATGGCGAAGAGCTGGTGTAAGACTACAATGCTGAGCATGACTATGCATCCACCACTCACCGCGAAGACGACGATGATGCATATGAGGATGATTACTAGCACCGCAACTATGCAAATAAACAATCATGCTGAAACTCAACTATGTCTCCGGCAGTGCTCACCTGCAAAAGCTTCGCCATTCAAATCTTGCGCGTGAGTTCAAGCTTCCGCATGGGCCTGTTATAAACCACATATCAAGGTGCAGTAACTAGTGGTAACAGCACTGCCATAAAAACAGAAAATTATGCAGTCAGTTACCATGTAACCTGGTCCTTCAAGACAATGCACAAAAATTGTATGGGGCGGGCAACAAGCTGCTACGAAATCAATTCCCTTCTAGTTAACCAACCACATTTCCTCTTAATTCTATAGCTATGATGTTTACCACCCAAATTTTTTGTGATATCCAAGAGGTTCATTTCCTATCCCTAAACGTTACTCCTATAATTATTTTACAAACAAACATACGTTCAACGGACGTACAGTTAGGCCACAACTTGAGGTTTCCTTATCACAAAACTGACACTGCTGCTGAGTTTATTCCCGGCTATGTATATAGGGATGTCAAAGCGAATGGAAGGTCATTTTCGGGCACTAGTGCTCGCCTCTGTGTCGTTTGCTTTACGCTGTGGGCAATCAAAACGCATATACTCCAAGGGACGCACGTGTGAAGGCTTAGCCATAATCCATTTGAATTTACTACCACCTGCAAACAACCGGGCAAACTCACTGATTGACTAGGCCAAGTGAAAATTTGAGCGAAAAAATATGAGGGCCAATTTCTTTCGTCAAGGGATTGATATTAGCACCGAAATCGATGGCAGGTGTGTTGGTAAACACGCAAACGCACACACACGCACACAAATTCTCCCCCCTCCCTCTTTTAATACGCTGCTCCCGTGAGTACGAAACATGTGACACTGCAGGTGAACCTATGCTGGAGAAAGGAATCGTGATTCGGTCCCTCATCCCGAACATGTCACTCTCGTGCAGAGGGTTCGCGATTCCAGTGCTTGAGAAGGACGAGGGAGTGCCATCCTGCCCTATATCCACTCGTCCCCAACGAGTCTGTCGTGCGGATATCGCTTCGATCGGATGAGCGTGGCCTGGATACCATTTACCACTCCCAAGCTGATTCTGCGAGTGACAACTACAAGTTCCGCGAATACGATTAGGAGCCCGCCTGATAATGGCAATTGTGGAATTACTATTACGAATGGAAACATCGAATTGTGCGAATACGCGAGCAGGGTGCGCGCAAGGACGAAAAAAAAACACCTGAGGACGGTTAATGCAGCTATGAGTTGTGAATGGGAAAACACTGATGTCAATTGAGCTATCTGGGGTGACTTGGCAACGAGCGGATGTCGCTGCATTCGGGGCCCCGCCATGGGGCATAACCTGCAGCTGTTCCTGCAGCGCATAGAGTTTCTTACTATATGCATATCAAGGCTATCTGTGTAGTCATCATCCGCCATTATACCGTGCGCTCGCATTAGTTTCGTCATTGGCTTGGATTGAAACGTTTTAGTGGCCGTAGATTCGAACACAGTGCCACAAAAACGCAAATAATGGTGTGTTATTATACCAGTGGAAAATAAAACATTCTGTTTTAGAGCTAAGGAAAAAGGCAGTAAAGTGTATTTTTGCCGGAACGGTTGTGCCTACTATTCTGCAGGCCAGGCTGGTAGTAAACAACAACGTTAATATTTTGGGGTAAACTCATTATAGACTGTTATTTTTACTAATTTTACCGTTATTTCAAACAATAAGTTTCGAAGAGCTTGGAAATGTTTTTGAGCGTGCCTATGAAAACGTCGCGGTCGTGGTGAACCGGTAGACCGACCGTCAGCTACAGTTTAACAAAACGTTTGCTGAGCGAGTTGGTTCGTACTTGAAGAAAAAAATTCACGCATCTGCACGAAGTGAATCATGACGAGTGGGCGAAGCACCGGGGATCGTTCTTACCGTAAATCACCCGTGAGAGTGCTTACTGCTGCTAAAACGATTTCCAATCCAATCCAAAAAAATTAAGTTTAATTCAATTCAATCCAATCCAATCCAATCCATTTCAATCCGATCCAATTCAATTCAAACCAATGCTCCTCGCGCATGCGCATCGCGGTTCTACAGGAGCTCTCTCTCTCTCTCTCTCTCTCTCTCTCTCTCTCTCTCTCTCTCTCTCTCTCTCTCTCTCTCTCTCTCTCTCTCTCTCTCTCTCTCTCTCTCTCTCTCTCTCACTCTCTCTCTCTCTCTCTAACCTTTTGTGAACCTTTTGTTCACAGATTTTTCGATTCACCCGGTGCTGTGCGTCTCTCTCTCTACCTTTCTCTTTCTCCCTCTCTCTATATATATCTGTATCTCTCCCCCCCCTCTCTCACTAACATTTTATGAATGTTTTATTTAGTTCTTGTTAACCTTTTGTGAACCTTATTGTACACAGATGTTTCGATTTACACGGTGCTGTGCCGTAAGCGCGGATGCCGGACGCCGGACAAGCCTCGGCCTTCAGGTGCTTCGCCCCTAAAAGAAAACGTGGCGTTAAACAGTCGTGCACGAAGGCAAGATAGGACTGCCATATCTTCTGTCATATCTTCATAGGACTGTCGTATCTGTCATATCTTCTCTTCGTCGAAGTAAGTTTGTTTTGTTTTTTTTTTCGTCAGATACAACTTTCGCGGCGGCATATCACCCGTTCATTCGACTCCTTCGACTTCGAAGTTCCTTTGACTCCGGCATGAACAACGTTAGGTATACCATCACGCACTGCCTGCTCTTTCACCCAACACGCAGTTACCATGGCTCAGGGCTACCACACAACAGGGAAGATTTCGGCTATCTCGTAGCTCATAGACGTGTTAATGCATAATGAAGAAAGCAAATCCCAAAAACCACTTAAGAATCCCATTGTCATGCCAAGCCCAAGCCAGAAGCTGTGGTCTTCCCATAACCCCCCACGACGACATGGACTCCCAGATGCATTTCCTCTCTAGTATAGTTGCTAAGAAACTCTATTCTGCAGCGTGTCCGGTGGTGCACCACGCAGAGTACCGTGGCTTGCTGGCGACTGCTGCGCCGCGGCGCATTTTCGTGATCGCAGAGAGAGAGAGAGAGAGAGAGAGAGAGAGAGAGAGAAACGTTTATTTGAGCCGCTGAAGTGGGAGTGGCTTCTTAGTCCGGTGATCCATGAGGTGAAGAGAAAGCCTTCGCTCTGGATGGGATGGCAGGAGTTGCGGGACGTCCGGATGGGCGCTGGTCACCAGGTTTTCCCACAGCTCAGGGGTGGGAAGGGGGGATCCGAGAGGAGGAAGTTTGGCATTGTGCTCCCGCTGTATCATAATAGGAAGTAGAGTACCGTGTTGTAAACAGAACTGACATTCAGCAGAGTATTGAATTGGAAAGATACGATGCAGGGCTAATTCGCTGCTGTCGTATTAAAGCACGGAGGCAAGAGCCTGGTGAGATTGGACTTCAAATGTGGTGCTTGACGTAACACAAGATTGACGTTCTGCGTTGCTCACAACCGGAATTCCGGTCGCGAATTTGGGTTGAGTCGCGGGCTAAGGGTGGGGGAGGGGGACGTGCTGTTATTCAGAGTATTCGTTCCGTTTGGCAAAAATCATTGGTGCATTGGCAGCGTTGTGGTGAATTATGCCCACAAAAGTGTACTGGTCTGGCATGGCCAACCAGCGAAGAACAAAGCGGGAAGCGTTTACGGCGGGAACAAGATGCCAAAACCGATACAGTCTGGCAAAGAAGAAGGCGTGGGTATACTCGCCGAACTAGAAACGGCATGGTAGTGGGTAGATTTTGTGGCTACCATTGGTGTCCTAGTCTGACAGCTGCTGTTATCTTAAGAACTGCTCAACGGAAGCGAGAAATATGACATTACGCACTCTGACACTACAGCCGGCGCTATTACACTATGCAATGCAAGCGTGACGTTTTGCATTGCATGGTGTTACAGCGAAAGAAGCATTTCTGTAGTCAATTTGAATACTTGGCCTCGTTATTGGCCTTCTCGGCCCTCTCGATCACTGTGACGGCTCATTGAGCGTCGTCATGGAGAAGCCGACCGACGGGCATCTCTAAATGTGCAGCCTGACGTTCACCAATAATTGCGACGGTCTTTCCATCGAATCGATGATGCATCCACCTTGCGAAATTTTCTTGTTTATCAGCCTGTGGACATACCGCACTCTAAACAATATCCGCTAGCCTCATTCAGCACACTGCACTTGCAGGAATAATAGCAGCGTCTCAGGAAGCAAATCTAAAAATTAATGGTGCCACCCGCTGCGGTGACTCAGTGGCTAAGGCGTTGTGGTGCTGAGCGCAAGGACGCGGGCTCAATTCCCGGCCATGGCGGCCGCATTTCTCATTGAGACGAAAAGCGAAAACGCCCGTGTGTTCGAGATTTCGGCGCACGTTGAAAATCCCCCGGAGTTCAAATTTAATCCGGAGCCACCACTATGCGCGCCTCATCACCTGTGTAGCGTCGGCCCGTTAAACCTCATAATTAATCGACCTAATAATCAAGGCTAGGCATGAATAGAGCACAATTGTTCACACTGAAATAATGTCACTTGTACACAGTTAAGTTAACAGGGGAACTAATAAAAAATCGGTATGGGACAAATGTTGGCCATAAAAAAGCTCAGAGGACAAAATAACTGGACGCACGCCCAAGAAGTTATCATGGATCTGGATATGAGCTCACGAATGTCATTTTTTCGCTTTTGAGCTACGACAAAAAGTTACCGCGTCGGTTTTAACTCCACTGCCCGTCGAGATAGCTCGGATACCTCGAGTATGTGTTTGGTAAAATTCTTTACTCGAGGAACTCAATTCTATCCGATTTTATTCAAGAAGTTTATACTGTGCCACCGGAACGCAACTACCACCTCCCGTCTAGCCATCCGAGCCCGTAAAGCATGCGTAATACCTACACCAGGACACTAGAGTATATTTTGAACGAACCGGGGAGGGGACGCCTACAAAGGGAAAGCCAAGCGTAAAATGTTTCATAGAAAATAGTTCGTTACATAATGAAAACAGCCAGAGAGTCAATAGTCACGCGGAACGAGTGGGTTACAAATTCATGAGCCATTCCATTCTGTGAAGGGGAATGACCAAAATCCGTTCTCCGGGCCTCGGACTTCTCCGTCGTTTGCCGGTGCGTTTGGAAGCGTCACGTAACAATATCACAAAATATTTGTTTTACTGGCTTTGTGACACCCATTACCGCTTTGCAGGAAGCTTTTCCTATTAGGGAGGACTCAGTCCTCCTTTAAACGCATACCAGTGCAGCCAGGCAGTTTCCGGAACAAGAAATTTGTGGGAATTTACGAGACCTTGTTCCAATTACTTTTGACGGCACCTGTACCTACTGCGCCATGACAAATTCTCCGCTTGATTGCTACGAATATTTAATTTTTGCGAGAGGCGGTCCCTTAAAAAAGACAAATGCAGTAGCCGGCCGGTTTTTCGGACCTGGATGGGAACGAAAAATAGTCTGAATAAAAGAGCAGTCCGAAAAATCCGCGAGTCACAAAAAGAAACTTCATTTTATTTAACCACAATCACAACAATGGCTCCCGATCAAGTAAAACAACAACGTGCACGAAGCGCGACACAGGACAAACCTGACGATGATGGTGTTTCTTATCAGTCAGCCTCACCTGGTGCCTAAAAAAAAGTGGTGTCAAAAAAGAAACGGGTCACGTAGGACCCGTTTCCGCGTTTCGAGATTGCTGCCGCCGCAGACTACATGCAAAATTACGGCCTCCAAGAACAAAGTTTGCAACCCGTCTGGAGTCAAGCCAATCCCCATCCAATCCGTAGCTAGCCAGGTAGTTTACGATTCAAAATGGCATCAGCCTGGAGTCGCAGCATGGGTCCACCGCTGAAAATGTTTACGTGCGAAGCACCTTAGGACCTCGCAATGTCCGTCCGTTGGCGTCCGTGCGCACATCAGTACAAACCGCATATGTGTATGTCAAACTGTCTAAAAGGTTGCAAAACGCGGGTAAAAAAGCAAAAAACGTAACTATCAACGCTAATTCGCGGAAAAAAGGTTACATAGTGAGTGAGTGAGAGAGGGGGGAGAGAGAGAGAGAGGTTGAACGGTTTCGCGTGGCACATGGAGAGCAGGGCTGCGCATGCACGGGGAGCATTGAATTGGAATGGATTAAAGTGGATTTGGATTGGATTGGATTAAAATGAATTTGATCGGATTGGATTGGGTTGGATTGTATTTTGATTGGATTGGATTGGAATGGATTGCATTGGATTGGATTGAATTAAATTGAATTGGATTTAAATTGTATATACTGTACACACGCGTTGTCACTCATTTACATGCGCGAGTGGGCAATGTCACGGGTGATTAACGGTAAGAACGATCCCCAGTGCTTCGCCCACTCGTCATGATTCCCTTCGTGGAGATGCGTGATTTTTTTTCTGGAAAATCGAACTTTTGGCTTTATTTTGTCCGAAATATCCGTTGTTCCTATACATTACTCCTATGGGACAACTGGCGGTTCTTCGGCAAAGTCCGGAATATCCAACAAGTCTGAATTTTCGTAGTTCAAAAAAAAAAAAAAAAAACGGCTGGCTACTGTACTGCCAAGCGTGCCATTCGTGCCGCGGAAACTGACGACCAAGACCCGTTCGATAACACTTTAGCGCTTCATGTGGGCTTTGAAAGTCGAACGTCTGAGAAGCCTTGCTCCACCTCCCGTTGTGTTCGTCCTGTTGCCGTTAACAGGAGAGACCTCACCTCTCGCCAAGTCAGAAACCAAAAAACTCCGACCAGCTCCGACCTCAACGATCAGTGGGTGGTGTTGAGACTGTTCAGGCTGGAGGAGCTCAAGGAACCTTGGACTGATGGCTTCACCACGTGGCTTTTAGCAATAAACACGTTCATTTTCCCTCTCTCTCTTTCTTTTCTCTTGCCGTTTTAAATAGTTTACTTCGTGACCCACGTGCTTTAACGCTGTCGAGTACCTGTCTTCACTCTGTCTCCTGCGCATTGGGCCGCTGCTCGTTCTTCCGGCGTGTAACGGGAGAGCTAACGACGATGGCATATTTCGTTGCTTGTCAGTTCTCTCGTTTGGCTGCGTTCTTCTGCGCCCTTCACCTGCACTGCACTGGCGTGGACGGCCACGGCTTGTTACGGCTGAGTTTAAGCGGACACCTCGCGCTTGGAATACCTCGTGCTTGGGGACGCTACTCAAGGAGCCTTCTTACCGTTCTTCTGCCCCAGACGATAATGCCAACATTGACGTCGAGAGGCGGCTTTTTCGCACAATGGGTCATTCAATGCTTTCGCATTTATAAAAGGTCTAACATGCATCTAGGGTTGTCTTCGTCATTGCGACCATAGATGATGGGATAGGTAATTACGCACCAACTTTTGCTTGACTGCGATGAACTGTCGTAGAGCTTTCAGTGACATCTCATCTGGTGTTGTCACTTCTGGCGGTGATGTCACGTTCAGTAGTGTTTTCACGTCTGGCGTGACAGTTACATCCGCCCCGTCCAATAATAGCCTCTTCCAGTCAGTAACCTTGCATCGTCCTTACGGTGGCCCCTGGCCTAACTCAATGCCGTCAGGTGATGGGCAGGTTCATGCCGCAGCGGACGCGCGGACAGGGAGACACAATAGTTGCATCATCGTTTGCAGTCAGTAAACATTGCTGGCTTGGGTTTAAAGCTAGTTTCCTTATATGACGGACCTTGCCGCAATGCATCCCCGTCACATGTCACGGGCGCAGTGAAAACTTACACAAGCGCCGACTCACAGCTTTCACTACTAAAAAAATATATATAGAAGATGAATTGAGAATGCGGGAGCAAGTCACCCTCCTCCCTGGCGAACTTGGCCCTCGGCTCAATTCGCACGCCTTGTTCCGGCTTCAGAAATCCGCAACACGGCGTTTCTCGAACGCCCCTCGTACACAGTGGCAACCGCTTTTGCGCTGTAACCGCTTCCGTAGTCCCGCTTGCTCGCTTTAGCAGCGGCATTGGCTGCCTGTCACTCCTTTTGTTGTCCACCAGCATCGGCATTTCGTCACGCACATCTGCCACTCCGCACTGGATGCGGTCCCGATTCTGCAACACGTGCAAGCGTTGACAGGTGTCACGGGACCCGACGAGGTGGCGTGCGACCGGCCAGTCTGCAGAGGGCTCTGATGGCTCTGATGCCTTTGATGGTTCTGATGACTCTGAGGGCTCTGATGGCTTATCCAACAGCTATCTCAAACTTTGCGCGTGATCAGTTGTCCCGCACATGAAAATTATTTTCGAAGAATCGTTAGCCAAGTCCTCAATACCAGACGACTGGGAGCTTAACAGTATATTCCGAACTCATGAGTCGGCTCCTCGAGAAAATGTTGAGAATTGTCGAGCGGTATCTTTGACCAGCGTTGCCTCTAAAATAATCGAGAATTTCTTATTTAGGAACATTGTAGAACACCTAAACGGTAATTCCCTGCTTAACCATGCAAAACACGGTTTTCGTAAATGTTTCTCTTGTGTCACCCAATTTACCGAATTCGCTCACGATATAGCTGAAGGTTTAGATAATAAATTAAATGTAGGCTGCATGTTCTTAGACTTCAGGAAAGCTTCCGATACTGTGTCCCATAGCTTGATTATTGACAAAATGAATACCTATAATATTAATCCGCATATAGTGAACTGGCTCGAGAAGGCAGCCTTGGCTCCTCTCTTATTTTTAACTTTTATAAATGGTACCACCTTCGAAATTAACTCTCGAATGAGGCTTTTTGCAGACAACTGTGTGCTGTACAGAGAAACCAAATCGGATGAAGATGTACATACCTTTCAATGTGATCTTGACAAAATCAGCCAATGGTGTTTAAAATGGAACATGACTTTGAATTTACGTAAAACAGTTTCTATGAGGTTGACAAGAAAAAAAGCCGAAATGAAATCTCCTGCTTTATGTCTCCCGTCAGGTAACGGAATACAAATACTTAAGTGTCCATTTTTACGTGCAACCTTGACTAGCAACGCCAGGTTGACTATGTGGCAGATAGATAAGGTGGGACATTGGGTTTCCTTCGTAGGAATGCAAAAGACTTCTCTTTGGAATCCAAGGACTTGATGTACAAGGGAAACGTAAGATCCATCACGGAATATGCTTGCACGGTATGGGATCGGAGGACAATCCGTGATAAACAGAAATTACTATGGTTACAAAATGTAGCTGCCCGCTTTGTTTGCGGTAGATGGGGTGTCGGATTTAGGGCGACCAGAGCGAAAAAACAACTAAAGTGGGATTTGTTGGAAATCCGCGGCAAAAAATTACGACTGAAACCTTTCCACGCGATTTATCATTGTCAAAGATGCATAATACGGGAAAAATACCTGTTGCCTCCTCATTATAGACCAAATTGAACGGGACATGTATTAAAGGTCAGGGAATACTTTCACAAAACTGAATCGTTTCGGTCGTCTTTTTTCCCCAGATCATTCGCGACTGGAACAACTTGCTGTGCGACATCACATCGGTTATATCAAATAATTCTGTTTTTTCAAAGTTGGTGTAACGCGTTTTGGTTGTTTTGACACTGTTCTTTTCGTTCTATGAACCCAGCGAGTTTATGGGTGCTTGTTTGGGATGTATATCTGCATTGTACAGATGCTTGGTATGTTTGATATGCTGTAAGGCCTATGTGCGGCTGATTGGAACTCTATAATTTTGTGGTGTGCTCCCCCCCTCCGCCAACGTGGGTATTGGATGTACAAATAAATAAATAAATAAATAAATAAATAAATAAATAAATAAATAAATAAATAAATAAATAAATAAATAAATAAATAAATAAATAAATACGTAAATAAATAAATAAATAAATAAATAAATAAATAAATAAATAAATAAATACGCGTTTGTTGACCCGCTCTTACGACTTCACGGCTCCCGTCGCTAGCAACGTCGGGAGCGGAGCGCAGGCGGCGCCATCGCAGGCATGCGCTCTCTCGCTCTGCGTCGACGGATCAAAGACGAAATTTTTGCAGACATGCCCCATCTAATGCAATAAAAAAAGGCAAGGAATACAGATGTAGTAATGCTCTCGCCTGCAGCGAAGTCTGGCGTTTCGATCCGTAGACTTTTTACCCCGGTTTACACTAGCGAGCATTTGTTATACACGGATCCCCGGAGGATCTCTAAGAGATGATAGGGAGCATCTGAATGAGTAACTGAACAATTAATTCTCAGACAATATATTGGAGGTGATATCAAGGCGCCTAGACACGAGAGGCTTCTGCCCCTGTTTACTGTCCTGACACGACGGTAAAGATGGAGCCAAGTTTGAGAAAAGCAGCTATTCGGAAATATACCACACGGTTGGGCTTACTAGCGTAATTAAACTTGGCAGTGGTATGAGTTTATATTATTAGACAAATTGAATGTAATTTGTTTAAAGAAACTCACATTACAGCTCCTTGATAGCCCTTTCTCCGAACTGCGATACAGTCGTGAGAGGGCTGTCCTTATATAAGTCGTATTTGAACTGTTATGTCTTATTATGTAGTGTATACTGAACAATATAAAATTATGGTCACGCTTATAGAGCTTGCTGAGTGAACAAATGTAATAAAATTTGTCTTGAGATAGGTGTGTTATTACGGAATTGACAACCGTTTTATGGTACCACATGCCGTTGTAGCAGACCAGGTATCCTGAAGTTTAGTGCAAATGCGAAATCCTTAACTTGTTTACAACGGCAGCGTGAACGAGCTACTTATGAAAAAGGCTCTGAAGTCTGGGCACAATTATATTGTCGTTCAGGCTGCAAAACGTGATGGAGTTAGTTTTACGGTAGGAATATAAAAACAAATGTTTCAGTTGTTTGTCCAGACCACAATCATCTTCTAAAAGTCCTGCACTTGAAGCACCAAGCGCAGGGAAAACTTTTTAACAGCAAAGCTGTTGAGCAAATCGTTTGATGGTCGCCGAAGTTAAAAATTCCTAGAAAATGCTGAGCGCTCGTGCACGCGTACCTACCTCGAGCGCACTTTCGACAAGCTAAGCTTACCCAATTAGGGAGATTGGCCAATATTGACCCAAAAAAGAACTCCAGTGTTTGCCGCGTGCCTCGAGCGGCAGCAAAGCAGCAGCAAATCGGCTGCAATCGTGGACTTTAAAGCGTTGTGATGGTCGCAAAGGTTACGTACAGCTTCGCTACCTTCAAGTCTTACGCGTTAGTGTGAGCTTCCTGCATTGTTTTATACCCTGAAATCAGCTTGTCCTTTACCTTCCCCCCCCCCCCCTCCCCGGAAAGAAAACAGGGGCAACAGAAACAAAAACCTGACAAGTGTCCTTGTCTATACGCTAGCAAGCGGAGGTAAGTAAACCATCAACCCATATAGAGTCTTCCATTCGGAAGCATTGTGCTTACCGACTAGTAAGAAAGTATCCTGGAACAAGTAAAGCTTTTTGGCAATCTACGTGTGCTATATTTTGAGGCAGTGCCATGTGTTTCAGCACAGAAATTACGCATCTTGAAACGTATTGACGTGCAATTAGACTGCGCAACAAGCTCGCTCGTTTATACGCACTTATCGGGGTTTCTCTATTAGAATAAAACGGATAGTGTAAAGAGGAACTTTAGAGGAGGCGTACACAGACTCGTGCTGCGCCGCCATTGACATGGGAGCCCGACGTGGGGAACTGTGAACGAGTGGACAGCCTGGTAAAAGCAGCGTCTTCTGGAAGCCGGAAACGAAGTTGCGGCACTAAACGGTGTCCTCGCTTAGAAACTTGTCGCCCACCCGCATTGTAACATGCAGGGACTAATAGACGTCCGCCATGAATTCCTTTAACGATGCAAAATGACGTGAACGTTCTCTTCCGCGGGACCTCTGGTCACGCCCCGGCGTAAACAGAGACACAAATCTGCAGTTTGCCCGCCCTGCTGTCTGTACTTGTAAACTAAATAGCTGGGAACAAGGGGTCTTCATTACGACAATTTGTCAGTCACAGGAATGCGTTCCCAACGTTGGGCCCCTTGTGCGGAACAGCAACGATTATGGCGTTTTTAAACAGCAGACGCGACCGTCCTTACGTGCGTGAAAGCGTCTGCACGCCAATGGCTGCCACGACGGGGATGACGAAGGTAACAGGACGAGCGGAAACAACCACAGCGGCATGGCTACAACGGGAGGCGAAATAAAGGCATACGCACAGCGCACTGAGCGTTTACAGGACGAACTAAGTACCACGTTGAGCATGAGAAACTTTCCTTGTTATTTGACCCCAGTTAAAGGCCGTGGAGCGTACATGTCAATTAGGTACCGGGAGCACGTACGAGGCATGGCAGCGTGCTGGAGGGCGAAGGGGTGGGGGAGGGCAGTTCCCGGCATTACGTTCTCTTTGAAACAAAAAAACGTGAAACGTGACGTGTGCCTCGCTCCAGCTTAGACGTCCATGCACGGAGATGCGTTACTAATCCTCCACGCGCTCTTCTTTCGTAACCCGGGGTGGGCGTTGCAGGGCGAAAAAAATCTAAGCTTGCCTTTATTGAATGGCAGTACCTATGCGTGTTGGTAGAAAACAAAACGAATTAATGCAATTGTACATTTTCAGACGCTCTAGGAAGGCGTTATCACTAGTCTACATATTCCTCCCATATTCCCCCATAACCGAAGATATGGCGAGATCCAGGAATACTACTGTGCAGCCATCACGGTTCCGCGGCGGCAGTAACAGCTACATGTCTGGCCATTTTGCAGTTAAAGCAGATGTGGCGGTTGTCCTGCGTGCGCCAAGCGTTGGTGAGATGTGAAGAGTGAGACCGTGCCAGCGGGTGTCTCTGCCCCACATACTACCGCCCATTCCCTCGAGTACTGAGGTCTTCCGGTCAGTGTCCCGGCATGTTCTGGACGATCGGCGGGCTTGGCATAGCTTCTACGGCGGGTCTTATTTCGGTATCTGCGAACGTCAGAGGCCCGGCAAGGAGCAGAGGTGGCGCGGTGGTCACTCAAGAGAGAGGAGCAGCTGTCGGCGGAGTGATGCCGGGACCGATCAAAAAAGCGCCCGCGGGCGCATGTGGGCGGGAGCATGGGAGTGCGTCGGCCACTTGCTGTTGTATAGCACTTCTGAGAGACGGCAAGGGTGGCGTCAGGCATTGGTGTATAAGGGACCAAAGAAAGATGGGGAGCAACTTCTTCGCGAATGAATTGCTGAATGCGCGTCGACAAGGTGCTGTCGTCGGTTCCAGCAGTTATCCTCGACAATGACTCATCCTGGGAAAAGGATCTCCGTGTCAGAGCTCTTTGTTTCCTCAGTTCACCATTATTCTGACACAAGTTGACATCGGCAACCGTTTGCGGATTCTTAGCAAGCAGCATTTGAAAGGCGTCGTCGGAAATGACTTTCAGGATGTGCTTGATTTTATCCTCTTCACTCATCGTGACGCTAACCTTCTTGTACAAATCTACAACACCTTCAACATATCTGGTGAATTTCTCACCTGGCTGCTATGCCCGTTCACACAAACACTGCTCCGCGCGAGGTTTTCGCACTGCAGGGCGGCCGAAAACTTCGCAAACTCTTGTTTGAGTGCTGACTACGTCTGCATGTCCGTGTCTTTTTCGTGGTTGCCGAACCAGAGTCCTGCGACACCGGTCAGGAAAATGACCCGTTTTTGAGCTTCGTCTTGTCATCCCAGTTGTTGTGGGTGATTGTGGGTGCTTGTGAGTGCCAGTCCTCCACATCTTGCTCATCTGTGCCATTGAAAAAGGGAGATCCCGCTGACGAACCGAACCGGCGCAGATGGTGGGCGTCGAAGTAGGGGCCGGCTTTCGCTCGACCTTACGAGGAGGAGCAAAGGCTGTGGTGAGCGTCCTGTTGCGGAGTTCCGTCGTGCAGACGTTGGGACCGCAGCAACGTCCACCGATTCTAACGGGATGTATTGATCAGAGCCAAATAACAGAGGAGAGGCCGGAATCGCGATCCAATATTGTGGTGGTGGTACCAATTAAATGTCTCTTACCCACTCAGGGGGATTGGCCATAAAATTGGTGTTTTACCGAAAGAAACTATACAGGTTTAGGGCGAAAAGAAAAATATTTAAGTATTACAATACATTAACAGCAGAGGATTAGAGAAATAAAAGTGAGAAGAATATAAACAGAGGTAAAAAAACAATTGCAATAAAATCAAGATGTATTACGAAGAGAAAACGCAGAAAATGCAGAAAAGAGAAACAGTAGAAAAGACGAGCGTAGGTTTGTTTGTTTGTTTGTTTGTTTGTTTGTTTGTCTTTATTCAAATCTTGTACAACGTACATGACGCTGGGAGCGAGTAGTAAAAGCTGTCAGAAATCGACAGCTTGACAGAGCTGCAAGCCCCCAAGCACTGGACAGCATTAGGCAACATTAAAGCAACTTGTATCTTGAAAAGAAAAGAAGGAGAACAAAAGAAAATGGACGAAATTAGCTACCTATACAGTAAATACGCAGACAGGTAATGGGTACTACACGTACTTCGGCATTACACAAACTGCACATGCTGTCATGTATTATACAAAGAATAACACAGTCAATGACAGGGCTATACAGTGGAGAAAACAAAGAAAACATGAATTAAAACAAAATACAATTTTTGTAGGGAAATCAATAAAAGGCAATCGATAGAGCAAAGAGTAGTCTTTTTGACATCATATGTACCGATGCGCAACAAACAATTAGCCCATTCAACTTTTTTTAAAATACTTTCGCAGTTCTCGGAAAGTCGTTTCGGGGAGTCTAGCATCCTGGCGATTGAGTTCAATTAAGAGTCTGGGAAGTTTGTTTTGTAGGGTTTGCAGTCCATATGTAGTTTTGTACGCTCGGACACAGAAGGGTTCAACATGCCTTCTTCGGTATGTTTTGGTGCTTTCTTCAAGTTTTGCTAATTTGAAAAAAAAGGGGGAATGTTAAGCGTAGCCTGCATTACTGCTTTACACAGTAGGTAATCGCACATTTTTGCAATTAGCATTATAATATATTTTGGGAATAAATGTTGTGTAGGTGAACGCGTAGGAAGGCTTTCAAGAACTCTAGTAAACTTTTTTTTTGTAATCTGTGTATACTATGTAGATTCGTTTGCCTAGTTGATGCCCATACTAAGTGGGGATAATTAATTCTGGATAAAAACAAGGTATTATATACTAACAACATAATGTTACGCTGCAATACGTGCCGGTGGCGGTACATTAAGCCAACTACCTGCAATAACTTCGCGATTAGGGAAGTTACGTGACTATCCCATGAAAGGTTTTCGTAAAAAATTAACCCCTAAAGTCTTAATGCTTGGTACAATCTCCACAGTGGTTGATCTAAAGATATTGTGTTGTTGATTATCACGGTTTTATTTCTGTCCCGGAAAAGTATAGCTTTAGCCTTAGCAATGTTTATTTTCAAACAATTTTTTTTGCCTCCATGCATCTAGTTTAAGTAAAATTAAGTTTCCATCATCAATTAAATCATCGGCTACGCTACCAGTTAAGAAGATAGTGGTGTCGTCTGCGTAAATGACGAATTTAGCATGCGGCCCGATATTGACTATGTCATTCACAAACATATTAAATATAAAAAAAGGGCCTAAAATGCTGCCCTGGGGTACCCCTGCTAGAACTGGCAAAGGATCAGAAGAAGAATCGTCCACAGTAACCATTTGGCGTCGGTGTTCAAGATAGGATCGCACCAGTTATCCGGCCTTTCCCCGAATACCATACCGCGCGAGCTTTTGAAGTAACAGATTGTTATTAATGTGGTCAAACCCCTTTGGCAAATCGATGCAAATTCCTAAAACAAGCTTTCCTTTTCAGGTTGTGTAAGCAGATGTTCCTTTTGTGTCAGCAAAGCGTGTTGCTTACTGGAACCCTTGCGAAACCCAAATTGGCACTCCGATATTAGGTAATGTTTTTGTTCAGCAGAATCCAGAAGAGCGAATGACAGCTAACACGACAGGAAGCCTGGTTCTAGAATGAATGAGTGCAACGCACGACAACGATCACCGTGGCACAAGCGCAGTACTTTCGCCCCGAATGAAAAAATTAGTGTCGCAGACAGTGGGACGTTAGTCCGATACATGTGGCTTCTAGGTACCTTCGTCGTATAGAGGAGAACCGTTGTCAGAAGAAGAGAAAATGATCAATCGTTTCGGGTTCGTTGCAGCAGTGGTGAAGGGGCCAGATTACAGCGCTGCAAGTAAAAATTCAAATACGCCACCCGACACCAAAAACTAGTGAGGGTTACTTCGCAAGCCCGCGACTGGCATACAGTGCACTTCCATGAGTACAGGAGGTGCTCGAGCTCCGAGTCTTCGTAAATAGAATCAGGCATACTTCGAAGTAAGCCCAGCACAGGAAAGCGAGCCGCTGTGTATTGTTAATAATGCATTTACAAGCGCGCATATATGTTATATGTGTCCGTATATACATACATATATATATATATATATATATATATATATATATATATATATATATATATATATATATATATATATATATATATATATATATATATATATATATATATACATATATATATATATATATATATTTATATATATATATATATATATATATATATATATATATATATATATATATATATATATATATATAGAGAAGAAAAACTTCGAACAAGGTAAAAGCACGATTGTGGCCTACGTTTCAGCAAAGAGAACTTGCTTTCCTCTGGGCTTGCCTGAGGAAAGCAAGTTCTCTTTGCTGAAACGTAGGCCACAATCGTGCTTTTACCTTGTTCAAAGTTTTTCTTCTCTTATATATATATATATATATATATATATATATATATATATATATATATATATATATATATATACAGAAAGATAGATCTCGGCAGTCTACAACGCCAAAGGAGGCATAGGGGTTTGGTTAGGCTCTTTTTTGTTTACTATGGTTAATGAAGTTAACATTTTTTTTTAAATATACGGAAGAAAGAAAGAAAAACACGCGCCCAGAGTGGGGACCGAACCCACGCCTTTCGATTAGATCTCGAATGCCTTACCAATTCGGCTATCTGGGCGGCTGTGTTCCCCTTCACTTTCTGGGCTATTTATATTTACTAGAAGTGTATCTGACGCTGACGTGGCGTTGTACACTGCCGATCTATCTTTCTGTATATATATATATATATATATATATATATATATATATATATATATATATATATATATATATATATATATATATATATATATATATATATATATATATATATATATATATATATATATATATATATATGTATATGTGTGTGGGTATATATATTTTACTCATGTTTATAGTTTACTCAGTGATTTTCATTATTTTTGTTTTTATTACAAATTCTTACATTTTTTTTTCTTTCCTGTGTGTTTCACTGCCGGCGTGCTATCAAGCACTGTACACTGGTGTGTTTACGCTGGCTGCTATGTAATGGAACGGCTCCATGTCCTTCGTCAAGCTGATTCACAGCTTTTAGTCAGGGAACCGCGCAGAATTCATTTTGGAAATAAAAGGCTTTGATTTGATTTGATTTGATTTGATTTGATTTGAAGAGATGAGGTTAATGGGTGGCCGAACCTCCACTACTGGACCGCCCAGTGCCCTTCCGGCCAAAGCCTCCCCGGATTCATTAAGCCAGATGCCTGCGTATCCAGGCACCCAAACCAAACGAAGTTTTCGAAGGGACGAAGGTGATAAAGAACCAAGAGGTCGACGTAGGGGAGATGAACTTGTGGAAGTTAGTGTAGCACAAACAGAAAATGAGTCCGTAAGAATTATTGCCCGTCGTTTAGAAGAGCCAAGCTTACGAAGGGACAAGACTATAGCAAGGAATTCTGCGTGGAAAGAAGTAATAAAGTTACTCAGCCGGAGGGAAAAGGCCCAACCTAGACCCGGAGAAAAAATACCCACGCCTGCCTTGTCCTTCCGAGCAGAGGCATCAGTTGCAAAAATGGCGTGGAAAGGGAAACCGTTCAGATGATCCTGTAGGAGGCCTGTCAAATGATTCAGAGGGAGTAATTTAGCATTAGAGAGGTAAATTTCATCAAAACCAATATCTAAGGATGAGACTATGTTAAATACTGAAGCCGACAGGAGGCTCGCATTTATTGGGTCAGGGTAGAGCCGGTTTACTGTCGTGCTGCTGATGATGATGATGATGTCCTCAAATTTTTTGGCACGTACCCACAAGGGGGGATTGGCCAGGGCTAAACCGGTTAAAAACGTGGGACTTCAAAATGCTTATTTCCGGAAAGAGGCTGTAAAAGGAAACTTAGATGTGAATTTAACCCGAATTACCCATTAATCAGCACCGCTTAGCAATTCAAACGACCTGAGGCAGAGAGAAAATTTTGAATGCAATAATATATATCCCTTCTTGCAAATCCCAGCTTTGATGCGCCAATAGATAATATAAGTGTTATCGATAAAGTCAACCCCAACCGCTCAATCGGCTCCTTCAAAAACAGTTGTCTAGCTGTTGAGAAACGGCGACAGTCAAGGAAAAAATGGTCGATTGTTTCGGGGACCTGGCACCGCACACATAGTTCTGTAGGCGAAAGTTCCGATCTGAACAGATAGAAATTAAGCCTTGGAACCCTGCAACGCAGCTCGGTGAAGGTCACCTCGCATTGCCGAGAGCCACAAAAATGAACATTCCACCCGTACTTTAAATGTTGGAACTCTTCAAATGATAAGAGTGAATCGGAACGGGTGGCGTCTAAATGCCAATATCGTCTTAGTCTCGCAGATGCAAATAGAGCCAGATTAGGAATTCCGAATTGAATGGGAGCTGTGACGGCGAGATTAGCTAAATGGTCCGCTTGCTCGTTGCCCCTGATGTCCGTATGGCCAGGGACCCAAGACAAGCGTACCTCCTTCACGTGCCTGGGAACAAAAAATAATAGTGTGCGGTACAATGGAGAGTCCGAAGAGGAAGTTAACGCCGATATAACTGCCATCGAATCAGATAATATGATGATTTTTGATACATGCTGCGGTACTTTGCATAGAGCGAGAGCTATTGCTAAAAATTCGGCCATAAAAATGGGTGTGTAATCCGGGATTCGCAGCGAATAACTCCAGTCTAAAGATTGTGAAAAAATGCCAATTCCAGCTTTCTCGCCATTTTGAGATGCATCAGTATAAATCACAAAAGAAGCAGGATACTGGGATAAATATTCATTTAACATAGCGGCTAATAGCGAGCGTGGTAGAAGTTTTGCAGCGGAAGAGAAGGGGTTTTGAAAGTAAAACTCAGTTTCTCGCTCGATTGTGGATACCGGAATGACCTCATATAACTTAACAGAAATACAATCCAGGCATGATTGAACGAATATCACTTGGGGGGAGATACGTTTAGGCCACGGAGATGTAAAAAATATACTCGGCTCACAAATAAATACAGGCTTGGCAGCCCCAGAGGGGGCTTCGTACATGCGGAGGTAAGTTTGCACCGTCAGCAAGAGAAAACGGACCCTAAGTTCAGGAACGCGTGCCTCTAAGTACAGAACTCGGTTCGAAACGAACCGGGGAAGGCCAAGACAAAATCGAAGAATGCGCCTCTCCAACAGGTATAACGGACGCAGTTTGTAGATAGGACAACTGCAAAACAAGACGCACCCAAACTCCATGACTGGCCGGACGTAGGCTCGGTACAACAGCAAAAGTGTGTCCCGGCGCATTCCTGCTCGCTTCCCACATAGTCTTTTCATGCGACCAAATGCTCTCTCCGCTTTTGTGACCGATGCGTGAATATGTGCCTTCCAATCAAGATCATACGTGTATGTAACACCAAGATATTTCAGCGAATCCACCTGCGGAATGACTTGATTTTTGTAAGCGAGAGAAATTGAAATTGTTCCTGCAACCGGGAAGACAAGTAAAGCACTCTTCGACACATTTAACGTTAAATAAATGCTGTCAAGCCATGTCTCCAAGACAGATAAATAGGCCTGCAAACGGTCATATAGCGAATGAATGTCGACTGCGGCCGCAAAAAACGCTATATCATCCGCATTAACGTAGGTTGTTACATCTGGGAATATAGGAATGTCACTCATAAGGATGTTAAAAAGTAAAGGCGATAAAACCGATCCTTGAGGCACTCCTCTAGTTTGTGGAAATCTTCCTGAAGATACCCTTCCGTTTGTACAAAAGAATTCCCGATCAGCCAAAAACTCCCTAATCCAAGCAAAAAGATATGTAGGCAAGTTTATACGCGCATGTTTGTCAAGTAAGATACCATGCTCGACACTGTCATAAGCTTTAGCTGCATCTAAGGTCACTAGTGCCGACACCAGTTTCCCTTTTTGTGCTAAGCGGATCCTCGCCTCTAAGTCCACATGAGCGTTCCAAATAGAACATCCGCGCCTAAAGCCAATCTGAGCAGGACTTAGTACTTGCCTGTCCTGCATGAAAGAAGTCATCCGTTTAAAAAGTATTCGCTCTATTAATTTTATCATGTTGGAGGTCAGAGCAATCGGCCTTAAGTTGTCTAAATCGAAACCCTGACCTGGCTTTTTTTGGAGCAAAATTATCTTGGACACTTTCCAGTTGAGTGGAATCCAACAAAACCTGAGGGATGAATTTATCACATTCAATAGAACCGGTTGGAATTCCTCAGCCAAAAATTTAATAGCACCAACAGTCACGCCATCAAGCCCCGGCGCCGCAGAACGTGTGATGGACAAGGCCTCCGTCAGTTCACAAGATGAGACTGGCATAAAATCATCCGTTTCTGGAGGACCGATAATACGGAAGTTATTACAACGAGAAGAAAAGCGAACCGCAAGACCTCTAGCAGAGCGCTCAAGAATCCGGGCCTCTTCAGCAGAAGTCAATACCTCTGATGACTGTAACTTCTTGATAGAAACCGCCCGATTGCTTGCCATGAACTTATAGAGCGCTGCTTTATTTTTAGGGTTCGAAAGAGAGTCATTGAGATTTATAATGTAATCCATTTTAGCTTTCGCAACTGTACGTTTGAACACTGCTGCCATGTACTTATAGTTTATCCAATTTACAGGACAGTGATTGTGCAGAAGAGTCCTCAGAGCTGCTTTTCTACGGCGATAATCTCGGCTGCAATCAGAGTTCCACCAGTTAAAAACCTTTTGCTGTGCGGTACAATTGACTGTGAACTCAGCGTTTTTGGCTGCTGCTTGCAAAGACTCCATCGTTCGCTGAGCATCTACAATGGACTCAGTGGTCTGCATTGATGTAAAGCAATCCCGCAGTGCCCCCTGAAAAACTCGAGCGTTAATAAATTTTTGCTTTCTGACCTCAATTCTAGTTAGAGGGACACCTACCGTAAACTCAATAGGGAAATGATCACTGCTTGAGCCGCAGGGTAATGTACCCCAGGACGCGACTTGTACATTGCCTGAGGAGAAGGTCAAGTCCAAGGCCGATCGAGATCCACCACGCAAAAATGTAACAGCCCGGGAATTATGACAGGAAAGGTCATTCTCCTGAAGCCAGTGCCAGAGCTCTAGACCACGAGAGTCCGTTCTGAAGCCCCAAGAAACGTGGTGAGCATTGAAGTCACCGGCAACAATAATTGTCGATTTACTAGCTATAAACCTGTCCAGTTTCTCTACTTTACGGAAGCCTACCGGAAAATAAACATTGACGATGGAGATCGGAGAACCCCCAGGAAGAAGCAAGTCTACCGCGAGAACTTCGCCACTGGGTGACCTCAGTTCCAACGACGAAAATGCTCTATGACAAAGTTTTGAAGAAACTAAGGTTAGTAACCCACCCCTTCTACTATTGCGGTCTAATCTAAAGGCCCGATAATTTCCCAAAGCAAAAAAATTGTCCTTAGAAAGCCATGACTCTTGAAGGAGGACAACATCAGGAGAGTAATTTGCAACTAGACACTTGAGATCAACAAAAGAAGAATTAACGGAGCGGCAGTTCCACTGTACAACCTTCAAAGATGCTATACTGCCTCGTGTACTGTGGACGCAACAATGGCCCCCAGTATATCAGTGCCATTAGTTGAAGACGTAGGGGACGCCTTTTTGCTTGCTGGTTTTCCACGTGCAGCCTTAGCTTCATCTATAGGGGAGATACGCCTCTTCTGTTTTGTGGGGAGAATTTTATTTGTGGAAACGTCATTCACTTCCATGACGTAGGAGTTTGTCGATGTCTGCAGCCGGGGCGGCTTTTTCAACCTCGTCATTGCTAACGACCTGAACTCCCTTCGGACCAACTGTCTCATCGCTACCCCAGTCTGGAACTGAATCTGCTGTATGGCGTGAGGAGCAGCCTGTAAAAGCCTGGGCATCATCTGTTTCAGAGTGTGTTACAAGCTGAGGTTCAGAAGTAGAAAATGTGGCCTGGTGGTTAATGGGGACATCCGGTATTGAGCAACCTAACTTTGCCGCCAAAAGGTTTGTGACATGCGTCAGCGTGACAAGAGTCTCAGTAAGCGGAGCGACCACTTGCTGCATTACCTGCGTGATGGACTTTTCAATTACTGGAGTAATGTTCGCTGGAAACGCGGCATCAGCAGCGGAACTTGTTTTGTGAATTGCTGCCGCATAACCCTGGGTACGACTTTTCAACAGAGCCGAAGCCTCAAACCTAGAGCAGCGGTTTTTTCCCATTATCTCTAAGAGGGAACATTCATGAGACCTGGCCGGGCAGTTGGAATACGTCGCTTCGTGGGCTCCCTTACAGAGACAGCAGAGTTCGATGTCTGATCGACAGGATTGCGCATCATGACTGTCTCCACACTTTTTGCACCTAAGATTGGACTTGCATCCCCGAAATGTGTGTCCAAATCTCCAACACCTCCGGCACTGCAGTGGCCTAGGCTCCAAAGGGTCTACCCTATGCACCAGCGGCCATGCCATCACCTCAGAGGGACATTTTAGTCCTGCAAAAGTCACGATAACAGACGCGGTTGGGATCCGCCGTCCATTCTCCACTCTGCTACAGCGGTAGACTGCCGTCACACCTGCCATTTTGAACTCATCTAGTACCAGAGGTCGGCAAACTCACTCATGAGTCCACTCACTCAGACTCATTTGGACTCAAACTCACGCGTGAGTTTGAGTTTGAGTGAGCGCGAGGCTAGAGTGGCATGGTGAGTTTGAGCTTGAGTGAGTTTGAGGCGAGTGATCACGACTGAGTTTGAGTCCGATTGAGTTTGAGTCCATTTTGAGTTCTGAGTACATTTTGAGTTTGAGTCCATTTTGAGTTCTGAGTACATTTTGAGTTTGAGTGCATTTTGAGTTCTGAGTACATTTTGAGTTTGAGTCCATTTTGAGTTCTGAGTACAATTTGAGTTTGAGTCCATTTTGAGTTCTGAGTACATTTTGAGTTTGAGTCCATTCTGAGTTCTGAGTACACTTTGAGTTTGAGTCCATTTTGAGTTCTGAGTACATTTTGAGTTTGAGTCCATTTTGAGTTTGAGCTCATTTTGAGTTCTGAGTACATTTTGAGTTTGAGTCCATTTTGAGTTTGAGTCCATTTTGAGTTCTGAGTACATTTTGAGTTTGAGTCCATTTTGAGTTCCGAGTACATTTTGAGTTTGAGCACATTTTGAGTTTGATTACACATTGAGTTTTGAGTACATTTTGAGTTCTGAGTAAATAGGAGTTTTAAGTCCATTTGGAGTTTGAGTACATATGAGTAGCCTAGCAGGCAGCTATGGTTGGCTGTTAAGTTTCATGCGTCACTGTGGGCTCGGAATTCAAGTTACCTGCGGGTATGGCACCAATCGCGATCTGCATGATCGGTTGGGAGGGAGGTGGTGTCTGATTTTTTTTAGTTTCTTGTTGAATTTTTATGGCCATAAGCACTTGCTGTATACTTAATTTTCGCGGCTGGGCGCGTGAGTGATAATTGACTGGTGAGGTCATAAAAAAGGGTTGTCTTAACTTTTCCCCCTGACGGATCCACTAAGAGCGTGGGAAAGGGTGGTGGGAAAGCACACGGCGGCGCTGGCGTGCTGGTTGTTCGCCTGCTACTGTTAACGGCTTGATATACTAGGGGTCACAAAGGAAGAGGTGAGAGCCGGGGGGAAATGGGGGCGGGGGCTGTCCTTTCTACTGTTTCAAATGAATTAGCTGAATTGACTGGGCAGCGCCCCTTAAGACAGAATAATGACCACATTAGATTGGGTGAAAAGTGAAACTGATGAGGCTAAGGCGTGTAAGGTATCAAATGAAAGGTCCGGATTAACGGAATCACGCAGGGTAAATAAAAAAAATGCTTCCTGATTGTAGTCATCAGGCAGTCATAATGAGTCATAGATTGGGTTAAAATTCAAAATGACGCTGCGAGGGCATGTGGGGAATCAAATTCAAGGTCTCGATGTGGGGAATCATTCGGGACGAACATGAGATATGGATATATCATGACGTAGTCATGGTAAATCAAAGATTCGGTTAAAATTCAGGTTCATGACGCTAGGGCGTATCAAATTAAAGGTCTCGATGAGGGTAATCACGTGCTTCCTGATTATTATCATGACATAGTCAAAATGGGTCATAAATTAGGTTAAAATTCACAATGATGCCACTGGGTGTCCGGGGTATCAAATTGAAGGTTCCGATAAGGAAAATCATGTGGCACAAAAATGTGGTAGGGCTATATCATGAGATAGTCATGGTTAGTCATTGATTGGTTTAACGTTCAAATTGATTCCGCTAGGATGTGATGGGTATCAAATCAATGGTCTTGATGAGCCGAATCACGTGGGAGAAATACAAAAATGCTTCCTGGTTATAACCATTAGATTGTCATGGCGAGTCTTATATTGGGGTAAAATTCGAAGTGACCCCGCTAGGGAGTGTAGGGTATCAAATTTACGGTCTTGAAGAGGGGAATCACGTGGTACAAATAAAAAAAAGGCTTCGTAGTTCGAATCATGAGATGGTCATTATGAGTCATAGATGGGGTTAAATTCAAGGTGAGGCCGCTGAAGCATGTGGGGCGTCAAATTGAAGGTTCCAGTTAGGGGAATCATGTCGGACACCTAAATAATGCGTCCTGGTTACAGTCATGAGTCATGGTTAGTTTGACTGGTATGAATTCCATATGACCCTGCTAGGGTGTGTGGGGTATCAAATTAAAGGTCTCGTCGAGGGGGTCACGTGGGACAAATATGAAAATGCTTTCTGGTTATAATTATGAGGATATCGCAAAAGCTATACAGCAAAAGGTACACACTCCCACTCCCACTCCCACTCTCACTCTCACTCTCACTCTCACTCACACTCACTCACACTCACACTCACACTCTCACTCTCACTCACTCAGTCACACTCACACTCACACTCGCACTCTCACTCACACTCTCACTCACTCTCACTCACACTCACACTCACACTCTCACTCTCACACTCTCAATCTCACACTCTCAAACTCTCACTCTCACTCTGACTGTCTCAATCTCTGTGAGGCCATGTGAGTTCTGAATTCATTTTGAGTTCTCAGCCCATTTTGAGTTCTGAGTTCATTTTGAGTTTTGAGTACATTTTGAGTTTTGAGTCCATTTTGAGTGTGAGTACATTTTGAGTTTTGAGTACATTTTGAGTTTGAGTACATTTTGAGTTTGAGTACATTTTGAGGTTTGAGTACATTTTGAGTATTGAGTTCACTTTGAGTTTGAGTACATTTTGAGTTTTGAGTCCATTTTGAGTCTGAGTTCACTTTGAGTTTGAGTACATTTTGAGTTTTGAGTCCATTTTGAGTTTTGAGTTCATTTTGAGTTTGAGTACATTTTGAGTTTTGAGTCCATTTTGAATTTGAGTACACTTTGAGTTTGAGTACATTTTGAGTTTTGAGTACATTTTGAGTTTGAGTCCATTTTGAGTTCCGAGTACATTTTGAGTTTGAGCACATTTTGAGTTTGATTACATATTGAGTTTTGAGTACATTTTGAGTTCTGAGTAAATAGGAGTTTTAAGTCCATTTGGAGTTTGAGTACATATGAGTAGCCTAGCAGGCAGCTATGGTTGGCTGTTAAGTTTCATGCGTCACTGTGGGCTCGGAATTCAAGTTACCTGCGGGTATGGCACCAATCGCGATCTGCATGATCGGTTGGGAGGGAGGTGGTGTCTGATTTTTTTTAGTTTCTTGTTGAATTTTTATGGCCATAAGCACTTGCTGTATACCTAATTTTCGCGGCTGGGCGCGTGAGTGATAATTGACTGGTGAGGTCATAAAAAAGGGTTGTCTTAACTTTTCCCCCTGACGGATCCACTAAGAGCGTGGGAAAGGGTGGTGGGAAAGCACACGGCGGCGCTGGCGTGCTGGTTGTTCGCCTGCTACTGTTAACGGCTTGATATACTAGGGGTCACAAAGGAAGAGGCGAGAGCCGGGGGGAAATGGGGGCGGGGGCTGTCCTTTCTACTGTTTCAAATGAATTAGCTGAATTGACTGGGCAGCGCCCCTTAAGACAGAATAATGACCACATTAGATTGGGTGAAAAGTGAAACTGATGAGGCTAAGGCGTGTAAGGTATCAAATGAAAGGTCCGGATTAACGGAATCACGCGGGGTAAATAAAAAAAATGCGTCCTGATTGTAGTCATCAGGCAGTCATAATGAGTCATAGATTGGGTTAAAATTCAAAATGACGCTGCGAGGGCATGTGGGGAATCAAATTCAAGGTCTCGATGTGGCGAATCATTCGGGACGAACATGAGATATGGATATATCATGACGTAGTCATGGTAAATGAAAGATTCGGTTAAAAATCAGGTTCATGACGCTAGGGCGTATCAAATTAAAGGTCTCGATGAGGGTAATCACGTGCTTCCTGATTATTATCATGACATAGTCAAAATGGGTCATAAATTAGGTTAAAATTCACAATGATGCCACTGGGTGTCCGGGGTATCAAATTGAAGGTTCCGATAAGGAAAATCATGTGGCACAAAAATGTGGTAGGGCTATATCATGAGATAGTCATGGTTAGTCATTGATTGGTTTAACGTTCAAATTGATTCCGCTAGGATGTGATGGGTATCAAATCAATGGTCTTGATGAGCCGAATCACGTGGGAGAAATACAAAAATGCTTCCTGGTTATAACCATTAGATTGTCATGGCGAGTCTTATATTGGGGTAAAATTCGAAGTGACCCCGCTAGGGAGTGTAGGGTATCAAATTTACGGTCTTGAAGAGGGGAATCACGTGGTACAAATAAAAAAAAGGCTTCGTAGTTCGAATCATGAGATGGTCATTATGAGTCATAGATGGGGTTAAATTCAAGGTGAGGCCGCTGAAGCATGTGGGGCGTCAAATTGAAGGTTCCAGTTAGGGGAATCATGTCGGACACCTAAATAATGCGTCCTGGTTACAGTCATGAGTCATGGTTAGTTTGACTGGTATGAATTCCATATGACCCTGCTAGGGTGTGTGGGGTATCAAATTAAAGGTCTCGTCGAGGGGGTCACGTGGGACAAATATGAAAATGCTTTCTGGTTATAATTATGAGGATATCGCAAAAGCTTTACAGCAAAAGGTACACACTCCCACTCCCACTCCCACTCTCACTCTCACTCTCACTCTCACTCACACTCACTCACACTCACACTCACACTCTCACTCTCACTCACTCAGTCACACTCACACTCACACTCGCACTCTCACTCACACTCTCACTCACTCTCACTCACACTCACACTCACACTCTCACTCTCACACTCTCAATCTCACACTCTCAAACTCTCACTCTGACTGTCTCAATCTCTGTGAGGCCATGTGAGTTCTGAATTCATTTTGAGTTCTTAGCCCATTTTGAGTTCTGAGTTCATTTTGAGTTTTGAGTACATTTTGAGTTTTGAGTCCATTTTGAGTGTGAGTACATTTTGAGTTTTGAGTACATTTTAAGTTTTGAGTACATTTTGAGTTTGAGTACATTTTGAGTTTTGAGTCCATTTTGAGTTTTGAGTTCATTTTGAGTTTGAGTACATTTTGAGTTTTGAGTCCATTTTGAATTTGAGTATACTTTGAGTTTGAGTACATTTTGAGTTCTGAGTACATTTTGAGTTTTGAGTCCGAGTGAGTTCTGAGTTTTCAGCTCAATGTGAGTTTGAGTTTGAGTGAGCGCAGATGTGCTGCTCAGCACTGAGTCTGAGTTTGAGTGAGTGGTGATTCGAAAAAAAAAAAATTGTGAGTGAGTTTGAGTGAGCCGCGCCAACTTTGCCGAGGTATGTCTAGTACTTCTTCGGGAGACTGGGTGGGATCAACGTCCCGAACAATGCCTTTCACACAAGCGAGGTGCGCCGGAATGAAGGCGTTCACGGGAACCGAGGCAAACGATGTGCACCGCAGCAGGTCCGCGACACAATCTAGGTCTTTAGATCGGCACAAAAGGCCTGCCCTGCCGTATTGCCTTACTTCCGAGATGGCCATGTAATGTTGGCTCACTAGTTTCAACTGCTCCATGCTGCAGACTGTCGCTCGTCGTCGTCGTCGTCGCAAACGCTGATTGTTCACCTAGCACTAGCTATGCCGCTTACGCAGCCGCTGCTCATTCCGCACAGCCATCTGGCTTTGACTGCACCGTGTACACCGTTCTTACTCATTACAAAATAAATAAATAAATAAATAAATAAATAAATAAATAAATAAATAAATAAATAAATAAATGAATGAATGAATGAATGAATGAAACTTTATTGGCACAAGGATGGCGACTCGGCCTATGTGGGGGCGGGTGGGGAGGGTGGTGTCAGTTCGGAAAAACTACATTCTCATGAACGCCAGTAGCGAGAGCGAAGTCCCACAAGGAGGCAAACACCTGCTTGAATAAATACACCTGAATGAATAAATAAATAAATAAATAAATAAATAAATTAAATAAAAATACTTCGAACGTAAGCACTAGGAGTCGACCACGCACTATGATCCTGTGAGCGTACTATCAAAGGAAACTTGCAATGCACAGAGTAGCCCATATCAGCTGTGGGCTGTCGGTACGGCTTCGAGTTTTGGGAGTTTATTTTTGAAAAAATTCGGGAGGGTGTTTTTCCGAGTTTATTCTTTGGAGAAATCTTGGTGTTTTTGGAAATTTATAACTTGTAAATATCCAGTTCTCCGATTTTCGAATTTTATCCGCTTAAAGACAAAACCTGTACGCTTTTTCTATAGCAACCTTAAAGGTTGTTGCAATACACACTAGCATACTTTACGGGATTTTTATCGCTGATGAAAGCACGCTGATTTCGATTTATGATAGAAAACTGCCTTTCAACGCTTTCGCTAGAAATACTTATAGCGAAAAGCATCAGCACGCAGCTAGAAAAGAACTGGCCAGTGCTCCGTCTGAACTCTCCAAAACGAGAGGGGTTCAATGTTACTTATTTCACAGCTCCGGAAGTTTGCAAAATCTTTGATGAGTTGGCTTATATCAGCGTAGATAATCCTTGTTTAGACAAGTGCACTGGTCTTGAACGATGACAAAGAAGCCTGTTTGTGGGACCCGTGGCCGTTCGTAGTTGTCGCCGAAAAGTGCGAATGGCAAGTGGTGCCGATAATCATCGAATATTCTGAAGTCCGAACTTCGATCGTCATTTTTACCGCTGTGTGCTCTAAAATCGTTGTTTATCACATAAATCTTAATTGTCCAAAGTTTCACCGGCGAGTCTTTTTCCGATATTTGCGGATTAATCCAAAAACTCTGGTTCCTAGCCACCGGACAACGCTTTAAACATGAATGTATGCTGCTTTACCACAATATTATGTGGTCGGCTTAGCCAAATTTCTGCGTGTCATTTTTCCTGCAATATTTGGCAAACAGAGCTCCCCAAGTGCCCTTTTTGTCAGCAATCCAGGCGATCTTAATTCCTCAACCTGGCAAAATGAAATCCTGATGAAATCCCCACTTTTTTTGTGCAAGTTGCTGCCACGTGCCATGCACTCTCAGGTAACCTTCAATAAAATGCCCACCCGACTTCGACTGCTTGGTCCGAAATATTACCTTATACAGTCGACTCTCGATAATTCGAAGTCACTTAATTGGAATTTTAGATTAATTAGGAGGGATATGCTGGTCCCGGCAATTTTACAAGCAATCAAATGGAAGACATTTCTCGATAATTCGAAGCTCAAACCTATTATATCAATTAATTCGGAGTTATTTGGAATAAAAAGTATCGAGGTGACCTTTACGTCTCTATAACATTCAAATTTTCGAGCGCAAAAACAGCGCCGTGTTCTGCACTGCTGTCGGCGCCATGGTAACTCAGGCAGTACACAGTTGATAAAGCGGCAGGCCAGTTGAAACTCACACCAGCGGATGAGCATCTCGCTTTTCAGGCCCTCAACGTTCTATTTTGCGCAGAGCGATGTGAAAACAGGTCACTTCGGGCTTTGATTTTAGAGATAAGCCTTAACTCAATCATCATGCAACCCTTGTCGTACGCTCGACTTCGCGACAAAAGTCGGGAGGGAGTCTGATCGAAATCAAGAAGGAAGACGTGTTGCGGACTAATGACGATGCTGTTCTTGTTCTTTGTGGTTATTTGGAAGTTCCGGTAATTCGAAGTTCTTCGCAGTTGCCGTGGACTTCGTATTAGGGACTGTAGTTTAAAGTGGCCGACCCACATTTAATTGTATTCATTTGGTCATGAATTCGCTTCTGCTTTTCTACTTATTTTGTAACAGCTTAACGAGTGTGTTTTGCTCCAAGTCGAGCAATTTCTCACTCCATTCGCGTGACTGCTCCCCTGACGCCCTGCCGTTCAGAATGCTTAGCTCACACTAAGCCAGTGTTGTACAAAACGGCGTTACAAGGAACGGCGTTCCTGGAACTAGTTCCTTTTTGGAGGAACGGAGGAACGCCACCGTTCCATTAAGGGTCGGTGGAACTGTAACGGGAACTCGTTACGTTTTTGAAGGAACGGCAGGAACGGCGTTCCTGCCGTTACATCACTAGGATTAGGCTGTTTTTGATGCCAAGGCTCGGGTACAAAAATCCCCAAAGCGCTACTGCGTTTCTCTTCGTATAAGATGGTCAGTTTGCCCGCCCTTCAGCCGTACGTGCTTCCTCGAAGGTCAAAGGCAGAAGAATAACCACGCAGCAGGCCGCAGCTTGTGCTTGCTTTCATGCTGGTTGCTTACGCGGCCCTCGACGGGGGAATAGCGTAGCCGCGAGAATGCTTTTCACCCTTCATCATTTGTCTGGGGAGGCCAGAAAGTGCGTCTGGCCGATAGAATTGTTCCCTGGCGGGGAAAGAATAGAGAGTTTTAGCAGTCCGTCCGTTCTGTCGTATGCGTTGTTACTGGGTTGACCGGGACCCGGCTGGGCACTTGGGCATTCATCACGGTAGGGGGATTAGTTCCGCGGGCCTGCCTTCTCCATGTCCGTTCCTCCGCACCCTTTCTAGTCACCCTTACACGCGCTCAGGAGCAGACCGGTTCCGGTAAACCCGGTAACAACGTAGCCAACGAAACGGACGGACTGCTAAACGCGATCCGGACTTTTCGGTGTCGGACATTTCGGTCCAGGACGTTTCGGTGTGGAAATTTCTGTGACGGACATTTTGGTGCACGACGTCTTGGCCCAGACATTTTGAGTGAGGGGATGTCCCAGGCATTCTTTGAACATTTTAGCTTTACTATTGTAATTTCGTGACTTAATATGATTTTACGTTCGAGACTTGTGCTTGCGCCGCCGTTCGTGGAAACGAACGGCGGTGTTTCGTTTCCTGGCGGAGCATTGCCACGTGAAACCCAATTTCTGTAGCAGATGGTAAAAATTAACGTTGTTAATTTGGATCCGTTCAACCATTTTTTATTATTTTAACATTCATGTGAACAACCCTAATACTTAAAGTGTTACCAAAGCGCTTTCCTTTCACTTCACCCAACGGTGCAAGACGCTGCTTCTTTTAGTCTATTCCTCCCCCCCCCCCCCAGCAAAACTTCCGCGAAAAAACAACAACAGAAAAACGAGGTCGATTAGGCGCGTGGGCATATCGTTTTAATTATTCTCTCAATCAATCTAACCTTCGTTGCATTCGGTGTCAGTTCTACTTAAAACTAACAAAGCAACGATCGCACTTACGGTGGCGTTACTTAGGGGAGGGGAAGGCTGAGCCCCGCCGGCAATCATCCCCCAAAGTAGAGAGAGAGGGGTGTCACTTGTGTTTCTACCTTTGCGTCCACTGGACTTCGAAAACTTGAAGACGACTGTTGCCGCTCTCGTCACACTAGCCTATTCATTTTTTTTTTGCTCTTTATAATGGGAGGAAGCGATGTATACCTGGGGTGTCCATGATATGTGCGACTTGATGAGTTAATTCCCAAGGGGGCGTCTGAAGGCGCAGAAAGAGCGATTCCTGGAGTGGGGGCGCCGTCGATATGACCGCGACGCGCGGAAGCGCGTAGCCAGGAAACGATAGTGGCCATTGTGTTCTCAGCGGCTTTTTGGGTGGCTTTTTGTGTCACATTATAGAGGTTTCGTGCGCCCATGGTGAATGTAAAGCCGTTTCTCTGTTTTAAACGCAAAGTGTGCTATGTCATTGTTCTGAATGTATCACCCAATTCCTGCAAAAGCCTCCACTAAGAGGCTAGCAGTATGTTCTAAATAAAAAATAAAAAATCACTGCGGTGACGCTTCGGAGACCTTGAACTCCACCACGCCAGTAGGATTTTCAGGGGAAACCGAAAATAATATGGCTGTAAAAGAAATCTGGTCGAGATTCGAGCGTACAGGCGGGAGGTGGGAGGGGGTGGGGGCGCTAGAACAAAGAATTAAAATGTGGTAAATGTAGGCTTGTAAACATTAAACGAAGGTTGGTTGTCCCGAAAACAATGGGTGGAATTTGTATGCACAACCGGTACGCGCTTAATCAGCATTTAGGACATTAGAACCTGCGGCTGTTTTCCAAAAGGCCCGTTTTTTCTCCCCGACAATATCCTAGACCAGTGTTCGCAAATTCATTTCAGCAAGGCAGCCCAGCCTACGTAATACTCTTCATAAGGTTTTCTTCACTCTGGGGGGCTAGCTAATGTTTGTTTCTTTTTGTATATTGAGTGTGCATGTAATTAATGTAATTTGAGGGTGTGTAATTAAAAAAAATACAAAAGAGGCGGTAGACCATCGTAAACACGGGTAATTGTCTTAGCTAAAAAAGAGCGAATCTAAATTAAAAACCTGTCATAAATGAAAAAAAAAACGTGAGCTAAAGAATTCAATCGGCTGCATAACAGGTGTCCCTAGGAAGAGGTATTAAACAAAAATATATAAATGTAGAATTTCTAAAAATAGCTGGCAAACATCGAACATGGCATCAATCAAGAAAATAAATTCACTGCTCCAGATTGTTGTCCATAACCCACGTTAAGCGGAAATAAAAATATAAGGGCTTTCGCAAACAGGCAAGCACCGGATTATTTGGTCGCCGAAAAGTCCGTACACCGAAATGTCCGTACACCGAAACGTGCATGCACCGAAACGCCCGTACACCGACATGTCCGTACACCGATATGTCCGCACCGAAATATCCTGCACCGAAATGTCCTCGAGCCGTCTGGAGTTTGTCCGGTGCTCCCTGAAACAATTCGTCTAGGAGCGTTTCTTTTGATTATCTTAATCTCCAGATAATCTGCTGTCGGTGGTGTTAATATTCGTATAATATACGTAGTTCGGTGTGATTTTTAAATGCCTCACTTAATTTCGACCCAGGATTATCCGACACTATATTTTAATTTAAAAACCTAATTGTAACGTTAATGTAACGACACGTTCCAATTTTCGAAGTGGAACTGGAACGCGTTCCTTTCGCAATAAAGGAACTTGTAACGGGAACTCGTTTCAAAATTGGCAAGGAACGAGGAACGGGCTTTCGTTCCAATTTTGGAGGAACGTGTACAACACTGCACTAAGCTAAGTCCTCACACCAGAGCACCAAGAGAGGCAAAGAGGAAGTGGTTCGTTTCTTTTCTGCTGTTTTGTTAGAATAGGAATTTTGAGGTGGGAGAAAACAACGCACACGGACAAAAATATGCGCTGGTCTTGTCCTGTCTATATTCGTCCTCACCTTTTGCGCAAACTTATTCCTTCGTACGTCACGAACCAACTAGCCAGCAATCAAGTCCTACTAAAAAATATAAGCCCAGGGTGGGAACCGAACGCGCGAAATTCTAAGGGGCCTTCTTGCAGCCAAATATTGCCGTGGTATCAAATGACCCGCTGCTCGAGGGGGCCACGCAGCCTATCCACTTGCGCAAGACGGAAGTGTCGCAGGCGAGGAGAGAGGGGTCATCACAATCGTTTTCGCGAGCAGCTAGCCGCGGTGGCCCGCATGGTACCCCTCCCTAATGGCACGCCGGCCTCGGGCGGAGTCCAGGCAGCGCGGCTCGCTCGCCCCCCATTTGCAGCAGCCGAACGTGCAGGAAGACCGCCGTACATGCAAGCTCTAAGAGCGTGCGTGTGCGCATGTGCGGTCACAGCACGTGTACCAAGCGCATGCGCACAGCCTCCACCCTACCGGGGCCCATCTTTCTGGTCCCCTCATTTGGCGACTGTCATCCTCTGCACGTATAGGTGGGTCATTTCTCATCGCGTGAGGCCCAGTTTCTGTTCGCCAACCGCACCGATTGAACACCGCCGCGCAGCTACTGCCTGAGGCAGGTGGCTCGCCCGAGACGTCTGCAGGAAGGGGCGGGGCCGAGGTTGCATAGCGCGGTTTTGTTTTTTCGAACGGCGTGAATACCGCACGCACGCAGGTCTCGCGTGGCATGCGGTGCCGACTAGCGGATCCTGTTTATTTTCATTTGGGGCGGTCGCTGTCGTGTTCGCGGTTGTTAATTTTCATCCCTGGTGCCGCCTGCTCTGGTGATTCATCAGCACGTAGCCCGTGGCACCGGAGAAGCACAGAAGCGATTGCTTTCAACCACCTCTTCCATACCACCGCGTGGCTTTTGGATCTTATTCGTTCAATCTGTTTGACTCATCAGATCTCTTAACCGGAACCGCTCTCAACAGGGACCGGGCAATCCTCGGGCCATGTAGCTCAGGTCACTGTCGGCGTACTTACTGGTTATGGTGTCTTCGTACAGCTGCCTTTAATAGCGCCCTCGTGGCTTGCGCCTGACATGGACAAACAGCTGGGGCCGATATCTCTGGGAACAAGTGAAACTACGGCCACATCTTTGAAATTACGTCGTATTGGCGCGAGAAATCCATGTTTTGTTTGGTTAGGCAGTCCTCAACAAGCGAAAAAGATTGGCGGAACCCCCACAGAGGTGAGAATCGACGTAACTTAAAGGTTTCATCGTGGCGTAACTGGGTTGAAATGAACTTGCGTGCATAGATCGGCGTACTGTGAGTATAGTACTCATTAGCACTCATTTGTACTCAAACTCACGAGTGAGCACGATGATAAGTGAGTACAGACCCAGACAAAAATGAGTACGATGATAAGTGAGCATCGGCCCAGACGAAAAATGTGAGTACGATGACGAGAGAGTATACACGTGAGTTTATGTACTCGCGAGTAGTATTCCCAAGTACACTGCTCGCGATTACATGCACTCGCGAGTAGTACTCATGAGTACAGTACTTGCGTGTACAAGTTTGCATTTCATCCCGCACTGTAATCACGACGTGTGTGCAGGGATCTCACGAATTTCGCGGTGCCACAGCGCCCCTTTTAAGGAGGGTAAAATGACGGGATAAGGGGGAAAACTGCCGTTATTGCCGTTCCCTCTTCCGCGGTGTTCTTGCTCTCGGCACTCGCTCGCCATGGAGTTGCCTTAGTGAACGCAAAAGCAAGCATGGTGGCTTCACTGGACTTGATCCGTTCAAACACACTAAACTTTTTAAAACCCTTTTTGGCCGAAAAGGGTGTAAAAATCTTGTCCCATGGCTAACACCCTTAAAAGGTGTTTCGGCAAAAAAGGGTGTACGGATAATAAAAGAGTGTTGAGCTCAACACCCTTAAAAAGGGTGTTGAGGATGCTCAACACCCTAAAAAAGGGTGTTTAGCCTCACACCATTTTTTTAAGGTGATGGCATGCGCAGTGGCAATGTGAATCGGCGGAGCGCGCAGCATTCAACTCAAGCACAAGTTACAGTTGCAACACAAACCAACGGCATGCAAGCGGTACAGGGAGTGCATACTTACTTAGTAATACATGTGCTGTTCTTGCTTTTATATTCAGCAGAGGAAAGCCCCCCGATCGAGTCAGTAGGCTTATCGCAAAAACATATTTTAGCGCTAATTTTGGAAGTATTGATTTTACTATGAGAATATACAAATCAACACGCGGATTTGCAAGAACTTTTTAATCACGAGGTAGTAGTTGTGTTTCATAACTTATAGAATTTGATTAAATATCAAACAAATCTTTCCCGCCACCTCAACACCCTTCAAAAAGGGTGTTCATTATTTCAACACCCTTTTTCCCAGAATGGTGTACAGCTACAAATTAGGGTGTTTCAAACTAAGAAAAAGCACGTAAAGAAAAAGGGTGTAAGAAAATGGGTGTAAGAAAAGACCGCCAACTAAGCAAAAAGGTGAAGAGACCTCCAACTTTGGAGGCATTTTGTACCTGTTTACACGGGTGGACAGAACATTTTCTTCAAGCGGGGGGTGTTTTGTACCTCACGATGTTTAAAGCAATGTGAATTGGCATAATTTATTACCAGTGAAGATCTTTAAGCTTGAGCTAGTTTCGGTGGCGTTAACAAAAAATACAAAGAAAAAGAACTGCGGCACCTGTAAAGGGTGCACCACCGCAGATAGGGAATTATAACAGTGAAGTCGGCTTTCGAGCTTGTTAGAGTGTGAGCACAAGGGGCGTATGCGTATGCGCACCTCTTACGATACCATTTCAAAGGTACTAGTCTTTTTTGGATTCTAAAAGGCAAAAAAATGGCGCAACTTGGAATAGTGGTGCAAGGCTGGAGAAACAGCATAGCTGGGGGCCGACCTAGCTTGTTTCCCCCTTGGATCCCCTGGAATTGGGGAGGACACACTGGAACAGGCTTGTAAAATCCGGTTAAACTTGGCCTCACCCCTCAGCGGTCATGCTAGCTTAGCAAGAACATTGCAAAGCTTAGCAAACATAACAAAACTTAGCAACACCGGAAGAAACTAGGCCGACCCACAGCTCCGCTGTTCTTTTTTTGCAACTGAACACCTATTTCACACCGTTTCAACAACCTACAGAAAGCCAAGCGTGTTGCAGTCGGTAAACATCCTTTTCGCCACACGACTATAGTCTTTTTGATTCTGAAGGTTCAAATTGGTGTTTCACGTGCCAAAGATAAACTTGGGGCATGAGGTGCACCGCATATGGAAACGAGCGATCATTGCATACGAGCAATTTTTTTTACGTTTGAAAGTTTCTTGCGAGTAGAGGAGTATATGAGGGGATGTTTTCTTCTTTAAAGTGCTATTACGCATCCAAGCATGGCCTTATTCAATGAACAGCTTAACACCTTTTCCACACCCTTTCAGCACCCTAAGAAAAACCAAGGGTGTTGAAGTTGATCAACACCCTTTTTTCACACAAAAAGGGTGTAGAGCTAGAAAAAGGGTGTTGAGATTCAAGAAAAAGGGTGTAAAGGTCTCCCAACGCCCTTTTTACACTTATGCTACACCCTTTTTGGCTAAAAGGGTGTACAAAGGTTTAGCCTGTACCGTCAACAGACCTAGTTCAGCACGTGAATGCAAGCGGTTGATTGCGAGAACAAATTACTAGAAACACTTTTGAATGCGAGTAAATGTGAGTACAGATCGAGTAAAATTGAGCATACAGATTGAGTACGAGTAATCGTGAGGACTAATGAGTTTGAGTACAGATTGAGTATGAGTACAAGTGAGTACTGATGATTTGAGTGCGATTGAGTTGATTCAGTTGGAGTAATCGTGAGGACTAATGAATTTGAGTACAGATTGAGTATAAGTACAAGTGAGTACTGATGATTTGAGTACGATTGAGAATTGATTGAGTACGAGTGCTCGGGAAAACTAATGCTTGACTACAGAAGAGTAGGATTAAAAATGAGTATGTGATGAGTGAGTACGAGTTATTGTGAGTAGAGACAAGTTTTTTTTTAAGTCTGAGTTTGAGTGAGTACAGCGTGAAGAAAAAATAATGTGATTGCGTTTAACTCATTTCTTTTTGTTTTGCTGACCCATGCTTGCGTGCAACAATTTTTGGTGTTATTGTGCTTGGCGTAGTTGCTGATTATTCAGAACGGTGAGCCGTAGTGAGTAAGTTCAGAAATGCGAGACGTGAGGAGAAGGGTTCAAAGTTTCAACCGCCCAGTCGAAGACGTTACCAGCTCCAAAAGGATGTATCTGCGATGTATCTTGGCCGGACCAAATCTTACAGTTCGAATTATTCCTCAAATTGGAATGATTAAAGTTCGAATGAATTAACTTTCACTGTACACAGTTGGTAAGCTATCCTCGGGGTCAAAATTCTGCGATCAATTGTTTTTATTTCCGCTACTGGTAGAAACTGAGGACATGCCAGGCTGGTCGCTGCAGTATTTAGTTTTTAGTTTTTACGCCAAAGCATGCTTTGGTGTAAAAACTAAAACTAAAAATTATTGCGGGCAAGGAATTCTGGTCATGTGCCTGAACTCGACAGCATTATGCAAAGGGAATTGTTGAATTGTTGAAGACGGGAAGTGATGTCATCCTTTGAAGTTATTACGACCGTTGCGGTAACAGTCTGACCCCGGCCTTAGGAGAGAAGAGACGACAAAACTTTGAAACACCAACACACCCACTTTGTTACTCAAATGCACCAACACCCCGCAGCCGCAACTATTCACGCCCACATCCCAAGTAACACAGGCGTAGATGGCCTCCCTCTGTCTTTACTCTGCCGCAGCGATTAGAAATCGTTGCCGCTGATCCGTCTTTCTTCGCCGAATTTGAGCGCTTGAAAAATATAAATGATAAATGCAGCTTCTTTGTTTCAAAATGCTTCCTTGACGTCGAGGTAGCGCTCTCGCGCCGTAAATCTTAAGTTCTAAACGTAGATGTCATCTGCAGCTTTTTTTCAGTTTAGGCGCGGGGATTTTTAAGGCTATTCACTGTCCACAACCCGAGATTATTCGAATCATGCGGCACATAATGCTTACGCCTTGAAAGGGAAACCACCTGCTCTGTTTTGAAAGCACAGAACTCTTCGCATGTGGCCCGAAAACGGGCCAAGCAGAAGGTAAAAGCTGTAGCAGGTGTGTGGGCCCTGACAGCTCCCAGCCGCTTCCTATGCGAACTCACTTTCATGATGATGATGATGGTTGGCCTTTAATAGCGCAAGGCCAACTGGGGGAACGCACGCATATAACAAAAGCAGGTTTCAATTACCCGGAGGCGTATTTCCAAACGCTTCGCTGCACAGAGCCCCCACGCGACATGCCTGTTTGTGCGATGCAGAACGGTAATCAAGCGTCGTCATTGGCTGCGCCCCAAACCTAACGGGACCTAAAACATACTAAATCACTATTGTTAACAAAAACAACCAGTAGATTTGAGTTTAGGAAAGAAAAATTAAATTTATTAAAAAATGTGAGGCAATGAAAAAAAAAACTAAGGGATAGACCTGCTTGGGCTGGAACCCAAGCCTTCAGCGCGAGTACTCAGTACTCTACATCAAGGCCACAGAGGCGCTCAAAAGAATAGCGCGCGCAGTGACATCACACATGTCACGTGGGTGCTCTGTGCAGCAAAGCGTTTGGAATCACGCTACCCGGAGTGGTGCACCAGGGTTATGCCTTCGCCGGAAGTTTCTTGTGGCATACTTGAGCTGCGTGTAAAAGAACCTAAGGGCAACAACTAGTCAAAAGTTAAAATTCGCCTTGTTAGGAAAAACCAAATGAGTGAATTCTATAGCGAAGAGGCACCTAAAAAAGGTATTGAGCTTTCGTTGGTCTTACATCCATTAGGAAAAAAACTCGCATTATTTCTCCACACTCAGAAGGAAATGCTGTTCCTCAAAAGTGAACATATGGTAAATAATTACGTGGCGTAGAGTTAATTTGAAAGTCGATTGTTCAAACCACCCCTGGGGGCGTGCCGACTAGACGGCATCTCTATGTGTAGTGTTCTTTTTTTTTTTTTCGACGTTCGGAATTTCCAGAATCGTAGTTGTAGTTTCGTGCATACTGTTTTCATGGTGCGATGTGTTGGAGCCTCCTTAAAAAAGTGTTTCTTAAACTGCAGTTTTCGCTCGCTCACTTAAACTGCATTTAGCTTGTTGGACCTAAGTCTTTACAATAAATTTGTTTTTTTAGTTGCAATTTCGAATTTATACCATTGATTATGCCTTCTGACTGCAGCCCCAATCTACCGCGAAACAAATGCGTTCGTAAATAAACAAAAAAGAAACGATCACGGCTTTTAATTATTGATCAGCAATTCGCTCTTTCGCGGTGAGAGAAAGATGTACCATCACGCGCCAGGCAGCCCACACATTGCAGAGAAGTGAGCGAGAACGCGACTTTTGACCGGTGTGGACAAGGGCATGTACTTGGCCATTCAGCGGCTCTCTCGTCGCCCACTGTGCTTTGCCAGTTCTTTCGGTCAGTGTTATCTTGAGGGCGTGACCAGGGCGGGTCTTCCCTTCCAAAGCCCGAGCAGAGGATGATTTAACGCCTTCTTGCTCCAAACATGATGATTCTTTTTTGACGTAACTTACAGGGCCGCTTTATATTTTTGAACGGCCGTTCGTTTACTTTATAGGAGCCGAACTGCTAGCTCCGTCAGCCCAATTTCCGATATCACATGAAAAGGAGAAAAAAATGGCGCAGCTTATGGTGCAAGGCTGGAGAAACAGCAGAGCTGGATGCCCCTGACCCTTCGTCAGGCACTCTGCACCCCACATGAATTTCCGAACTTGCCAATGAACGCTCTCCGTGACTGGCGGGCTTTGATCGTTTTGTCCGCAAGCTCTCACATCTCTCCCGAAGTGGACCGCGTTAGAACGCGCTTGAACCCGGGGCAACCGGCTTGGCGAACTCGGCGTCTGTGCTCCCTACTTTAGGTGCGAAAGCGCGTGAACTGGCGAGGAGAAGAGCACGCGAGAGATCACGCCACGAATGCTGGGCGGAGCGTTCTCGAAGGTCGAGCTGGCCGACGCCGGGCGCTTATCACGAGGAGCACGCTCACGTACGCGCGATATTTTTTTCTGGTTACGCTGGACGGCGGAACTAAACGCTTGAACAGCTGTGCCGTTAAAACAAGCACTCTCACAAACTCCATATTTCCAGTCACCAAGGCATACTATATGAGCGCGGATTTTATAAGGATCGTCAGTGACTCGTGCGCGTTACGATACATTGAATCAATCATGCTGTAACGCATGCCAATGTCACAACGAATGGTGCAGATGCGGCGCTAAGCACGCGTGATTTTGTGTCAGCAGTCTGTTCTTCACGCGATCCAACCGAATCGCTGGTCCTCCGTCCTATGCTCAAAACGCAAGTCTCAAGTGACTCGTGTTTACAGTGTTTTATCCGAGATCCACAGATCCACTGTGCAGCGTTCTGCCGCATTTGCACGCGTTTAACTCGGACGACGTGCACTCATTCAGGACGACGTGGCTGCATTTGCCATGAACGGCACCGTTTTGCAGAGAGCCAAGCAGAGGCACTTTTAGTTGTTGTTGCCTAGGGCTAAGGTGGCCTGGAACGAAGATAGAGAAAAAGGAAATGAGGCTAACATTGAAAGCTTCTTGAGGTTTGCTCACGAGTGAAGCGGACCTCTGGGAAGCGACCTAATTATTAACAGCCCCAGTGCCCATCGCGAGTGCAGCCGCAGAGAGAACCGGCTTCACCGGCGTGATCCGCCTTCCCCAGCTGACGTGGCTCCAGGGGTGCAAGGTCACGCCGGCCGGATTGCTTCGTTAAAAGGCCCCGGCGATAATGAAGGCGGTTTGCAAATGAAGTAGTCCGCCGATACCTCGTACGCGATATCAGAGGATGCTCGTCAATGTACGACGCCTGCTTATCTCGCCCAACGACGAAGGCGAGCGACGCACTTCCAATTAGCGATTGACTTCAGCAGGCCCGGTTACGCAATCTCACCGAAGTTTCTACCGCTTATAATCGGAGGGTCTAATTGGGAAGGTCGAATTTCGAACAGTTCGAACCGGGACGTAACTCAATGAAGCTTGGGCTTGCATTACAGTGAAAGGCAACGGTATAATTTGGGCCACTTGGGGGCTCTAAACGTGCGCCGAAACCAAATGTAAGCGTTAGCGTGCTTAGCCTCTGCGAGAAGAGCAGCCTCCGTGGCCAATAATCGAACCTCTGACCTCATGTGGCACAGCACATCTTAGTCGCAGTTGGGACTAGTTAGCAACACAAGTAAGTGGAAAGTGTTTAGGCAATTTGCGATTTAAGGATGACGTTACCATAGTACACATCGAGAAAATTTTTCGATCGATTGCAGCGTCTGGCTTGGAAACCCGAAGCAATGCCGTCCCACATCGAGCCGTTCAACGCTTCAGCGCACGTCAAGAAATGTTGCAATGCTATTACATTTTGGAAATAGTCGGTGCAGGACCAAGACGCTGTGGAGAAATGAGACAGAAATGAAAACGGAGGATGTGCGTTTGGCGGCACTCTTGGGAGTCGAACAGCCGCTTCCCTCTGTTCCACGGAAGAAATGTATGCGATCAGGAGAATACGTAGGTACCATGACCAATGGCGAGAAAACAAAAACCTTGAAAGAAAATTGAAAAGTTTGGGATCATGAAAAGAGTTCAGATGTCATGTAGCGTTAAAGAATCCCTTCAACACATTTTTCAACTTTATTGAACATTTGAAACACTTCTAAAACATGGCCATAGAGCTCGCCAAATCGTTAGGCAAGGTGGCCACGGAATACCCTAAGCAGATATTGCAGCTCTGCGACAATCAGATAACTTAAAAACAAAGTATTTGCTCCTTCCCTTTCCCGGCGTTCGTGATAGCCATGCATACTTGGTGTGCGTATGTCATGTCCAACATATGTATATCACATTTTCGGGCCGGTTTCAGTTCATTTGCAGCAAAAGAAATCTTCGATAGCCGTTCGAAGTCAAACTGCAACAAAAGCAAAACCCGACTGGAGGAAAGCATCTGTTGCGGCAGCAGATCAGAGTTGAGGTCTGTGCTGGCGACAACTCTAGATTTCTTATTGTCTCCAGGCGTGCTGGCGGGTTGGTTGGCTGTCGGCTGTGTGCATGGCTGGCAAGCTGGCTGCCTTCCGGCTGGCTGACCATTAGTAAGCGTAAACCAATCGGCCTAAAAGTTGAGTTCTTAAAAGCAGATCCTCTTCGTAACATAGAGTCTCAATAAGGAGAAGTGTTCCAAAATTGTAACCCCAAGGGTTACAATGAAAAAGGCTTAGATCTGCTCTTACACATCCGCCAACATATCATAGGCTGGTAAAGTTACTGATTTCAATTTTCCGCGTAAAAGTTACAGTTTCAAATGTTCGAAACATTTCAGAACATTTAGGCATTTCAGAAGTTTTACGATCGAGAAAAATGGGTTTTAGCGGTTTCTACAACTCTCTCAAAATACCTTACGCCCACAAACGCATTAAATTGGTTATTGCGTCGATTAATTTCTCACGAAATAAAGTAAAGTTTTTCAGCTATTCCCCCTAACGAACCTAGACGAATAGAATATGGTTTACACTTGGCTTCACAAATTCCTGAATGTTATTTACGCCCGTAGTCTCTTTAATTGATTTTTTAGATTTTTGGTACACAGGTTTTTCCCATGAATCTCAAGAACAGATTTTTCTTTTTTTATCTTTCATCTTTTAAACTCGTAACTCTACCAATATTAAATGGATCCGGTTGTGTGGAACCTTAACCCAGCCAAAGCGGGTGGGAGTAGGAAGTTCATATTTAGAGAGCACATTCCTTCCCCCAAGTTGTGGCTATTGAGGAATCTCCATTACTTCACCCCTTAGGTCAGTTAAATGCGTTTTTAAAATTTCGAATTATCTTTTGAGCTCACTAATCGGTTCTTGTGTCCAAAGATCGCTCCCACAAACGCTTGAAATTGAATTGGCGTAGCCAGTAATTTTGGTGAAAAGAGTAGGTCTTCTTGAACCTCTGCTGGAATATGACCCTGAAGGGGTAGCACGAGCTGTTGGCTATACCGCTAGTAAATAACAAAAACATTTACGTGTTTCTCATCATGAAACTTGCATACGCCAAAACTTCATAGCTGCTCTGCCTGCCTTTGTGAGAAGTTGCGGAACAGGGGGAGGGAGGGGGGCGACGGGTGCACATTATCGAAACCGGCTAGGCCCCCGATGTTCATGTCAATTTTTATGCCAGAGCTTGCTTTTTTTACAAGTTATTTTAGTGGCTCTAGTTATCAATATCTTCACCACAGCTCAACAAGCATCACAGGCCGGGGCTGCTCAACTTTTTTATCTGTCCTTGTTTTTTTACCTCTGTGGTAATTTGAATAGCTCTTTGTCCTCTAGTGGGGTCACCTCATCTTCCCGTTTTTTATAATTTCCCATTTATTCTCTCACTCGGCATTTCTAGCTGTGGAGAGGCTGGCAACAAATACATGTTGCAATGAATCCATTTGTACAACGAATGAATCCATTAGTAGGGTCAATGGGCGGGCTTAGCGAGCTTATTACACACACGAAAGTTTCACTTTTCCTATGAACATGCTATTCTTGCCACCCCTTTTACGAGAAAACTTATCTGAAAAGAATGAATTTCTATTACAGCAGCAGCTTACACGATGAATATTTATTAGAGTACCGCACGGGGTCACAAAACCTCGCAAACCCCGCTGTCCTTGCATTTCTATGTACGCTTAATGGAATTTTTCAGCGCAGACATGATCTGTTCCCCGTGACCATCTAGCAGGCCTCTCATCACCGAGCAGACGTATCTGATATGGCATGATGCCCGCCAAATGCTGGACGAAGAAGGCCGAGCACAACGCGTACTGTCTACAGCCCACAAACAAAACGCCCGTCACCTACCTCCCTTCGCGGTGGTCTAGCATCCCACCACATTGCGCTCCGATTAAAGAGAAAAAAAAAATGGTACCGGAACAAGGAGAGGGCGGCTATCTGTGCCGAGAGAATCGCGCCGATGGAGATCACTGGCCGATCGTCATTGCTCCGTACGGGCCGCAATGCCGGCAGGCTTCTTTGTTTCAGTGGCCGCTCCTTTCAAGTTCTCGTCCCTGCGAATGCAATGCAGGCCGTCGCGTGGAGCGAGGCGCTGTCCGTGCCTGCGTGACCCTCTTTCTGTTTTCTTCTCTCGACGGTGGCTCCGTTTCCCCTTCTTTGCCACCTGGCCCCCGCGCGTCCAGCGGCGATGAGCAGCGCGCGGTGGCGGTTGTTCTATGGCTCGCGCGGTGTAAACGGACGCTGCAGCGCCCCAGTTATTGTTGCCGCCGCCGCCGCAGAGTGAGTGAACGGCGCGCGCGATGTTATCCCCGCCCGGCGCCGCCGCGTGTGAAACGTTCCAGAAACGAAAGGATGTCCCGCACGCGCGCGTTTCTCCCAGTTTCTCGGCCACGCATGGCGCTCTCTGAGGATGCGGACCCCGCCGAGGTTGTGTTTTTTTCTCCCTCGCCTTTTGTTCGCGCAGCGCTCGTGTCACCGCATTTCTTTGCAAGATAGTTTGTCGCGCTCTTACGGCCGAGAGGGGTGAGGAAGAAGAAGAGGATGAATGAAAGAGGCAGCGGTCGTGTTTGTTTTGTCCGGCGGGAGCGCGATCTTGCCGATTCCACCTCAAACCCGTCCTCTAGCTTGTTTCGCCAGCGTGCAGATCACCCGCAGCTCACTGATGTGTGTCCTTCGTCGGCAGGAAAAAACAATATGCGCGCTGCCACGGCGATCGAAGATAAGCCGTGTGGAAATTTGTACCTGGGCTCAGTGCGCGGCGCGGCTTCGACACCAGCGACCGGAGGGCATTCTCTCGTATAGTGGTCCTGTTGTGTAACAGAGCGCGTAGGAAAAGCGTTTTCGCTGCGACGATGTCAACGACGCGCGAAAAATAGCGCGTGCCTTTCTTTCATCGCTGCGAGATGACGTTACACGCGATGTCGTTTTCCCCCGTTATCTTTTTCCCAATTTATTTTTCTAGCATTTACAATGTTCTCGCGAGAGGTCCGGCAGGAGGGAGATCGGGGGCGCGCGGTCGTTTAGCTACTCGCTATCGATGGAAGCGACACATTTCTCCGACCTCTTCTCGGTGGGGGTTCCCGGGAAAGAAAGGAGCGGACAAAGAACACGAAGAAAGCGCTCACACAGCGGCATCCCGTTGGCGGCACCAGGTCATCGCCGCGCGAGATCCGCCTAGTACAACGCCCCCTCCCCTAATTAAGCTCGCTGGCGGTAAACCGCCTTATCTCTGCCCATCCCGCAGTTGTCTCGATGAAATTGCGCCGCTGTGGTGGACGACGGGCTAATTACCCTGTACGGCGATGTAGCGCCGAGTGTCTGCATTTAAAATTTGAAATTCATGAGGGTGTATGCGAAACCTCTGTCAAAGACTTCATACCTTAGTGTGGTTGCCAAACCGGCATGCGGTCATCATGATGCCACGGCGTGTGGCCGGAGCTGTTGTTTAATTATCGAGCATTTACTGAAGCAAGTGCGTAGCCTGTTTCTATCGTGCGCTTATATAGAAAACAAAAGGAAAACAAAAGCTGGAAAACAGAAGGAGCGGAAATAGCAGCTGCGCTCTCGCGATCAAAGGATCATTCTGTGATTGCCACTGGGGACTTTGTCTGTGTTGCGATTTTGGAGCCCATCATTTTGCTTTCTCTGCGTCCACCTTCTGCTTGTATCCATTCTATCCCACCACGTCCGTTCGTTCAGTTTTAAAAGCGGTTACATTTCTATGCGACACAACGAGGAAAGCGCCCGCGCGTTCGTAATGCTTCAAGTGTTACACTTTCTCCGCATACGAAAACGCTGTGCCGATAAATCAAAAAAGTAATGTATCCAGATAAGTCAGCCAATTCCTAATGAAAATTTGTGCTGTTGAGATTCTAACCTCACACTTTTCGGTTTGAGCGGCAGGAATCGCATACAAACTGTACCGGTTCGTTCTCTAGGTGCCGCAAAAGTCTGTATCAACCACGTTAACTGCAGAATGTGATCGCGGGTTTCTAGCACCCGGCCGCGGTCCTCAGGATCGATAGTGGGTCAAGCTGAAGCGTACCTGGCTATATTCCCAAAGTACTGACTCGCCCCATTCCAGCCATGCATAGCCTGGTCCACGCGGCGTGTGCTAATACGTCACCATGCATCTGGCGAACCACCGGTACGCGGTGCGGGCCATCGTGTCGCGTCACGTTCAGCTCACTAACCGACTTCGAAGACACAGACTAACCGGACGAAAGCGAGCATGTAGGCTGCGAAGGAAACAATTGAAGGCTGCGCATCATGTCGCAGCTGCTACCAACTCTGGCGGAACGAGAGAAGACGAGGGGCGAAAGGGAAAACCGCAGTGGGGAACAAACACGAGAAACACAAGCGCGTGATACTGGGCGTCATCGGGAACCCAAGTAGAGCTCACGTGGACCAGGAACAAGTCCAGCCAAAATGCGACGAAGAAGCAGCATGGCACCGCCGGCAACGAGCGAACTCCAATATTCAGAAACAACGGCGAGGGCAGTCTCGCCGCAACTTCTTTAGAAAAAAGTTCCTCGAAGGCGAATTCGAAACCTGGCGTAGTGTCTGCGACAGATTGTGGTTTCGGTCCAACCTCACAAAAGTGCAGTCTAACCACTCTGACAAGCTACGTTAGGCATTCCTCAATGAAAACGTCACAAACTTTCGGCTGTGCTCCACGTGCAAACGTTCCCCGCGCGGCGGCGAAATTCCTCGCCTCCCTCGCAGCAACGGGTCCATTTAAATACAGTGGAACCCTGTTAATACGTTTTTGCCGGACCGGGAAACAAAACGTAACAGCCGGGAAAACGTAAGTGTGAGGAAAGCCACGAAAATGGGCCGGCGTCTAACTAGCATCGTTAAATCACCCCCTATCTAGAGCTCCATTGTAACCATCATGTCGGTATTAAAGTATTAACTCTGTGCTGTCATCGTGCATACATATTTTAGTGGATCTGTGAAGTGTCAGTGCGGTTTGGTGAGGTGCTGCCCGCCGGGCTGCCATCCGCGGTATGCTTTGGCAAGGGATAAGTCCATGCCTCGGCATTTCTTCAAGGGGCCGTAGAATCCTGGTGGACTGAAGGCGTGGGGAAGCGCGATTCCGCGGGAAAACTTCAGGTTACGTTACAAACTTACGGGTGTGACATTCATTGTGAGCCTTCAGGCATCATGAACTGTTGCGAGCACATCGTGGACGGTCAAACTAAGGATTCCGCGAGGTAGGTGGACCCTGAGGGAAAGCGCGGTGCCCTGTATTCCCCTTAACATACCTGAGCATCTGTCGAAACAAATATGCCAAAGTCATTCAGACAGCCACCCAAAGGGAGTGTTGGGCCCTACCAAAATAATGGGTCTTTGTGCGACAAAACTGGCGCAAGTGACGGTATGGGTGGTGTAGAAAGCACCGAGAGTAGCAAGCAAGAAGCAGCAGACGGCGCGCCGAGACCGATATCAACTAAGGCCCCTAAAATCTCAACGCTACCCGCAGCACCACCACCTGGTCGGCGGTAGCACCGGCCCGCGCTGCGGTACTGGAAGGCCACGCTCTTTGCCAATTGACCTAATCCAAAAACGCAGCACGGCATCATTACAACAGTGCGGCGGCACTGACATCCCGCATTTCCGGCGTTCCGAAATGGTACTTCTGTTGTAAGCACGGTGATGATGGTGATAGCACTTTCGACGAATGGCCATAGTGACGGCCTCTCCAACTTGCTTGCGGCTTCTTCTAGCCAGTTCAGCAACAACGCCTGGCCAAGACTCATCAAAAACCAAAATGGCGGTGCCAAAGCGGCTTCGGAGTGTCACGTTGCGACGCATCATACGGGAATGGGCCCACAGTTGCGACGTTACAGCGGGGTTCGCAATACATTATATCCTATTGGAGCTATGCCGGGACCGATGACAAACAACGTAACCGCCAGTAAAACGCAACAGTGAGGAACGTTACAGCGGGATTCTACTGTATACTGAAAACGGCCCGAAGGCGGGACTGCGAAGAAGACACACCCAAACACTCCGCTCGTGTGTCTTTTTCACCTTTCCGTCTTCGGGCTGTATTCAGTGCGTCTAGTGCTACGAACAAGCCATACACAACGCTGTAGTATCGGTTCATGTAACTTCAGCGGCCAGCGCAGGTCCCACCAGTGAACGAAATCAACGAGGTCCTCATTTCACCTTGAGCCTTCTCCTTTCGTGCACACAAAGCTAATGCACGACCGACACTCCGGCATTACGGGTAAAAAGTGAACGTTCCTTTCGGCGAAACGCAATGGCACTTGGCTGCCTTAAGGTGTCAGCAACCGTAACAAATGCGCACGCATCATCTAGAGCAGTTTCTGCGTGACTTCTTATTGCGCAAGCATTAAACTGGTTATTCAGTGGGAAAGATGGTGTACGTCGCCACAAAATGGCTCTTAAAATGGCCGACCGGGCGCAGAAAAAAGGTATCCTACGGGATTCGAAGCCACGTCAACGTGATGCGAGTCAAGCACGCATCCCCGCTTTATCTCTACTTCATTCCTCCAGCTCGCTAAAGGTGGACCTCATGAGTGGCTTGGGGACTTCGACCTAGACAGGGTTGACAATGGGTCACGTAGCTCGACGTACAACTGGATAACGTCGCTTGGCACGTCACTGGGCTAAACCGTTGCCTCCTGTATTTTTTTAATATTACACGCATCATCCCCGACCGGCCAACCAAGCCCTTTCCTTATACTCCAGCCACTCTCCCCAAATTGCTAGCCTTCCAAGCGCTTTAGTCACGTGACCCGTTGCTTTTTGGGGCGGCGCGTGGTGGAAAGCGGCAACGTATGCAATAACGTGCCTAGCCGAAGCGCTGAGCTTTCTATCGCTGGCCAGATTTCATTTTTTCATTTTCATTTATTAGTTCCTTAAGGGCCCTAAGGAATTACATAAGGGGGTGCGGGATGCTGCTACTTCAGCGGTCTCGAGAACTGGTTGCCCTCCCAACCAGGCACAAGCCGCTCTCGCATTCAGATACGGTCGGGGATCCCGGTTAAGCTCGAGGCCCCACCTTTCACGACAGGTGGCAGAAACAGGCGCCCCGTCAGTCCCATTGTAAAGCTGGCGATGCATTTGGTATTGAAAAAATACAGCGGGCGATGCCTAAACTTTAAAGTAACCACATATTACAGCCGAATAGAGACATTACATCATACCCAGGCTGGTGGATTGTCCTGCGATGGTGGCAGCTGCAGTCTGTATAGCTAACGGTCGTTATGTAAATTTCCGTTTGATTCTAATGTCGACATACGGATGTTGAGCAACCTCAGTACTCATGTCGACGTACAAATAGCTTAACGTTGATTGGCTCGTCAGTAGCATAAACATTAAGGTGAGCACAAAATATAGCTGAATATAAGCATAAGAACATTCCCAGGCAGGTATGTACATTGGCCAAGACACAACACAAAGTAACACACACGGCTGGACAACGCCTGGCTATGCGCATTTGCGGTGACGTGTTCCACGGCATGTACTGCTCATTCTGGTGTCAACGCGCTTCGGCGGGCCAGGCCGCTCTGCGTGGCAGCATGTGTGGCAACACTATGGATTTTAAATATTCTACTTAGTCGGCGGCCGCTACCGGGGCAGCATCGAAATGTGGCGGTCCACACAAGTACGCCACGGGCCAGTAAAGGAGTGAGAAAGCGGTGGTGGTAGTGGTGCCAGAAGATATGGCTTATACCCACTTAGCGGGATTGGCCAGGAGAGGGGCGCTCACCGAGAGAAACTATATACTCAGTAATTAAAGAAACACATTTAACGAAGGAAGCAAAGCGAGCGAAGAGCCCCGCAACAATATCCGCCGTCGTCACCTCTCCGAATACTTGGCGGCGGGAAGCAAAAGCAGCTCAACGGGCATGGAATGAATTAATCGAAAAGTGCGAGGAGGAAGCGGATAGCTAGACAAAACGCATCAAGTGGCGAGAGGACGAATCTGTTCGGCTACGCGGGGCCCGTGATTTTCAGGCAATACGGTCGAGATGAATCCGGTCAACCGTCAACACGCTTACGTGTATACTTTGAACCGTAACGCACAGCACATAAGTGGGAAAACTGCAGCATACCATGCGTAAATAACTCTAAAATGTTGATGGCGGGCAGAAAGTATAAAGAGCGCTAAGCAACGTGCAATTGCACATAATGCGTTCGCATTAACAACTCATCAGAAACAACTCATGAGAAGTGCTTGTGTCATCTAGGCCCCTTTATTACACATGAGCTCCTTGGTTTTCCTAGAAAGTATAAAAGTCGCACTTTGTATGCCTCGCTTTACAAAGTATGCTGCACGAGCTCGCAGGACTGGAAAAAAAGCTCTACCCCTTAACTTCCCAGTCCAGGTTGAGAGCTAGGTTATTTCAAGATTTCAAGGAAAAAGTTATCACATCATCAGATTCCTGAAACTTCAATGGCAAATGTACACAGGAGTTGAAGGAATCCACGATGAGTCAGTTCATTCAGTCCCTTTTTCTGGGGCAGCCATTTCTTGCAAAGTTTTTCGAAGTTACATCTGGGGAGTTACAAAGTTAGAAAGTTAGAAACATGGGGAAGAAAAAAAGGTGACGGGAATAGCAACAAAGCGCCAGACAAGCAGTCCTGGCGAAAGGCTAGATGGCAAACAAAAGAAAAGCTATCAATTTGGGAACAGCCCTGGCGACATGATTCCTCCTGTCGAGATCGTCTGGGCGCTGGAGCAGACAAGAATTGGGACAAGGAGATCTGGCCTAGAGTACGAGGACTCTTCGTAAGTGGTCTGAACACCGATGTCACGAAAGGTGGCTCCCATCCCTTTACTCTCCGCAATGATCTTCTCCGCCAAGCTTTCAGCCAGCTGAAGGAGCACTTCATCGTTTAGATCCGCCCAAAGGAACGACTCGTCTGGAACATTTTCCCCCGCAGAAGACTCATCGTGTGCCCCAGGGGACCACATGTTGGTTGGGGTGTTCGGCGGAGCGACGAGAAGACCGGCCAGAGATACCGAGAGGCTCGCTCCGCTTCCCCTGCCAAGCACCGTGTCGTCCGGCAGCCCGGTGTCCGAGGATACTTCGTACGGACCCCGTGACGCCTCATCCGCTTTATCCATCCCTGTCTCGAAGTCTTTGAAAAAGCGCAGCTTCTCTCCGTCCCGTGTCTCAATGTGGAGCATCTGCCGAAATTCATCGGGACTCATCTGCCGGGCTTCTTTCGGCCTCCTGCCAAGCCAAACGAGATCACAGCGTATTTCTTCTTTCCTTCCGTAGACGCCTACCATGTAGTCGAGAAATACTGTGTCACCCGCACGAAGGACATCGTTGAGGTAGCCCAGATACATTGTGCCGTCCTTGTAAAAACTCTCACTCGTGAAGTTTACCTTCCTCGACCCTGCAAGTTCCTGGACCTTGCAGGTTCCGGTGCACTCCATGACCTTTATGATGACTCCCTTGACACTTTTGTAAGTAGTAATGGAAGGTTGGTCAAGTACGGATCCCAGGCCCATGTTTTGGTGTGTTTTCTGTCCGCCAGCATTCCCGCAGGTCTCAGAGTCGGCGTCCGGCAACTGTTTCTGGGCGTCCCTGGTCTTGTCGATGACTTTGTTAAATACGTCTTCGCGGTCTTCTACACGCGGATGCGCCGGCCTCTGCCCAATCCATACCAACGTGGCAGTCCACGAGTTGTTTTCCGTTTGTACAGCATCAAAGCTGACTTCCTGGTCGTCAGGAACTTCCCAGAGGAGGTTGTCAATTGGCTCTTCGTCGCGGTACGTCACCTCGACGGCAGCGCAAGCCGTGAATTCGCGACTGGGTCCAAACTTTATAGTACCGGTAGACTCGGTTGCGGGGTAGAAGAAGCCCCGCTCACCGAACAAGCGCCTGCCATTCCTGTTTCCCTTAACTGTGGAGTTGCAGTAGTCCAGGTTAACCAAACTTGAATCCCCATCGCCGTAGCCCACAGTAGAAGCTTTGAAGCCAGTTTCGCGGCTCTGGTACTCCTCGAGCTCCCCCTTAAGTAGGTCCTGGAGGTCACATTCATCGTCAGACATAAACACTTCGTTGCCACTGAACTCTTCCATGTCGGTGGCGCCATTACGGTCACTGCTCCGGCAAAGGTGCACAGTTGTAGCCTCCCACTTTACCTTGTCTGACGGCTTCATGCTGGGCTTGGCGTCGAAGCGCACCTTATCCTCAACTTTAAACACGTCTGGGAGATTTTTTATCGGCTTGCCGAGCGACTTCTCTACTTTGTTGGCATGGAAGAAGGCTCGCTCCTTTTGATTTAGGCCGAATTTTATGAATCCGTAGTTGGACTTGACCGTTTCTATTACACCGTCTTGGTTGACAAGGTGTGCTGCGGTGTCACAATCACCATCTCCTCCGTTATTTGCGCTTTTCGGTGAGAGACCAGGCGACGAGGGGGGCATGGTCGGGGTGACGCGAGTGACACGAGTAGCTCGAAACTTGGCCTTGCAATCCTTCGGTCCTATCTTGGCATCGAAGATCACGCTTTCACCCACCTTGAGCCCGGAGGGTGGCAGGTTGGTGTACTGGGCATTCTCAAAGGATTGCACGTCGAAGTACACACTCGTCTTGACGGGCGCCTCGGTCGAGATAAACCCGTATAGAGTGAACATGCGGTACACGGTACCCTGGGCATCCGTGAGGAAAGTTAGGTCCTTCTCGTTCGCGCTGTGATCCGACGTAGCTGTAATAGGGCTCTCTACGCAGTCGTTCTGCGACGAAGTCACCTGGCGGCTTTTGGTGCGCAGGTACACGTCGCTGTTGTTGCTTATGACGAAGACCTCAGGGAACTTCAGTAGAAACAACTTCAGGTCCTTGACGGAGCTGCCGAATTTCGTCCTCAGGTCCGGTGGCAACTGCGAAAGGTGACCCGTCAGCTTTTGAAGCGATAATCCCTGGTTGGACTCCACTCTGTCCTTCAGAAATTTGATCATAGCGTCACTGGAGTTGCTCCGCTTAGACATGGCTGCCGAACTGGGAACCGATGCTACACCAAAGCATCCATAACGAGCTTGAATGCCCTTAATCGGCGCAGAAGCACGTTCAGTTCCAACAGCAGAGAAGCGAGGCGCTCGCTGTTCTTTCAGTGATGCCATCGAGTGCACGCAGCGCGCACTGAACACTCAGCACGCTCTATTCTCGTCTTCTTCACTGCTCGGGTGCCAGCAGCTCATTCCGCAGCAGGTCCTGGTGGTCGGCGTACGACGGCGTGCAGGTCGTTCCTAGCGCGGCTGCTCGTAAGCTGGAAGAAACGAGGGCTTACGGCAGGCACAAGAGACTGGCTGAGCTCCAACGATCATTTCGCGTCGTCGTCTTTCTCGGTGGAGGTGGTGATGATAATCAGGTGACGGTGCTTCGCCTGCGTTGTCATATTTACTGAAAATATCTCCGCCCGCTAAGTTGAAGTACATGTCCTTGTATGCGATTTTAGAGTGTTAGCGTTTACTGACTTTGCGCACGCAACGTCGGCACTGCAAGGAGAGCTTTAGTAGAGCGTTTCGTCGGTTTTGCGTTGCGACACGCTAGCTCTTACTATGCCATCTATTGAACAGAATACGAAGCGACTCACTCATCCGGCCGAACGAGCAGTGGAACTTTTCACGACTACCCAAAGCAATGGAACCAAACGCCTTCCCGTTACTATTAAATGCAAAATTGGTATAACATAATACGAATATTCTCCTGCATACGCACACTCTGCAGTGGAAGGAAGGAATAGTACAGGAAAGGCAGGGAGGTTAACCAGAATACTGTCCGGTTGGCTACCCTACTCAGGGGGGAGGGGATACGGGAAATGAAAGGGAAAGAAAGGACAGCGGTACATATTAAAGGAGAAAATGAGAGAAAGAAAAGTAGAAAAAACACAAGGCGTGACCAGGCAACTATAAAGGCGGTACAAACAACGCACACAACCAGAAAATGCACAAAACTAATACGGTCCACTGATAAAATGGGCGAACTAAGGGCACTGCACTATAGTAATGTCCCTACAATCGTTCAGACAGGCCCGTGTCCTTCAAAAAGAGCAGTAGGGCTTTTATAGCCTTTTCGGCCTGTGTCGGACAGCGCCTATGGCACAAAATTGTCTGCGCCGTAAAGGGGAGGTCGTCGAGTCGGCGAAGTGTGGTGGAAAGCTGTTGCCTCGGCGTTATGAAGCGGTCACAATGGCACAGAAGGTGTTCAATCGTCTCGTCGGTGGCGCACGCATCACAAGCAGGGCTGTTGGCCATTCCAATGGTGTAGGAGTAAGCACCGGTGAAGGCAACACCTAGCCACAGGCGACAAAGTAAGGTGACGTCCGAGCGTGGCACGTTATTAGGTAGGTGGCGCTTCAAATCTGGGTCGAGCGAGTAAAGACGAGCGTTAGAGAACTCGGGTGTATTCCACTTAGCGAGAGTGATTTCCCGGGCAATGGATCGCAGCGACCTTGCAGCATCAGTGCGTGATAGAGGGACGCGGGTCAATCTTGCACTTGTGTGGGCGCCATGAGCCGCTCTATCCGCCTGTTCGTTCCCAGTAATGCCGCAGTGGCTTGGGAGCCACTGGAAAACGATATCATGTCTATGCCTGACTAATGTGTCATATAAGCACCGGATTTCAGCCACAAGTTGTTCGTATGGGCCGCGGCGGAGGGCAGATTGGATGCACTGAAGAGCGGACCTCGAGTCGCATAGCACAACCCATTTTTCTGGCGATTCCTGCTGGATGAATAGCAGGGCCTCCCGAATAGCTGCCAATTCAGAAGCGGTTGATGTCGTCGAGTTTGAAAGCTTAAAATAAATTTCGGTCGACTTCTGTGGTATCAAAACAGCGCCGGCAGAACTGGACGTGGTGACCGACCCATCCGTGTAGACATGGACCCGGTCTCTGTATGCCTCATGTAGAAAGAGTAGGGATAGCTGTTGAAGACCGGAACCATCGAAGCCCCAACGTACCCTTTTTGGCAATCGCACGCAACGCGCATAACCAAAAGACCGGGTTTGACGCATGCATTTTATTCGGCTCGAAAACTAGTTAGAAATCCGTTTCGAACAGACACGAAGTATCGGCTTGCACTGTGAGGCTGAAGTGCAAGAATAACATCCCCGTCGAAAAGATGGCATTCACTTCCTGTGACTTGTAGGCTCGAACAGCAAGTTGCACACTTTACAAGCACAGCAAGCTGCACGCACTGCCCATACCCGGTGAGGGGTCGAATCGTCGCTAGAGAGAGAGAGAGAGAGGGGGAGAGAGAGAGAGAGAGAGAGGTAGAGACAAAGAGAGAGAGAGAGAGAGAGAGAGAGAGAGAGAGAGAGAGAGAGAGAGAGAGAGAGAGAGAGAGAGAGAGAGAGAGAGAGCCTTTATTACAAAAGGATGATCACTGGTCATCCTTTCAACCACACACATATACAACATCGATTAGAAGGACATCGCAACCCTGCATTGTGCTCCAAGTATTCTGGCTTTCCCAACACGCCGCATGTTCTTTGGAACCTTTGGTAGCGTAGGTGTGTCGAATCGGAGCAAGGCACAGTTTGTGCGCGCGAGACGGGTACATGATAGTATATTGGCCTGCTCACAGCGGAGCCACCAGAGTGTTTCTTCGTTGCTTTCATCGGGCTTTATTGTGATGATTCCTATGGAAAAGTTAGGCTTGTAGGGAGACAGTTTGATTTCTACAAAGACATTTTGACGGTCACGTTTCAGGTCGAAATGAAGTGACGTGACGAGGAGTAGTGTCGATGCATGCGTGTCATGCGTACACTACGCACTCACCTGGCCAAACAGATGGTACTAGCTACGTGCTGGACTGGGTTCCTGGTCACGCAGGCGTCCCGGGCAACGAGCTGGCGCATCAGCTCTCCCGTGCTCCGTCCCAATCGGGAGACTCGGATACGCCCTGTCCAACCCGCCCACGCAGGCGCGCCAAGCCCGTCTACTTTGACGCCAGACTGTGCAACAGTTAGTCAGGGATAGGCAGACTCTTCCTTCTCCGTCTCACCTGTTACCCCGGGCAGATGCTTGTCTTATCCGGCAAGCGCAAACGGAGAGCCTTCCAACCCCACACACGCATCATCATCATCATCAGCAGCAGCAGCATCAACCTATCTACGCCCATGCAGGGCAAAGGCCTCTCCCATTATTCTCCAATTACCCCGGTCCTGTGCTAACTGCGACCAATTTATCCCCGCAAACTTCTTGATCTCATCTGCCCATCTAACGTTCTGCCGCCCCCTGCAACGCTTGCCTTCTCTAGGGATCCACTCTGTTACCCTCAATTACCAATGGTTATCTTGCCTTCGCATTACATGCCCTGCCCACGTCCATTTCTTCTTCTTAATTTCTACTAACATGTCCTTAACACGCGTTTGTTCCCTGACCCAGTCCGCTCTCTTCTTGTCCCTTAAAGTTACACCTATCATCTTCCGTTCCAGTGCGCGCTGAGTCATCCTCAATTTAAGTCGAACCGTCTTAGTGAGCCTCCAAGTTTCTGCCCCGTAGGTCAGTACCGGTAAGATGCAGCCATCATGCATTTTCTTCTTAAGGGACAATGGTAGGCTGCCATTCATTATCTGAGAATGCCTGCCGAATGCACTCCACCCCATTCTTATCCTTCGAATTATCTCTGCCTCATGGTTGGGATCCGGGGTCACAACTTGGCCTAAGTAGATATATTCGCTTACTACTTCCACGGCCTCCCCACCTATCTCAAACCGCTGTGCTGTCCCGAGGTTATTGATCATTACTTTAGTTTTCTGCATATTAATTTTCAGGCCCATGGCTCTACTCTGTCCAGTGCGGTAAGCATGCTTTGTAATTCCTCCCCCGAGTTACTTAACAAGGCAACGTCATGAGCAAATCTGAGGTTACTCAGGTATTCTCTATTAACCCTTACTCCCACTTGCTCCCAATCCAATGTTCTGAATACTTGTTGTAAACATGCTGCGAGTAACATTGGGGAGATTGTGTCTCCTTGTCTGACGCCCTTCCTTATAGGTATTTTACTGCTCTTCTTATGGAGAATGATGGTAGCTGTGGACCCATTGTAGATATCCTCTAGTATTCTTACATAATGCTCATCTACACCCTGGTTCCTTAATACCTGAATGACTGCTGAGGTTTCGACCTAGTCAAATGCTTTCTCATAATCTATGAAGGCTATATATAGGGGTTCAGTATACTCAGCGCACTTCTCTATCACCTGATTGATTATGTGAATATGGTCCATTGTTGAATAGCCTTTACGGAACCCTGCTTGTTCTTTAGGTTGACTGAAATCTAAGGTTACAGAAATTCTGTTAGCGATTACCCCAGTAAGTACTTGTAGACGACTGACAATAACCTCATCGGCCTGTAATTTTTCAAGTCCTTCATGTCACTTTTCTTATGGATTAGGATGATGTTCGCGTTCTTCCAAGATTCCGGTACTCTTGCGGTCATTCGGCATTGCGTATACAGGTTTGCCAGTTTTTCAAGTACAATTTCTCCGCCATCCTTCAAAAGGTCTGCTGTTATCTGATCCTCACCAGGTGCTTTGCCCCATTTCATTTCTTTCAAAGCCTTCCTTACTTCTTTTGTCGTTACTGGTGGGTTGTCTATCTCCTCTGAACTACTTTCTCGTTCGGCGATATCCTTGATATCCCGGCTACTGTACAGATCCCTATAGAACTCCTCGGCTACTGTGACTATTTTATCCCTGCAAGAAAAACGTACGGGGCATGAAGCCGCCATGTATACAGTGGGGCAGGATATAAGTTGCAATAATAAATTATCTTTATGACAGATACAGAGAGACAGACAGACAGGGCAACATTGTCGCGCTCGGGTAGCCAAAGAAAGACTGCTGCCGCCACTCTTCCGCATGCTGCGAACATTGCCCAACCGTACCCCTCGCCGCCGCCGCCAGCCCGCAAAATAAGAGATAAACACAAAAACGAAAACCGGCTAGCGCGCGAGAAGCCCAATAGGGAGGTCCCGCCGCGGGAAAGGGACAGGGCAGGGGCGCTACGCGTCGTGATGGTTATTTCCGTTAAGAGTCCGGGCAAAACTCACACGGGTCTGACTTTAACCACTCATTATTGTATGCGTGCGTGTGTTGTGCCAGCGCGCCCGACACAAATTCGCTGCACCCGGCGACGTGCCGACGGCGGAGTTGATTTGCGCTTAGGTCAAACCGCCCGCGGCAGACGTGCCGCAACTTGGCGGGAAAGGCGCCGCCGTGTCTGCTCTCACTTTCCCATCACGGCGGCTGGACCAAATCATGCCTGGGAAAAACGACCCCCGGCAGACACGCAGCAAGCAGCGCCTGGAGACGGCGCCGCTGAGTCGCCTTCCTTTTCCCTGTCGTGGCGGCTCGGCTGACGCAATCGCTTCGCCTCCATTCGCCGGATTCAAACTGCGGCCAGTGATAGTCCAGATTGGAGGGATTCGAAATGCACGCGAGTGCAACGGAACTCCGGGGGTATAACACCAGCCCGGAAGCAGCTGTGGTGGGGCGGCATCTCATTGGAGGCACTGAGTTGAGAAGTGCTATCACCTTTGTCCGAGCCATGTAAAGCTCTTGCCACCTTTTTATATACTGTATATAAATACAGCTTCAAATAACCGTCGACTCGACTACTTCGTCGCTCTACTCTGCGCTATTTCGATAGCGGACTGAGTAGGGACTGACCGCTCGCAGTCGACTGCCGCAGTGAACCGAGTTGCTGCCTGTGCTTGGCAGCCGTTGCAGCACTGTCCAACTGCTCTTCCGTGCTTTGTGAACTCGAAAACAAAGTTTGCACACGCGTTTTTCGGAGGCGTGATGGCTTGCACTGACGTGGCTTTATTGCCGTGTTGGTGCCTTGGTTGCACAGGGGAAATCTGCAGCTCTTGTCTCGAGCAGCGCTGACAAAACTGGCATATATCAATCAAAAAGTGCGGTGGCGTCGTTATGGGCAAACAACATGTTTTACGAGACGTTCCAAGACGCGAGCTTAAGCTAAAACCCCAACGTCTGGCGTTGCCGTTCGTGATACAAAAACGGCTCCTTCACGAGGCATTCCACAGTGCGAGCTTAAACTTGGCAGTAGTTGCTAGCGAGGGGTGGTCGCCCCACCAGTAAATAGCAGATGAAGGTAGGGGAAGAACACCCACGGAAATTCACCATCGTCGTCAGCTTCCTCATTACACGGTGGCATAAACGAGAAGCGGTGCATCGGGTTGCCAATCGAAAGCAAAACCATTCGAAAGCAAAACGCGCCTCCAGCGGGAAGACGCCACAGCTTTTCGACAAAATATGCGAGGCAAAACAAGGCGTCGCACGCGTTCAACTGGGCATTATGATGTCCGATTTACAACCCACAAACGTGACTCGGTGTACTCGGATATTTTATTTCCAATGCAGGGGAAAATTACACCGCCGCGCCTGCACGGTGGGGATATATGCTCACTTGTAAATGGACTGCACGAGACCATAGTCCTACCGAACCTGAGCAAAAATTTTCAAAACGGGAGCCTAATAAAACCATATGGGCGCACGTACATCAGCAAATTATCACACATCGGTATGTTGCGGACAATTTCGGTGACACAAACCATGCAGTCGATTTGACGCGAATAACGTAAATTAACTTCAACTGTTGAAACGAGCGGTTCGGCTCACGAGACGACTACACAGAGTGACATGCGTCTACGGAAACTGCTGGAGACCGGAGAAGAGCGACTTCGGTGCGCGTAGTGCCTGCATTGTTAGCAGCCCCCACCGCCTCCCCTGAAGCAACTTGAACCGAGCAAGCGGAACGAAGCAGCTACGCGCTCCAAGGCCGCGTATTTGTAAACAAAAATACCTGTGCCAATCAACACGTGCCATACAAACAGAGTCACTGCTGCTACACTTCCTGCCGGGACCTCACCCCCTCGTTCCCTTTTCACCGCGACCCCTTAGCGAGCGACCGCCGAAAAACGCTAACAGCACCAAACAGGGACGGGAAAGGAGGTAGGCGCAGTTTTCGTTGTCTGATTTTACCATCCTTGAGAGTTAAGCTGCTCAGCGGCACCGCTAAATGTTTGCGACTCGTAGACGCACGTCCAGACTCGAGTTCGGGATAGAACTTGTTTGCACTACTGTACTAACGAGTGCACGCACTCGAAAATACAGTATTTAAGAGTATTGTACTCATGAGTATGATTACTTATGAGTATGATTACTCATGAGTACTACTCATGAGTACTGTACTCACGAGTAGTGGACTTACCCCTGTACTCACTCGTCATCGTACTCACTTTTTTAATCTGGGTGTGTACTCACTCATCATCATACTCGTGAGTTTGAGTACAAATGAGTACAAATGAGTGTACTCACGAGTGAGTACGCCGACCTATGCCAATAACAAAGCAAGATCGTGTTATAAAAAGAAATGTCGAAACCGTAATAGTAATAGTAATAACGAGAGACCGGAACTTTAGGCATAAAAACCGAGGATTTAGGCGCCTATAACAGGCATTAAAAGTGTCATTTAAGCGTATATACACATGAAACGCTCTTGTTTATCGAAACGCTACCAATTCCTATTTAGTTACGCAGCGTGTTTTGGGAGAAAGATTTGACCTGCGATCAAAATAGCGGGCACATGTTGCGCAGTGGGAAAGTGATTTTATTTCCTGGTTGAAAATAGACCACACCAGTACCGCTATTTAAACCTTTTTACGTAAAATGGCGGGTGCTTCGACACTAACAGAAAAGCTTAACAGCCATCACAAAAATTCCCCAAGTCAGTGTTTTACAGCTTAAATTTGTAGCTTATGTTAATGCATATTCGTGTGTGGAAAGACCGCTCAGATCCGCCGAGGTGGCTCTGGCTTTGTGCTGCTGAACACGAGGACGTGGGTTAGATTTCCCGTCGCGGCCGCCCGTGTTCGAGCAAAACCGCCCGTGTGTTCGAGATTTCTGCGCACGTTAAAGAGCTCCAGGTAGTCAAAATTAATCCGGAGCCCTCCACTACGGCATGTCTCATCGCCCATGAAGCGTCGGCGCGTTAAGCCCCACAATCAATCGAAAAGAACGCTCGGCGTCTCCTGATGTTTCCAGAGCGTAATTGTACTTCGTAAACCTCAATGATGTAACTCCGTCTGTAATTCTCAATGTTCGCCGCTCAGAGTCTTTTGTAAATCTTTTAGGAGAGAAATTCGAGGAATTTTACTTTCGAGACAGATTTAGGCAGATGAATGGCTCTGTAAGCAACCGCTCCTTTTGTGTGGTGGCGGCCAACCTGCCCCGGATGTTCAAAATTAGCTGAGCATTCTGAGTCAGAGTGGCGCATAAGTTCTTAAGTTCAGCATAAGTTCAGCATAAGCTGAACAGTTTCTGCTATGACTTTTAAATAAGCACATGAATGTGCCAAGTCAGGTTAAGTGTAGCGCCGTGTAGAATAGTTTGGGCTGCGACGCTTTGTTTACTGAATGTTTCAATGGGCTTTTCAATGGGCTGTTTCAATAGGCTTCGGCGGGTGTTGCAAAAAGGCCAAAAAGCCCGCCCCACCTCCCCGGACCGCGTTAAATGAATTGCCCCGATGATCGCGCAAGAAAGGGAGAAAAGGAGGAGTACGAGGGGAAAATGGGAAGGGCGCTTGGCTTTTCGGCCGTTGTGCACACTCCCCGCGCTCTGGGACCGATTTGCTGGCGAAGAATCATCGCCGGAGAAGTGTGCGCTCTGCGCTAGCCTCTGCTTGTGCAATTACGTGAAGTGACAAATGTATCAATCGGCGTATTGTATTTCGCTCTCTGCGACGGCCGCACTGTAGATAAACGCTTAATCCTTCGTATTCTAGCAAAGTTACGAGTGCTTCAACCGTTCCTGTGTTGGATATTTCGTGTTTTAAGGTGTTGCCCCCGCTTATGCACTTACGTAAAGCGGCAAGTGTTTGGATATGCAGTGTGCGCTCTACCATATCCTCGCTTCGCGCTCTTACGTGAAGTGCTTCAAACATGCCTCTGTGCGTGATTTCGCGTTCTCGGGTGTTGGCCGGCGCTGTAGATTTCGAGAAGTGCCTCAACCGTTCGAGAGTCGCCGCGTAGTTGGAACGGCTGTTTCTCAAACGTGGATCTACCGTTCACCCTACATGTCATCGGCTCAACCTTTGGCGTGGAAATTGCATTCTGTGCCCCGATTTTATTTTTCTGTGATAGCGCAAACGACCGTGTTGCTTTCGTTCTTTTTTTTTTTCTCACTAGCGTTCCGTGCTGATGAAACTGCAGTTGTAACTCGCTAAAGTTTCGGCGGGCGCAATGATAACTGCCCAGAGTCCTTCAGTGATTTACTACTGCTCAGACGATTTCCTCAGTCAGGCAGGGTGACCTTTTGGTGTGCGCTTCCGTTGCTAAATGTGTTGTTCCAGGGTCCAAACCTCTTGTAACCCCCCACCCCCTTTTGCTTTGTCGTTGGAGACCGCTTAAGAAAGTGTCTGGTGTGCAAATTTAGTGTACAACTGACTAATTGCAAAGCGTGGGTGTATTAAGCTTGTCACAGAGCCTTTGAAGTGATGGCTATTGCATTCCTGATGACCAGTTTCCCAAAAGACGCTTCCAGAAATGAGCATCTTCAAGCAGTTTTTCTCTCACTGTGTGAATTGCAAAACGGGTGAAAACAATATGCTATGGTGGCTGTATTTGGCTTACGAGTAAAGTGTACATGCATGTGTTGCTGCAGTGCTTACAGCGCTGAACCAGCTGTAAAAGATGTCATGCCGGAAAAACCACAGCTCTTCGAAACCATTTTTTTATTCATCGAACTAGCTCTTTCTTTTTCACTTTTTGGCAACATTTCACGGCATGCCGGAGGCGCCCAGAGCAAGCCAAGCCCAACAAAATTCAGCTGTTCCCATCGTCCTGGGAACTTCTTCTGATTGCTTTTCAGTTTCTTTACATTCTGTCAGAAGCGCTCTACCTAATGCTGCCATGGTGTGGCGGCGTACAGCAAAGTAGGCCACCAAGCCCCATCTGTTTGCTGGCAGAGCATCACGACACCGGCAACGCTTCCCCAGAAACGCCCGCAAGCGCTACTACATAACACCTAGGAAAAGCTGCTGAATATGCATGCGCCATTGATCAGAGCATTTGACAGCCGTCCTGCTTCGGGTTGATTGTGCTAATTTTCCAGTTTCCACTGGCTGCTTTATCTGTATGCGCTAAGTCACTAGCTAGGTACAGTACTACAGTCACTAGGGCACCCACATGCATGTATTTTTGTGGCTGTGCTTCTAGGCGAAACAAAATATTCCCACGAAATCGACACTGCAAGAAAGCCTGGGATGAGGCATCATATTTTATGTTTGCTGGCTGAGGTTTGTGTCTTTTAAAATGCACATGACCAGAACAGTTCTTGCACACATTCAATTTACACTTGCATATCCCTGCATTAGTGGTTGCTTCAGAAGAACGCTTCGACTAGTTCCACCAGTCTTGTCTTGCCATTCGCAATTAGTGATGTCACAAGTTGTTGTCATGCAGAACAATGTACGGGGCAGCCGTGCCTGTTTTTGAGCCGCTTTGGGAATTTTCATGCACTAATAAAGTACTGCTGCTGCAAGTGGCATATTATTTCTATTAACAACACTGTAATTACCGATGCTGACCAACTTGCTTTTGCACTTAAGTGTCTCTCTAGGCGTCTATATTGTGCCGCAAAAACCACTAGGTCCCAACTGGGCAGATGGGGTGCTGGGGTGCTATTCCAGAAGGCCCGAGATTGAGCGAAAATCAGGAAACAACGAGCTCTAGCAACGCCCACGTGACGTAATGATAATGTTTCGAGGCGGGGTTCAGGCGCTTTAAAAATGCAATTCATGCTATTTGCTGATTATTGGGGTAGCGTAATCGGTGGAGAGCAGCGCGTTCCAAGGAGGCGCGACTGTCTCGTTCACTGCTGTCTCTCGTTCCACTGCTGCACCGGTGGCTACTGGGGGCAAGCAAATCCAACTACGTTACTTTATCACTCCTTTATTTTAGTAATCTGTATTTTATTACAAAGTTCATTTATTTTTATTTTAGGCGTTCTTATGAGCTTTTTGTTTGAAATTTGCCATCCTAAGCCGCAGTTTCTGCCCATTTCTGCCGTCGGCGGCAGACAATGCAATAACGTGACTAAGGCCGACTGGCAAAAAAAGAAAGCCAGTGATGGAAACGCGCCACATTCAAAGTACTTGCTGCTAGGTGCTATGGAAACCCTCCGTCCGCTTTCAGATACGAAATTTCCTAGAACCACTTCAGCCTGCTTACGTAATTTGACGGCGAAAGCTTGGCGATTCTTAACAACAACTGATACATTATACTTGCGATACTAATTAACAACTGATAATTGTACTTGCGGTAATTCTTAATTGATATATTGCATTTGCGTATTTTTCCTCGCTTTGATTTCTTTGTCTCTCGGCATGAGTTTTGGCATTCGACGGGCTTCTTTTCTGCTTTTCTGCTATACCGCGTTTGCGTCAGTTTCTTCTCTTTCATTTCGTAGTGAACTCACTAGTAAGAAGACTGGCACACAGCACAGCCTCCCTATAATCATGGTTCTGCGCAGCTTGTGTTCACCTGTCATTCTCATCTGCCATCACGTTCACGTGCCACGCATTAATCTACAACTTTTATTTCCCAATTCAGAGTTTTATGAATTTCAAAACGGAGCCCATTCGCTACTCAACGCTCTCAATTGCGGGTAAGTCACCCAATTGGCCATGTGCTAGGAAGAAAGGAACAGCAACAACCACACCTTTTCAAATTTGTTTCCTTTGTTTCGCTTTGCTCCTTCACAGCTCTTGTTCGACGAAGCTCTTCACAGTTGTTGGTTTTTTTTTTTTATGGATTCTGTACCTTCACTTCTCTTCTCTTCTGGCGTCACGCTGTTTCTTTCGGTCTCAATCTTCCCTTCAAAAGGTTTTCATGATCTGCTTCCAGCCAGACGACAAAGACGCTGGACAAAATCCGTTGAAATGCGTAAAGATCGCCTCCGATAATAGACACACGCCTTTGATTATATACTATCCTGCGAGTAAGGTTTTCGCAAAAATGGTGTGATACGAAACGCCTCAAGAAAACCGTCTTCCGCGCTGAAGATAAATGAAGCGCACGGTCATGCAAAGCCACATCGGAAAATTTTGCTAGGAGACGATAATGGAAGTACACGTACGGCCACTCAATGAAAACCTTCCTTCCATCGAGCGGTCGCGACTGAAGCGCACGCTCTCGCTGCAGACGAATAAACGCACGGTAGAACCTTAGAAAGCCATGTCCGGCTAACCACCTAAAAAAAGGCGAAAAACTTGCCTGCATTAACCCTATTGGCGGTGAGATGTTTGAGTGGCGCCCCCTGGCTCTGACGTCGGCTTAGGGACTCGCTCAATATAAATGGTAGCGAAGCTTCGGGCGAAAAGCGGTTCAGAACCTATTGCCAGCGACATCGGCATGGGGGCTTATGGGAGTGGCGATTGAAGCGCGACTAGGTGAGGAGGGAACAAACACTAGTAACAAAAATCCAAGTTTTGTTCTACAACAAAACAACATTTATATTTTACGAACGATATTTATTTCTGAATCACATTTATTTAGGCCGAGTGTGCAAATAATTTAATGCTGTTTATTCTCAAAAACCTTTTTTGTAGCGCCCTCTGAAGAATGGCACATGTCATTGCTCTGTGATGCAGTCCTTGTAGTGTTCGGAAAGGCGCTCCTAAAGTTCGTCTGCTGGGAAACGCCCCTCGCATGTTTTGGTGGTGCGCTTTTGCATTCGTTCTTCCTTGTTAATTTGGTGTGCTCTTAATTTTTGCTGTGCGTGGACTTGCGAGGTGCGTTGTATCGTCAGTGAACACGTTTATTACAGTGCCCGGCGGGCACGGTGAGCTACGGGACGATGCTGCCAACGGTCGGAGCGGAGCGCTTTCCTCGGTACCTACGGAAACTATGTGCTGCAAAAGGTTGCAACAGCAACTCCCGTACGCCTGGCGTTTTACTGCACCATTTTCCTCTCATTTCCACAGGTAACGCGAAACTATAGTACTGTTAATACGTGCACGGGGGTTGTGTAAAGGGACGTGGTGGTGCTTCGAAAAAAAAAAATGGGTCTAAAGCTTTGTTATTTATTTTGAATACCCTAAAGGCCCAAAAGGGCATTACATAGGGGGGGATGCAATTCAAACAACGCAACTCAACACATATGAATACAAACTACTAACGGCAGTCAGACACATATCTGTGTAAAAGGTTCAATTTACAAAAACAAATTAGAGAAAGAGAGAGAGTAAGATGGCAATTAACATCTTCAGTGCATGACACCACTGAACCAGGCACTCGCGGGGGTCAGTTTTAGAGAAAATTCACTGTTCAAAACAACACCACCACCACCAATAACAAAAAAACAAAGCACAGAAATCAAAGGGCTGACAAAAGTGACGTTTGTACATCTAATAGATGTGAAAATATCTTATATTTTTAAAAACGCACCCAACGCAGATTGGAAAGCAGAAGTGTTAGTGAGAGAGACAATATTTTGAGGAAGAACGTTCCACTCCTGTATAGCCAACACCAGAGGGGAGTTTTGGTGTTTTTTTGTCCTGGCAAATATGGGAGCAACTTTGCATGTATGGTCATTGCGGGTGGACACATAAGGGGCGGGAAGAATCTGAGTTGTTGAAAAAGATGAACTGCAATAGTAGAGAGAATGAAAAAGGGTCAACCGGAAAAATTTTCGGCGCGTGCTCAGATCCGGAAGGTTAAGTGACTGTTTTAATGCCGAAACGCTTTGATAAGGAGAGTAGGTGCGCAAAATGAAACGGGCCGCCTTATTTTGGATGGATTCGATACAATCTGTAAGGGAGGTGGTGTGAGGGTGCCAAATAACTGAGGCGTAGTCGAGTGTAGCTCGGATAATGGAAATGTACGCGCGAAGCCTTGTGTCACTATTAGCTAGATATAAACGGCGCTTAAGAAAACCAAGCTTTTTCAGTGCCTTATTAGTGATATGTTCTATGTGCATATTCCAGTTTAAATCGGATGTGAAAATGACACCGAGGTATTTGAAAACAGGGCTTCGTTCAATTATGCTACTGCGCAGCGTATATATGTTAGACGGAGGGTTTAACAGGGAAGAAAAAGTCATGAGTTTGGTTTTTTCTGCATTTATTTCCATTTTCCATACGCGACACCATTCCGCGAGGGTATTCAAATCTTTTTGCAGAATCGCTACATCACCCGCAGTGCAGATTTGTCTATAAATCACACAGTCATCGGCGAACAGCCGTATTGTTGAATTAATATTATTGGCTATGTCATTAATATATATAAGAAATATTATGGGGCCCAACACCGATCCTTGCAGAACCCCTGATATAACTGGACAGGAATTAGATAGGTTATCATTTATACGTACTGACTGAGTACGACCGCATAGAAACTCATTTATCCATTGGCTGGTTTTTTTATCTAACTTGAGTCTGTTTATTTTCCTAATTAGCCGTTTATGGGGTACACGATCGAATGCTTTAGACAGGTCGATAAATATTGCGTCGGTGTAAAGTGATCTGTGCAAAGAATCGTGCAAATCTGTGGTTAGTTCGAACAACTGCGTTTGGCAGGAGTGCTTGTACCTGAAACCATGCTGATTTTCGAAAAGCCAATTATTTGCATTAAGGTGGCACATTAAGTGAGAGTAAATTATATGCTCTAGAAGCTTACAACAAACTGATGTGAGTGATATCGGGCGGTAATTGCTTGGACAGGATGGCTCACCAGATTTAAATATGGGTACAACATGACCAAACTTCCAGTCATCAGGAAGGCAGCCGGTATCCAGTGATTGCTGAAATATTAAGGACAACAAGAACGATGATACATGGGAAGTTAGTTTCAGCAGTTTTGTACTGATACCATCCGGTCCAGGACTTGAGTTTACAGGGAGCCTGTCAATAGCGCGGAGTACACCTGCAACAGTGACGGTTATAGGCTCGCTTGGGTGCGTTATTGTGCAACTAGAAACTGTGCAGGGCTCATCAAGTGGTGGTTCTTCGACAAAAACGTCACTAAATGTTTTGTTCAGAATATCAGGACATAATTCATTGGGCACAGTGAGACCATTTGAATCATTCAGAGTAACTACACCATCGACATCTTTCGGGTTAATTGTACGCCAAAACTTTTTGGGGTCAGATTTCAACAAATTAGGCAGCGTATCATTAAAATAATAACTTTTTGCTTCTTGGATTGTTCTTTCTGATTCACGAGCTAATTCTTTATATCTTTTCCAAGCATCGTCATTGTTGCTTTGAGAGGCCTTTTTATATGCTCTTTTCTTTTTGTTTAAGCACTGCTTTACCTTCTTTGTGAACCAGGGAGCACTAGCTTTTGATTTGAAGGAAATCTCTGGTATACACGTATTTTCAACCTTCTTAAGGAAGTCACGGAAGATTACCCAATTTTCATTAGTTGTGCGAGAGTCAAACTCGTTTTCAAAGGAGGCGGAAAAATCAGTTAACATGCAGTTCATTTTCTCGCGATCGACCTTGTTATAATTGAGTATACGTTTAAGATTTGTTTTCTTATTAGGAAGAGGAAGTGGGTGTAAACAATGTATCACTCTATGGTCGCTAATCTCATCAATAACACGTGTGACAGCATTATCGGGACTGTTCGTTAGAAGTAAGTCGAGGATGCGTTCGCCTCGCGTCGGTTCTTTTACCAGCTGGGTTAAGTGAAACAATCTTAGCGCGTGAAGAAAGCGAGACACCTCTGGTCGGGCAGGTGTTGATAGTGAAGGTGGTGTGGTCCAGTTTATGGTGGGGTAGTTGAAATCGCCGCCTAGCAACAGCACACACTGAGGGAATTTATTGTAAATAATTTCAAGTACGTCGGTCAGGTGATCTACAAAGTCTGTATTACTGTCAGGAGGACGATAACACACCGCAATAATACACGTGCTGCCCTCGAACTGGGTTCTAACGCACAGTAATTCAAGGGGGGAATCAATTTTTACAAGTGAAGGTTGATAAACAGCTCTTATTGCTATCAAAACACCACCCCCTCGGGAAGTTCTATCTTTACGGAAAACTGCAAAGTAATCTGGGAGCAATAATTCACTATTGGGTGTCATCTCTGAGCCAAGTTTCGGTTCCTAGTATAATATCAGCAGAACAAGTGTGTGTAATTGACAGCAAAGTATCAACTTTATTTATAATGCTGCGAAAGTTTGCGATAAGAACAGATAGGGTCACAGTTAAGATAAGAACAGATGTCAGTTAAGATAAGAACAGATGTCACAGTTATCTCTTGATTTCCCCTCAGGCTGGCTCGGAGCAAGTGGTGTCAATTTTTCTAGGACTTCTCAGCGTAGTACCACTCGAATTTAAACGAGTCGCTTTAATTGTCTGTCTCAGTGTCTTCTCTATTGCATTACAACGCTTGTAGTAAGCTTGCCGCACTTGTATGCGCAAGCATTATTTCCATCGCAGTACTGTGTTGTGGTGCTCCGTGCTGCGCTGCTGCCAGATCTTTCCTGCTATGTGCTTTTACATACTGCCGTCGCTTTCGTTTGAATTGATCCCTTTTCCTCTTTTTACTTATCTGTTGCGACACTTGCCTAATCATGCAACCAGGAAATTGCAGGCATGAATGCTGAGTGAACTTCTGTAGAAATCCATGTCTACTTGATAAGACGCCGGTGCAGCTGCGGTGTGCTCGCTGCACTTTCGTGAATCGGCATTCCTGCGGCCCGGTTTTCTGCGTCAAGATGCAGTGCCCAGTTCTTTTCTCTGGTTTCGAAGTAATTCTGCTGTTGACGCTTTCATTGCTCATAATGCTATGTGTTACGGGTAAAGTCAATTTTTCGGCGAGTAAGGAAAATCATAATGCATTTAGTGCCCACGAACATTTTGTACTTATTGTATACGTGCTGATTTTGAGCAGTGAGGTAAATTTGTTTTATGTTTATCCTGGAATAAAATTCAAATGTCTTGATTATAGCATGACTATGCGTTATTTCTTCTCTTAGAACAGAAGTACACAAACTGAGCAAGCATTATATAACCTTGATCTATACTTAAGGCACGCACGCAACCTGCGTATGTGCGACGCAATTAAACCCAGCAGTGGCTTTGGTAGAAATTGGTATCGGGGTAAGCAGTGGGCACGTTTTTTATATGAAAGGGGGGCCGGGGAGAGTGGTCAAGTGTCATTTTGTGCTCTGTATCCCAAGGCAGAAAAAAATTCCGGTCGGGGGGGGGGGGGGGGGTACGTTTGCCACCCGCTGGAATGAAAATAAGCAACTGTTTGCTTTTATACAGCAGTGGAAGGCATGAATACAGAATAAAGGTTCAGAGAAGATGCAAGATGTTTTTATAAACAGCGAGGCGAATCATACGACAGTATGCGAAAGTACGTTTCTCTAGTCACGAGTATAAGCTGGCGTTGACTTGAAGCACACACGTCAAGGGCTCGCCAACTTGCGTCAGATGGCAATGACATCAGCCCTCAGCGATCAGAGGCCTGCTAAAGCTATTTTGAAGTCAAATTTTCCCGCTAATGCCACCAAAATGACGTCACTTTCTGACCGGATCTTGCGTCACATACTGTTTATTTTTTGTTCCGCCGGAAGTGTTCCCTCCTCACACAGATGGCGCTCAGCCCCATGAGCAGCTAAAGAGCCGCCATTTTCTGAACGCATGGGCTTCTATTGAATCTTCGCTACCAGTTATATTTACCTTGCTCGCTCCGCTGTCGTCTGCTACATTCGCGCCGCTGCTACACCCGCGCCACGGCCGCCCGCTCGACTGGCAGCAGTTCCTGTACTACAAATCACCCGCTTTGATGCTGTGGTGCTTTAAAAAGCGTATTTTCAGTCAGATTCTGACAGCTCTGAATAATTTCAAGCTTTATACCCCACAAGTTTACAACACACGAGGAGACAGAGAACGACTTTCATAGAGCATCACTCAGACGATCGTGTGTACCTCGTACTATCTACGTATTTGCGAGTTTCAGTGCTCAGAGCTAATCGATAAGTATTCCAAATGCGTAGGCTTCCCTAAACTATTTCTGAGATGCCCTTATGAAGACTCAGCAGTATAATGCTACGCACCAAGCAGCGGGTCGGACAGCAGGAAATAAAACGGGTGTCTTTTATTTCTTTCGTTGTTGTTGACTTGTGTCAGATGAATGTTTTTTTCTGTGCCCAATGCATTAATTTTTATGCACCGTCCCAAACGTCCTAGGAGGTTTGGGGATGTTTGCGAGGCTCACAAAGTTCGTGTGGATATTTTCTTCAGGCTGTAAGGTATACAGCACTTTCTTCGGAAATGGGCTTTCCTATGGCTGCGCACAAAAGTACATACCCACAGCGTGAGTTGTTTATTCACATTTAAATGCAATGAGAAGTTTTCAGCTTTATACGCCGCCGCGAAGCGGCGCATATAACGTTGTTCACAGTTCTCGAAGGCGGCTTTTGAGCACCGAATTTCTATCAAACCATCGTTATCGTAACGAACTCAATCTCAACCCGAACAATTATGTCATGATTACGGTGTTGAAGGGTTGATATACTTGCTAACCAACGCTAATAAATAGTATACATGCCGGTTTTCAGTATAACACAATTCGAAACCGATGAATATGTCCAAACAGCTCTTTATTGTTTTCCCCCTTCAGTCGCACAGAACAAATCCTGGCCTACTCGGGATGACGTTCGATGAATTGAAGAAAATTACTCTTGCTCCCTCGTCTTGGCCTGAGGAGCCTGCCCACTAACCAGCTCGATTTTACTGTTAAAGTTTTCTCTTCTTCCTCGTCCTCCCCCTCTTGAGTGCAGTTTTACTATAACGCCTATCTGAATATTGGGATGATATGGCTGCGGCAAATGCACCGAAATATCCCTCCAAATCTGAACAAACATAGTCTTACTGTATGTTTGCCATACAGGTAACTCGTTTTGCTTAATAAGCCTCCATACTGGTTAGAAGCCTGGTATAAAACCAGCGCGCGCCTATACACACAGCAGGTTTTTTGGATATCAACCTACATTATTTGTGCCCCATGTGCATGTCGGCACACTTTCATGCCGTGACAACGTAAAGTGACTTGATATAATAGTTTCGAGCGTTAGGTATGTTGCCAAATCTGTTTTACTTTACATAAGATTAGCTGGAATCGTAATGCCTTCTGCCAAAGCCGACAGCCCCGAAGGCCTGGAATTTGTTTTGGTCGTCCATTTTCCCTGTTGCCGGTTGTCAGACTCCGGCGGTTACCTTTGTTCGAAAGATTGCTGAATACAGAAGCTGACGCCTGGCTCCGACTCTTCGCGCTCCGCACAGGACCAGCTTCGCAGCAATGCATGGGCGACGCCGGCAATGTTTTTTTCCGGAGCGGCATCAAAAACTATACTTAAAATCACGCCTTGAGCTAGTTTATGCGATTTTAAGCCTTTTGTTACGAAAAAAGGTTGCGCATACGTGAAATCTCCTGCGGACAAGCACAAAAAGTTAACCGCGTGCGAAGAAACAGCAGAGAGAGCGAGCCCGAGTGAAGCAGACGACAAATGCGAGAATCCCTAAGCCGACGTCACGGAGGCGCGCTCCGCAGCGCCGCCCGTGGTCGCGCTCACCGCCAATAGCGCACACACCGGCTGACTGTCGACTGAGGGCGGTCGCTGGTGCGGTCGCTACCAACGCTTCCGTGGAAGGTGTCCGTCGTGTAAAGCCGCAGCGCACGCAACACTTGCTCCTCGGCAGTTATGAAGCGAAAGCCGCCTCAAAGTCGTCGCAAAGGGGGTCGGGTGTCAGATGGCTGCACAGCCAATGCACAGTACTTTCGAGAGACGAAAAAGGGCTTGAAATTCCCCCTCCGCTAAAGGAAAAACTCTGTCGGCATAGATATATGCCTGCTACGGTGACCGTGAACCATGATTACGCCGAAGCAGCCGCCCAAACGAGCGTCACGAGTTCAACTCGGCCGTGCAATATCTCTCCGAAGTTTCTTCCGAGTTCTCGTGTCAATCACACACACCCAGCCCATTCGTGGGCGCGGCGTAGCTACCGAAGCTCCACCCAACTATGGCTGCCGTGGCGTCTACATCGCCGATGGGGTAGCGTTGCAGCCACGAAGTCACTTGCATTAGACGCTCCGGTAGCAAAGCTTAGCAGTAAACAATGAACGAATGACGTCCCCAGGCCACCGTCAGTCAAATGCTTCCACAGTCACAGGGGGGTTCGGTGCGAACGAAGTGCTCGCTCTCAGTGGCGTAAATCCAGAAAAATCACAAAGGGGGACACACATCTTGCCAAGGCGGCCATTTTGTTTTGTGCTTTATTTTCATTTATGTACAAATTACTATCGTGATTTGAATTAAAATAAGAAAAACGAGCATGCTTTCATACGTCACGTAATTGCACTGTGCTATTGCAGACGTTAAAAAAAGATCAATAAGAAATACTCTGTACAATATGACTACTGATCACCTATGACATGTTTCCTAGCTTTCGACACTTCTAGAGGGTCCAAAAACGAGAGCGCGGTTTTTGCACGCACTGACAAAGTTTTTCAACAACCCTGGCAACGTTATGAGGTCTATAATGTCTTGATGAACGTGTGCCAAAGCCATGCAGTTGAGGCGTTCCTCCCCCATCGTACTACGCAGCCAAGTTTTCAGTCTTCTCAATGCACTGAACGATCTCTCTGCTTCACAGGAAGAGACCGGCATCACTAAGATAATCCTCAGAACACTCTCCACTTCCTTGAAATACTGGCGGGTGGACGTGTGCATGTTCCGGAGTTGTGCTGCCACGTCGTCGACGGACTTGAGGTTGCAGTGTTCTTCGTGCAACAAGCGCACGCGAGACACGACTTTACCGATATCGATGCTCTTGTATTGTCGGATCACGTCCAAATCTGCTTCTGATGACCGGTTCAGAAGGATAAGTTCCAGTGCCCTGTACGTCACGATTCCCTCAGAATCTGGATTAAACCTCTTCTCAATGGCCGCTACAGCTGCATCAATTATTGAAAAAAATATTCGTCGAAAGTAGGCCCTTGCTTCAACTGGGGCGTCTAGAAGTAGCTAGTAGCTAGAAGTAGCTAAAAAATCTAGCAAGGAGCTAAAAGTAGCTAAATATTTCAAGTGCTTCTTTAACATATTCTGGGTGTTTAAAGTATTTATTGGCAGCTGTATTTTCTTAAAGGGTCAGACAACCGATTTTTGTCGCGTATATGTTCTCTAGCTCATATGAAAGCCAGCGTTTTATATAGCCCGGTAACCGCAAGCAATTTCGAAACAAATTGGCGGAAATAATTTTAATTTATTTCGGCGAACCAGTGCAGAAACAGATTTTACCTGCTTTCAGTGATTCCGCTTGCACCTTGTGCACGTCGCCGATTGTGGAAAACGTACCTTCTTTTTATTTAGCGGGAACGGGATGGTTATTTCAGCTCGTGCAGTACTTATTAGTGACAAAAACAACAGTTGTTTTACCTTTCAAAGGTAAATGAAAGATGAATCTCAAGGGGGGGACACTTGCAAGGGGTGTCCCCCCCAGCCCGAACACAAGGGGCGTCAGGACCCCCCTGACCCCCCCATGATTTACGCCACTGCTCGCTCTAGTCCGGACGATAGGAGCGGCCAAGACGACAAGATTTTCCCACGGCAGCCGTATTCATACACAGCAAAAACACAATCGACGACAGATGACACACCTTCGACGTCTAAAACGCACTCGTAAAATGTTGAAACACGCTCATGACTCGCTAAATTGGGGCGATGTCTGATCCTACGCCCGCCGCCCGCACGTAAACAAAGTCGGTCAGTGTGACAGTCGGGAGAAGGGTGCGTTCCTTTTTCTACAGTGAACTTCCTCGCTTACTTGTTTTGGGCTTGCGCTGAGCTGCACTGAAGCTACCCTCAACCCACGTGGCAAACAGATTTCAGTGGAAGAAGAGATCGCCGAAAAAATCGGAGCCGCCCAGCGCCGCTTTACAGGGCAGAGCTTTAAAAGAAGGCTGGGGCCAGGCCGGAGTTTTAAAAGGACTACTTTGCATTACTGAGTGCATTATGCAACTCGAAAATCCTCCCTGTTCTATGACTCGATTCTAGACGTTGCTGCACGCTGATGTTCGTGCAAGCTGTGCTTTTTCAACGTGAGCGGCCTCAACTGGGCGCTCTGATAATGGTAAGCGTGCTCCGCGTGATTGCGCCGGTATCGCTTGAGGTTTATCGGATACTGTACTATCACTACTTTGTTAACTCGAGAAGCTGGAAACTCGGGACCGAGCTATCTCAGGCCTTCTGGATTAGCGCCCCAGGTCTGTCTGGGAAATAATGCGCGCATGACGCCGCTCGAGAATTTTCTAACCGGGCGCCTGACGACCACAGCCGTGATTCGCTTCGCTGCCCGGGAAAGGGTCGGCTCGTGCTCTACATGAACTTCACTCATCACTACAGGCAACCGCGGTCTCCCTCCTAGCTCCTCCTACCCGCAGTGAATGGCGATCCGTAGCTTCGTGACTTCTGCAAACAAACTCGTAGCCTCAGCCGGTTGCGCATAGTCACCGTTACCCCGGGCAACATTCCGAAAAGTGCCACGTTTAAGGAGTTAAGACCTAACGCACGTTCTTTGGAACTGTCCACAGGCGACAAATTTATTTTGCAGCATCATGTGTGTACAGAAACCCGAGACCGTGCAGCTCGGATGCCGTGGATCAAATATGGTTCATTGAGCTAGCCGAAGACGCATATAAAGCCCAAGCGCTCGTGGCCGACGTCTAGGATTACTGCCTTTCGCAAAATAAAGATATTTCTCTCCCTCCGTCTTGACATGCACACATCAAAAACGCCACTTAATTTTTCTTTTAAAGACGATAGTCTTTCTTGGGCTACTTAAACACAGAAATTTTGGTCTGTCTGTACGTCTGTCTGTCTGCGACTCGATTCAGTAAAATTGATATTGCGCAATAGCCTTATATACTCATAGCCACATGTAAACGTCTAAGCCCGGTTTATACGTTCATACTTGTCAACTTTGTTCAACAAGAACAAGACATTACGCAAATATAAGACAAGAAATTAGTACACAAGGGATATTTACAGTGTTCCTTTATTTAAACATTCATGGATGCTTGGTTTTTCGATAGCAAATGATATTCTACATCTCCTGTAGAAAACCGCCAAACCGCCGCCTCCTGGCGGCATATGAAAAATCACGCGGCAACAGCAACGAAAGGTTCCACTAGTTATGTTCCATGTTCTGCTTGGAACGCACGTGGAGCACGGCCGCGCGGCTCTATAAACATTCTAGTCGGCCGCTTCCATTCACGCGCGTCTCCGCCGTACTGCAGCGCTGGCATCGAGGAACCCGGCCTGTAGCAGTGGAACGCGGTAAATTCAAATCGCCTCGCGCAAACCTTTAGTGTCTTTACCTTGGAATGAGCGCGACAATACAGGAACAGCATGAGAGGTGAGCGGGAAAGCAAAGGGGGGCCTTTCCTTGGGGCCTGTCCTTCAATCGATAGTCTACAAAGACTATCGTCTTTTGACGACATTTGCAACGAAAGGAGCAGATACGGGGCCATTTTTTTTTGCAGCGCTCAACGAGCTTTTATACATAGGTCTTGGGGCATGAGCATGTTGGTTCGTAGGTGGTACAGTTAGGTTATTGCCGTTGCTACGATAAATATGCTTCCAGTATAGTGTGACTGTTCCTATGGTCGTGAGAGTTCATAAGAGGTGTACACGTGTGCGTGTGTGAGTGTGTGTGTGTGTCACCGTTTCCTTAATTGGGTGCGCTGTTAGAAGATGTGGGGAGTCGACTCAAGCGAGCAAACAACCCCACCGAATCTACAGGGTACAGGTGACGAATGGGGTGGCCGTCTGATGTGCGGCTTTCGCCGACCAGAACGGCAAGAATGAGTCAGAGCCTTGAACGAAAACAGCACAAAGACTTATATTTAGACAGGCAAAACACTGCACAAGCACGAGGTAATGTAACGTTAATGAGAGACAACTTAGATCAAATACAAATGCACGAAACAGTTCAAAATTCGACAAATTGATACAATCAGGAGCGTTAACAAATAGATATTACGAAGTAGAGCAGTTAAATAAAAAGGAGACGAACAGTTCGATGCATATGAGAGACAGAGTCCCACAATATTCACCGACCGGGCCGGACGATGCACCGCCAGGCCGTCTGAGACGATCACGGTGATTCGAGGCCCGGGAGTACGTTGGAGTCCTCCAGGGCGCGGGTCGGCGATGGTGTGGTACACAAACTGGCAGAAGCCGTTGTCACATCACGACGTCCAAACGTAGCTAATTTGCTTCGGCGCAGGTTCTCCTTTCATAACTGCGCCGACGCGGAGAGAGGGCACAACACGCCTGCCGCCGTCAGCGAACAACTCCCCTCTTTCTCCCTTCTGGAATCATCGGCGCGCCTTAGCACTGGCAAAGCTACGCTCGCCTCCTCGAAAGAACTCGAAGCTTCGGTGAAAGGTGAGCGGTGGAGCTTTTATTTTGGTATTTTCTTTCCGGCGAGCCGGCGAGTGGTCGCGTTACCACCGCTTCGTTCGAGAGAGTTCCAGCATTTTCTCGGGGCGAATAGAACCGAGTTGAATGAATCGGACGACTGCAACAAGAATTAGGTGCTGACAATATTATGAAAAAAAACTATACAGTACTTTTAGACATCGTACGTACGCTCGAGTTTGTGACACTATAGCCACCCTAAGATGCAGTCTCGCGGGACGTCGGACCACGAGGTGGCCACGCTCCGCAATTACGCCTCCAGTGAGCACTTGTCTGTCCCTCAGTGATGTGGCACGTGCCGGCATCGCCCCAATGCGCCACTATTAGAGCGTTGAGTCTAACCCCATTTATTAATAGAGTGTTGTGTAACACCTCACTCCACCGCTATGGGTAATAGAGACAAATAGCGGTACCCGCTAGTCCACATATCAATTGCGTGCTTTGCGTGATGTTAATTATGCCGCCCTGTGTGTCTCTGTGAACAATGGGCCTGCCCCAGTCAGTGTTCGCATGGTTGTTTGCTGATCGTGGATGGCAGCGAGGTGAGGAATGCTACTGCGAACAAAAGGCCCCACGTATTGCTGTTACACCTGCATTTAACCAAGATTTTGGTCTTTATGTATGTCTGTCTGGCACTCGATTCACTCAGCCGGACAAAAGTAAAAACAATTTTAAACAATTCATTTACCTACGCGAACCCTTTACAAACAACAAAATGTGGTACCATACTGTACACTTGTCAACATTTCTGAGCAAAAAGAAACGGCTAGACATATTTGAGAAAAAACATCCCTACGTAACTGATACTAGCAGTGCTGTTTTAATACAAAGGTATGTGCGCTCTATATTTTGCGACAGCAAATGAAAAACCACGTTGAAAACAACGTATTGACGGGCAATACAAAACTGGCTTGCACCCGAGCCTAGGACTCTAGGATACATTCCAAGTGCAACATTAACTAGAGAGACTCGATTAAATGGCACGCAAGCAGTGCGGATGCGGGAAAATTGAATTGACTTGAGCGATCCTCCACCGCGTCTATCGTGGGTGGATCCAGACGGGAGGGTAAGAGCGTAGGAGGTGGGCGAGAGAGAGAGGAAAGGCATTTCTGGAAGGATATCGTCTGTCGGCGACATTTGCATTCTTTTTTGTGTGTGTGCGGGGAAAAGTTAAGAGGAGTCCGGACTCCTCCGAAATAAAACCCTTCCCTCGCCACTGATGTCAGCGACCGGCTGTCTTGGGTCGGGAGCATACTTAAAAACGCCGGACGTTAACTGTTTCCGCAAGAAACCCGAGCAATCCAACGGGAAAACAGGCACATACGCCCACTAAATAGACGTCACAAAAAGGACCGAAACAGCGTACAGCGATATTCGTGAGAGACAAGAAGAGTGACGGTGAAGTAACGCACTTTACTATTTTTTGAGTAGTGGTAATGATAACGCCCCATCGTTGTTTCCGCATAACTTGGGCTTGTAGCACCACCCTTTTGTTAGAAGGTAAGGAATAACGCGTTTTGGTACACTTTTGGGGTAACGCCTACCACTCTGAATAAAACGTTGCTGCTTTTTCTCATGTCCTTCAATCGAACAAAACCATGTTCGTGGCAGCGCACAAAGCATCTTCAATATATTATGAGCGAGGGTAATAAATTTAGAACACTTTAAGCCGATTGGGTAATGCAATTCTTTGGCAAACTTGCACCTCCAGGGTCGATCGAGTGTGCTCTATTTTCAGCCTGCTAGGTGTGTTTACTCGGAAGCCAATGTCAGGTAATATTTAGTCAAGGACCATCTTGCAGTTCTTTCTGGAATCAATGGCTCTGCACCAATTAACGTGAAAGAGTGATGTAAGAATGCAACAAAGCCTACACTTAAGACATTGCTATCTGACTGGGATATGGCACAGTAAAAATAAACCAATTGGGGCATTTAGGTCGTTCCTCACTGATTTCGAGGTCGTACTGTTCTCACTTACCGAAAATTATTGTTAAACCAACACGAACAACACGCCAAAGATGGATCACACACTAGCTGCATAAGTACATTTCGATATACTATACATCGCAGCCTACACAGCGCCCGTTCAATTACAGTTCGGTCAATACAAAAAATGACTGGTTGATCATGGGTTTTAATGTGACCAGGCTACACGGACGATGAGGCTTGCCATGTAATCCGAAATATTTTGACCATCGAAATTAAACGTGCACCAAAATTTCGAATACACATGTTTCCCCGCTTTTCACCTCCGTCCCAAATGCGGCCGCTGAAGCGAACAACCCAAAAACTATATACCAAAAGCTGCTGCAAATGTCTCTCACACGACGACCAAACGTATTTTTGACGTGCTAAGCATGACTGCTGTAAAAGTGTCATGGGCATGAACGAACTCGCCATTGCACCCTGTTTGGTCACCTACTCCGCCTTGTACGCTCAAATGGAACTAGAAATGAATATTTTTGTGGGACTCAGCCAACGCCATTAAGATAGTATGTGTTTCCCCATTCCAACAAACAGCTCAGTATGCGTGTAAAGTGTGAATATATACATAACATGTAAATGTCAGTGCTGTACAGCCTTTACCGAGCAAGAAGTGGTGTCAGAATTTCAAAAGAAGCCGCAGCTCCCACCTTGATGGTCTTCAGATATGCCCCATCGCGCAGAGCCAATGGGGGATTATTTGCCTTCAATAAGAAGCGAGACTGCCACAAGTTCAGACCTGAAATCCCATCTCCACAATTCGGGCATTGTCCAAGGTACAAAAAATCTCTGTCCTACAAATTTTGAATGAGATGTGCGAAGAGCTTTGCATATGAAATCAATTTTAGCACGGCATTGTGAAGATCCAACCCCCTGCTTGTTTCTACCGCTTTATTGCCTAAACGTATAGAACAAACTACGCGATCACCAGGAAATGGAATTACAGCGCCGCGGGACTTGCGCCTCACGGCTGCGGAGCCGGTTCTCTACAGCACCAACTTGGGAAGCAGGCTGTCCACCGAGGACCCAAAGTTATTAACAATGCCTGCGGCCATGTTCTTTTCATGTAGTGAACCGGGCTGATCAAGAGGCCTTTGTCATGTTTTCCGCTTGCCGATGTGTGGTCTTTTGATTTTCCTGCGCAGAGTAGTTTTGCGCAGTTTCTGGGGGGTTCAGAAGTGCTCTCGCAATAGAAACCCAATATTCAGATAAAGTACTGGCCAGTTATGTGCAGTCGAAAATGACTGCTTCGTCTTGGAATCTCCCGCACACTAGCTTTCCCTTTTCACCCTTTCTCTTTTATTCTTCTCTTTCCGTAAGTACTTCCCTCCCCCTGCTCTGGGTTACGCCCAGCTCATTTCACGATGACTTGGAGCAGCAATATCCGCGCGACAACTTTGCCAATCATTCTCGACCAAATTACGCACACAGCATGGGTTAATAGAGAGTTTTGGCCAACCGTTTTCGACGGTCTGCTCTGGTATCGGAGGCACGCTCAGCGCAACCGGAACCAATGTCGTTCACGGTCAAGCGCGCCACGCATGCGCAATGGCGCTCCCGCTTGCTATCGGGGCGGAGCGGACCGTGAAAGACGGTCACCTAAAACTCGCTAATATAAGCGAGTGACACGGCAGCCTTCAACTACCGTAACCGCACCACATCTTCTGCGCTTCCAGCAGCAAACAGGCAGTCATGAACGCGCGGTGCCCGATAAACGCGAGATAAACGGAAGAAAAGGCGGGGGCGCCTGGGCAAAAGGGTCGAGACAAGCGCCCGCAGTTGCGTTTTACCGCAGACGGGGAACGAGCGCGACCGCGCTATAGGTGCAGAGCGTTTCGGGCGTCGGAGAGAATGGCGTCGCCAGGCCGCGAATACGCGCTGGTTGGATTCTCGGAGGAAGTCGACCGGAGGCCACTCGTCTTCGCCGAGGCTCTTCACGCGGGAGAAGTGTGCAACGCGTGCGAACGCGTGGCCAAGGTGCTCGGCCTCCTATCATGCGGGCACTACTTCTGCAATCCGTGCTACATGCAGTGCCTGCGCCGCGGTGAGCTCGTATGCCCGCTTGGTGGTGAAGCCAGGTTGGAGGAGGAAGTCACTTGGACAATCCATTCTACCAGGAGCGTCATGGAGAAAAAGGTATGATGGGAAACACGAGTAAAATGCCATATGCCTTCTCTTACCTGTGGTGATTGCGAAGCACGTTTGCTGTAAATAGCCGCGTTGTATTGGCGTGTTTTCATGAGTGACCTCCCAGGCCTCCCCCCAAACTTACTGGAAGCAGTGTACATGGACACATGGGAATTTTGTAAGGCACGGGGTATGCACACAGGGCGCATTGAATTTTGAAGTCACGAGAGTTCGCGTATCTCCCTGAGCTGCATCTTAGTTAAGCAGCACTACGGGGTGCTCTCTCTCATTAAGAACCTGCTGCTTGCTAACACAGACTGGTAACTATGGCCGTCACACTTAGCGGGAACACGTGAGCGCGTGGCACGAGCTACTGCTACACCATCCTAGCGGCGCCTCGGGGAAACAGTGCACATGCCCGTTGCGGGGGCAGGGAGAGTACAGATCTCGTCGCGCGCATCACGCCAACAGGACGCAACGCGTAGTGTGCTACTTGCGAACTTCCAGCGCTCAAGAAGCAGTCGACGTTGACAGTTCCCGTGGTGAAGGGCAAAAATAAGCCGTGCGGCGCTGAAAAAAAGGTCAGGGATTTCTTTTATGAGCAGACAAAACGGTTGATGGAAGGTAGCAAGACCGAATCGCGTCTTTTTCCACGACCCGCATCGTCATTCTGCAGCCGTGAAGGTCCCTAGCTCGAGCCTCCACTGCAAGCTGTTTAAGGTTTTCAATGCTCGACCGGCCTGGCGATGCGCGTCCAACACGTAGTCTTCAGCGGGCGTCGCGATCTACGGAACTCTCACCTCTGTAGGCCAGCGACGACTGCTTTAATGGCGCTTTTTTTCCACCCAAATGGACCTTTGAGAAACTTCGCTCAAGTTACTTAAACCACGTTGGTTGAAGTTATTGCTTCACCTATGCGGCTGCAACCTGTCTCGTAGCGCGCACTGCGGCTCGTGCTAGCGACCCTTCACGGCTGTCTAAGGCGTTGCGCTGCTGAGCACGAGGTCGCGAGTTCGATTCCCGGCCGCGGCGGCCGCTTTTCTTATGGAGGTGAAAAGCAAAAACGCCCGCGTGTGCGAGATTTTGGCGCACGATAAAGATCCCCAGGTGGTGAAAATTATTCCGGAGCCCTCCACTACGGCGCGCCTAATCGCCTGCGTTGCGTCGGTGCGTTAAACCCCACAAATCAATCAATCAATCCTTCACGGCTGCAAAATGACGATGCGCGTCGTGGGAAAAGACCACGATTCCTTCTTGCTTCCCTGCATCAACCGTTTTTTTTTTCTGCTCGTAAAAGAAATCTGTGATCTTTTTGTCACAGCTGCAGTTATTTATTTTGACGTTCACGGCGGCCACTGGCAACGCTGACTGATTCTTGTTTAGCGCTGGCAGCTCGCAAGTAGCAAACGACGAGCTGCCTCCTGATGGCGCTCTGTAGTCTCCTTGCCCCCGCAACGCGCATGGGCGCTGTTTCTGCGAGGCGCCATTATGATGCTCTAGTAGCAGCTCGGGCCACGCGCTCCCGTGTTCCCGCTAGGTGTGAGCGTCGGCATCCCGAAAAGCGGAAAGGCCACCGTTGGCGTGGGCATGGCGACAACGCCTTACGGCTGCAGAAAAGAATCTGTGTTGAAGGGGAGTTACGGGAGGGCGAGGGGCTTTGTATTTCGCAGCTATTCCGACATTCTTTTCCCTGCTTTTTCGTCTTATCGGGAAGCGAATACAGTATACTCGCGATAATTCAAGCTTTGATCATTCGTTCTTTCGGTTAATTCCAACAAAATTCTCATTTTTGGTTGGCCCGCTATTCTTTCAATGTGTTTAAAAGCCGCCTAATTCAAACTCCGTCATTCGGTTAATTCCTACTTTTTTACTGTCCATATTGGAATATATCTAATGCTTTCCCGACTATTTTAAAATTTCCGTGCTTCTATAATAAAACAGTCGAGAAATAAAAAAAAAATGGGTGGCGATTACGAAACTTCCTAGTGCGATATTCGCGCGCAGCAGCAGTGCACTTAGTCAGCACTCTCTCGCGGATTCTCTCGACTGCAGCGATGATGAGCCTCTCCGTCAGCTTCGCGAAGTGCGTCTCAGAAAGGGACTGCCACCCGCGTCTTAGCCTGGCGCGCACCATCGTCCGCTCCGCTCACGTTTTAAATGCAGAGCATTTCAGTAACTCACGATGTCACCTGCGTTGACGTCCGTAGTCCGCACCGCACCCCTCCCTATTATATAAAAAAAAATACTATCCGGCGCCCGTTTTCAAACACTCGACCCTGCGGGCGGAACGCAATGTACATGGTGCTCTACCCACTGCGCCACAAAGCCGACACAGAATGGGACGCTACGAACGCGCCTTATATCGTTGACTCATTCAAATTACTGCTGACGAGCGCTCTCTCGTCAGCAGTTGCCACAAGTGCAACAACATTAACGTAACGCAAACTACTTAACGTCGTGCGCCCCCGGAAATGCTCTGCATTTGATCGCGCCCCTCGCGAGGGGGATGTTTCACTGTTTGAATTTGGCGCGCTCGCTTTCAAGCGTAGAAAAAGAAAATACTCTACCCTAACAAATTCCCGCGAAAAGCGCTGCATTGTGTGTTTTTCATGAGCGTCGCGCAGACGAGCGTCTTGTGCACGCACAGCCACGGCCGCTGGATGAGAGCGCACGCAAGCGCCTTTCATCCAGCCGCCGTGGCACAGCATCCGCCCTCCCCCCTCCCCCACCGCACACATTCTAAGAGCGCTCACTCCGCTACGGCGAATCGCCCTCCCCTCACAGTTTGGTGACACTCTCCTCCTTTGCTTTATTTCACTATTCGCTCTTGCCATCGTTCTCGGTTACGACGGCGACGCGGATCAGCCCAGAGACGGGCGTCAAAGGGCTGCACCCTTAAAATAAGTGCCTCAACACTTGACTGCAAAGGTCGTTGCTACTAAACAAACTTTGAAACAAAGTAAGGTAGACCGTGACGTTTCTCAACTTTGTATCCTTAATTAGCTGCCGTTTTACGATGCGAATTAGAAACCAAAACAGCGAGCAGGCCTAAAAAAAAAACGCCTATAATCATGCTTGACTGCCTATACTTGTCGAAGTGGCCAAAACGACGTCGGCCACTGTCGCAAAAACAAAGAAAAACGCACAATCACGCATTCTCGTGTCGCGTGTCAGCAAAGAAAGAAAAAAAAAATTCCCGCGCCTTCCCGCGAGGGGAACACGAGTAAATGCAGAGCATTGGGGCCTCAGTACTGATTGAAGGCAGTGTTGCTTCCATCGCTTCTTCCGTGATGCTGGAGTAGCAGACACGAGTAAACGTGGGCACGAGCGTCAACCAAGGAAGGAAGGAGCAACGCAGTGACTGAAACACGAGCGACCGCTAGCCGCTATTGGCCCCGAGGGCATACCGTGGCGCCACCTACGAATGACGTCACTTGTTGGACGCCGGGTCGGGTTGTCGTCTGCTACAACCCATTTGCTGTGCGTATGCGGCCGCGTGTTTTTGTATGTGTGTCTGTGGCCACCGTACCCCCCCCCCCCCCCCCGCTCTTTGTGGATATGATGCAAATTACCCAAAACAGTTGTCTGCAACCTGAATAATCCGGGCGAGCAATCAGCGACTCGCTTTTTCCCGGCGACACCGCCGCGCCCCACAGCTCGTACGCAGCCAGCTAACGCCACGGACGATGCAACTGGTGCCGAGAAAAGGACACTGTAAATTCATTATGAAATACTTGCGACGTGACATGTACGAGACTGTGTGTGCAAGGAAACACCTTGTAACAGCGACGGAACCGCGTCGCTCACTTGTGATCTCACCGCGCCTACTGCTCGCCTTACCTGGTAAATGAATGACTACGTGAGAACGGTGATCGGATTGCTTCGCCGCGCATGCTTAAAAGTACTGCTATGGTGCGCAGTTTGGCTTAAGCAGTGCCTATTACCCCTACAATGTTTTTCATAGTTATTCCCGGATTTGATTAACGATCACTTTTCGCGGCAACTTGTCCGCAATGTATAAATGGTATACGAACGCGAGTTTTCAACGCCTGCGAGCGGGTTTGGACATGGCTATATTTAGTTTTCATTAGGACTTCGGCGTGGGAATGTATAATTGTAACGTGGGCTCTTTTATGTTTACAGTCAGCCTGTCTTCCTCTAGCATCAATGAAACTAACGATTGCTCGCAGACGGCGAGGCTGTGTACGAGGCGAAACACATCGTTAATGAATTCGGGTAATTGGGAGTTTTAAAATAGGAGAACCGAGCGTTGGGGGCCCCCCAAAGTGATGGGGGAACCTAAACGCAACACGCGCGCGCGCGACGAAAGGGTCTTCTCGAACCGCTCTCCTCCGGCTTCGGATGCACGTAATCGAATCATGTTGGGAACTTTAGGCTTAACGTCGCGGCAGATATTTCTTCGCTGCTATGGTTACAGTTGCGAATGAGAGTCCCTAATACAACTTTTCACTTCACTGTAACCCTCTTTCTTGTAAGTGTAACTTTGTATCCGCGTCTGTTTAAGCGACCGATGATCAAGAACCTGCCACGGATCGGCCGATGCTTGCGCGCAGGCACATATCCTTCGGCCGCTCGCCGCACCGCGCGTGAAGGGGCCGGCGGTGCGGAACCGACCTTCGGGGACGGTCGGCGTAGATCGCGGCGGCAGATATTTGAGCATCGCTTTGAAAACCACAGCTGATGACACTACCTAGCACAATTTTTCACCACTCTAACATCCACAATCACCGTTGTCGAATTACTTTTCCACAACTAGTGTGATTTTAAAAAGCAGCGACAAGTTGTTGCTGCCGCGACCTGCCTCGGTTCGAGCTGCTCCGTCGGCCGTGTGGGCAGGCACGGCGGTGTGTGCGCGGAGCGTTTCTGCGAGCAGTAAACGCTTCATGATTTCTTGCTTTACACATTTGTTGCAAACAAGGGAAATCTAGAAACTTAGCTTGGCAATCATCGGAGTCTACATTGTTGATCTGGGAAACGAGCCACAGCTTACGCTTCGGTCGCACACGTACGCCACCACGCTCAAGTTGTTTGCGGAGAATGTACCACAGTTCATACGGTTATAAAATCCCCATGATGTCAAACTGCGCTTGACGCACTGAGAATTAACTTCAAACGACGGAAATTAACACGAAAATACTTTTAGAACGCACGTCCTAAGCTAAGTGTCGCGCGCTGCAAGCTAACTGTGCAGCAAGGTAGGAACGGTGATCCTACAAGTGGCGTCAAAACGATCGCAGCGCCGGCCTCTCCAGTGGTGGGCCTCGCGGCCAATATTTGCAGCGCGCGCAGTAGAGGGAGAGCAGTACGGGGGGGGAGAGCGCGCATGCGCAAGCAGCGCGCGCCCTTCCACGCCCTACCGCGCTGCTATCACGCACCTGTTAGGCCGAGACCGCGACGGAGCGAACGGGCTGACTACAACGCATGCGCGCGCCAGCTGCTGTTGAGAGAGAGGAGGGAAGGAGAGGCGCACCTGCTGCGGACGCGGAACTGTTGACACCGTCCGACGCAGGAACAGGCGAGGCTAAGAAATGATTGATTGATTGATTCTGGGGTTTAACGCACCGACGCAAGCAGGCGATGAGGCGCGCCGTAGTGGAGGGCTCCGGATTAATTTTGACCACCTGGGGATCTTTAACGTGCGCCGAAATCTCGTACACACGGGCGTTTTTGCTTTTCGCCTCCATCAGAAAAGCGGCCGCCGCGGCCGGGAATCGAACCCGCGACCTGAGGCTAAGAAATGCTCTGCATTTAATAAACAAGGTGGTTACCAAAGTGACGCGCATGGCATTCGGCTTCGGGACCTTGCGCCTCTGCTCTGTTTATTTCGCGCAGTTAGCGTTTAAAAACGGTGAGAAATTAAAAAAATTGTGAATAAAATAAATGCCTAATAATGTGTGCTGTAACTTTTCCCATAGTCACGTATACGTGAACTTCTGATACTTCAAACTTCCGATAATTCAAACAACCCTGGGGTCCCAAGGGTTGGAGTTTCAATTATCATTGTCGACTGTATCTGATGTGTGAATATGCATGGTACGAACCCGGTGGCTTTCATATGGTCGCAAAGGCCTAGGAAATTTCGTAGTCCCGCCCTTGTGGCTACCGTGGCTTTGTTGTTAGCGTGCACGCGCTTCCTACTACAGTAGAACCTCGTCATAACGAACACTTATATAGCCAATTATTGGCTACAGCGAACTACGTATATACAAACTGTGGTTGGTGACGCTTTATTTCAATGACTCTTCTTTTACTGTAACGACACTAAAACGATGAGACCCGTGCGCGCTTTCGGATATAGCGAAGAAATATTTGACCTGGCGTCTGGAAAACTTCATCATGCTCAGTGGCCACCAGTCGAAGATCACATTTTCATCAAATAAATGAGGACACAGGCCTGTTTTGTTCAGTGACCTTTGTTCTGTGTAATTCTCGTTGCCATGTTCCAGTCCATTTAGTTTGAAATACCTAAAGGAGACAGATAAGGATTACCTTGTGTATACAGGTTTTGAAACCAACAATAATGTGTTCTTGTATCAAGTATTTTTGCGGGAGCCAGATTTGTTACAGGCGATTTTTGCCCCTACTGTTACAACAAATATCAGATATAGTATAATTTGCTGTCCTGCTCGTTTTTCGTCTTTCTTTGTGTGCCGGACAGATTGTCTAATGTGCTAAGAAGCATGTACACCCGCCCAATTTTTTACCAATATCACGGGAGCGTCGACCGTTCGGTCGATCAGCGCCGCGTGAAGGAGTGATACGGAAAACTCAGCGAGAGTAGCCGCATGCGCGCTAAGCAAAGGGCGCTGCTGCCATCGTCTACTAGGCTGTTCCAAGAGCAGACGTCAGGCCCCCGATTTTTGTTATTTGCTTATCGCAATGCCTGCCATACTCGAAATTTTTCTTCAAGACCTTGCACGTGGCGCCAACTGAAAACCGAGTAATCATCGTTGCGAACGCAAAATTCGTTCAGTGCAAAGTTCATTCGGCAACGCTGAATTACTCTTTTCGATTGACGTTTAGTACGTTTAGTACGTCAAGCTTTTTTGCGTTTAGTACGTCAAGCTTTTCCTGAGGGGAAAGCGCCTCCCGTTTCGCGACGCCATCCAGGCGCGACGAAGTTCGCGGTTGCAAATTCAACGGTGTTCTCAAAGCTTGAAGCGCACGATGACAACGAGAGCACGTGCTATTCTTGCAGTGGTGCTTTATGGCAAACACGCATCCGGCATTCCGAATTGAAACTTTCGTTGTAAGCACAGTGATGATTCTGAACGCTTAGAGTAACATAGGGCCATCTAGTCCTGACGAATCGCACCCGCGTGCGGCTTCATGCAGTCAGTTCTGTAGCCAAGCCTGGCCATTGGTCGTCAAAAACTGCGGTCCGCGCATGTTGCCCGGCGGCTTCCGAGTGCCAGCTTACGACGAATGACTCGGGAACCTACTTAGACAAGAGTTAACAGTAATGATTTTATTACGTGGGACTCTATACTGCGGCTCGCCTAACGAAACACTGGACGCACTCATCACGGAAGCAGAAGTTAGAAGCGCCCTCCTACTGATTCGGCCATGATCCGCACCCGGTGCAGATGGCGTCACCAACGAACTTCTTCGCACCTAGACGACCCTTCTATTACGGCCCTAACTGCTTGCTTTAATTATTACTGGACTCAAGGCACCCTTCCCCCAGCATGGAAACATGCTTGCATAACTTTAATTCCTAAGCCAGGCAAACGTCTTACCATCGAACACCTTCGCCCCATATCTCTCACTTCGTGTATGGGCAAGGTACTAGAACAATGTAATCCTTAACAGACTAACCGCTCACATCACGAGCACGGAGGCCTTCCCCCCCAGTTCTAGGTTTAGACTTAAACTGTCCACCCAGGATGTCTTCCTGCAGCTACACCAAGATATAATTTCCCAACCACCTAAACGCGACGCAGCGGCGATCATTGCGCTCGATTTGATAAAAGCATTCGACAGTCTCCCATAGTGCAATCCTGAGAGGCATAGTCTATCCACCCAGGAGAGCGCACCTACAACTACGTACGTTATTTTCTCACCGCACGCACCGCCGCACTCAAGGTAGGTGAGCTCCGTTCTGATCGCATCCTACTTCCTTCCGTAGGTACACCCCAGGGGTTCAGTATTGCCTCCTGTTTTGTTCAATGTAGCAATCCTGAACATCCCGAAAAAGTTAGATTCGGTACCTGGCCTCCGATACAGTCTATATGCCGACGACATTACGATGTGTAGCGATGCTCAGATAGAAACCATCCTTCAACAGGGTGCCCATATTGTAGAGACAGAGGCGCAACTCGCTGGGTTATCCTATTCTCCAGAAAAATCTGCCTGCTCATTCTCCCTGCCCGGTCTTGCCGTGATTCGCCGAACATACAGGTTTCCCTCAGCAACCGAATCATCCCAGAGGTGCAAACCCTTAAGGTTCTAGGCCTAATTGTGCAGCGAAATCAAGGTAACGCTAAATTCCTCTCCCTACTTAACTCTCAAGTCAATCAAACAATTGGCCTTATTCGACGAATCGCTAGCCGTCACCAACGAACCCGCCTAGTTCAGGCTTTCATCATCAGTCGGATCACGTACTCTCTCCCCTACCTTAAGCGTACCATTTCCGACATTGACAAAACTGACTGCCTCATCCGAAAGGCATACAAGGCAGCATTACAAATCGACCTCCAGTCGTCCTCTGGCAGACTCACCTCATTGGGAGTATACAATACTGCCCACGAGTTATTAGAGGGCCATCGTATTAATCAGTTACGCCCCGCCTCCCTACCACTTACACAGGGTGACACATTCTTCACAGCTTACGAATTGGCATTCCGGCAATGGAACAGAACGAAACTTCGTTGCCTCGAGACATCCGAGACTGCCTCCGCATACGTCCACTCCCGCGCAACATGCACCAGTACATCACGCGGAGCGCAGGTGCCAGCGCGCCCGTGCCTTTACGATAAATACCCCATCTCACCTACCACCATGTATGTAGACGCCGCGGAGTACCGACACGCGGAACGATTTGCTCTCGCAGTTGTCACTCGTAGCGGCGTAAGAAGCGGCAATAGCCTGGCCCTTAACATTAGGCCGCAACCACACATTATAATCGAAGACGGCCGTGCAAAACTACATTCGCGGTAGCATTTCGGCTACGGCACTCATTATTCTCCAAAATCCCCCTACTCAACCAGTCGACATCGTCTCGATCCTGGCCCACACTGGGATGGGAGGCAACGAGGCGGCCCACAAAGCAGCAGGAGAACTCGCCAGCCGTGCTGGGCGCTCTCCTGCTCTCTTCCACGGAGCTCGGTCGGCCGCGATCGACTGCTCTCGTATCAAGAAGTCACGGAACATTACCGGTTCTCCCGCCGCCGCTACCCCCCTTGCCCACACATCCCCTCACCAATGATCAGGAGCGGCTA
>NW_027526203.1:248631991-248760230 GCF_048455015.1 Haemaphysalis longicornis | reverse complement strand
TTACTGGTATGTGGTTTTGCACCGCGTCTTTGCATCATGCGTACATTGCGCTCTCTTATCCGCATAATGCTTTTTTATTTGAAGCTGCCCATTGTATTTATAGCCTTGTTGTTAACCCACGGACAACTTCTCTAGTGTTTTGACACGTACATTAATTACCGTAAAGTCCATTGTACGTCCCCAGCCTAATTATTATTGTTATCCGGTGCAGGTGTTGTGCTGGAATCACCGCTTTGGCTGCAATGTCGTCACACCTGCTGCGGACATTTCCAGACACTTTCACCAAGAGTGCAGACACCACTCGTCAAGGTGTCCCAAATGCTCGGCGGAAATTCCCGCCAGTGACGTGTGCACACATCTGGAATCTCGGTGTGACGCCGCGAGGGTACCTAGATCGGCTGCCGTCGAACCGGTAACAGTACCCCAAGAACAAGAAAGCTTTGGCGCGACATGCTCCGAGTCCGCGGATGGCTTTCGGCAAATGCACAACGCCTACTCGATTGCCCTGTCTTTGGTACAAGCCAAGCTAAAAGATCAGCTAGACGACTTCATGCAGAATGTGTATGCTAATCTGGAGACTTTCCATAACAGCTTTGTAGAAAAAACTGATGCGTTCAAGCAAAGTCTCACTGACACAGTTCCATCGAGAATGAACCATTGTGAGCTTGCTACACAGCTCGCTGCTTTCAGCGAAGCAATGAGAAACGGACAGCATGAAACCAAGGCTGCGTTTGATCGACTTGAACTCGCTATTGATCGCAAATATGATGAAATGAGTGAACTTCTTCGAAGTACCGATGCCAATCCAGAAACACGAACGCGACACTCTCGAGACGCTGCAGAGGCATATAGCGCGAACTTATCGGATGATGCGTCTAAGATTGCTTGGGCAAAAAACAGATCGCCTGAAGATCGCCAGATTGCGTTGGCCCTCCTTCATTCGATCATGCCAGTTGCCACAACACACACCTGGACATTTGAGGATTATGAGCCCCTCAAGCAAAGAGCACAATCCGAATTCTCGGTGGCGAGAATGGGGGAGCGGTGTACCTGCGCGGCTACTGCGTGTCTGTCTCCGTCGGTGTTAATAAGGACCAAGTCTATTTTTATGCGAACCTGCACCAAGGGCAAGTGGATCGCTTTCTCGAGTGGCCGTTCAATCTGCAAATGAGGTTTAGCCTCCTTCACACAGAAGAAAGCCAGAAGCTGGAGTATTGCGTGACGCCAAGTACATTATATAAGGAACACCTTTTACGACCGAGTGCCGGGAGTTGGCGTTGCCTTCCAATTGTTACCACGGATTTCAGCACAAAACATCTGGAGGCCCGGGGCTTCATCAAGGACGGCCGATTGCTCCTCAGGTGAGGGACCCCACACAATGATTGAACAATCCACTTCAACCGGCAACAAAAATTGCAACTTGGTCTAATATCACTTAAGAAAAAGTGAAAATATCCCGCGGAAACCCCGTTCATTGTAGAAATGAACGCTCACTAGCATTGCGAACTGGCGTATAACCGAAAATTGGAATACGCTCCACACCGACAAAAGAAATATTCGCATAATTAAATATTTCTCCTGAGAAAGTTTGTTTAAATGCATCCTTCGTACAAGCGGGGTTGCGCTTGGTTGCTTGTCTCAAAGCATGAAGGATATTATTCGCAGAGTGGCAAAAATTAATGAATTACCTGACTTACTCGCTACAACAAAAAAAAAAAAAAAGATCATGCTCACCGTCGTCTAGCCCCGGCGATGGTTGAACACGAGGCTGTCTCGTGACGGATTCTTTGGTTGGCCAACCCCACACTGCATGTGCTACATTCTTAATCTGGTTCCATATAAGCTCCAGTTAAAAAGCGTGATCCACATATTTTATGTGGATGCGAACGAAAAAATAACTGGAACGAGACATATAGGTGGATCCTATGTGGAACCGTAGACTTGTTTTCTTTGTGTTTGTGGTTTTTATCTGGAACCGAAAAAATGGGGTCATGCGATGTCGGCGGTTCCAGTTACTGTTCCACTTATGTTCCAGTGAACGGTTGTGAAGAGTGCGTTTGTATATTTTTGCTTGTGCCTTGTTCCACATAACTCGTGCACTGCAGTGAAGTATGCACTATTTCATGCATCAACTGGAACAATGAACCGCATATATATTTGGTGTTTCTTGACCGAAGATGCACTTGCACGTTTAATATACACGCGCACACCGCATATAAAACTTTGCCGACATATATGAAACTGCCTTGCAGCAGTTAACTTTCATAATTCGGCTAAGGTGTAGTTTTAGTGATGTCCTTTGACAGAAAACGAAATCCCACTTCTTTGCCAACGCCGTACAAAGCATTAAAAATGACGACAGAAGTATGTCTTAGGGAAAAGAAGAAATTGCAGGAACCCATTTCCAGGTGTTCTGCGGCACTCAAACCGCTTTCGTGAACATCGCATTTTTCTAATTTGAGGCGTGAAGTACAAAATAACCAGTGACTTGAATTTAAGGACTAAACGTCTTCCCTTCCCCCATCTGCCGTTCGGGCGAAGCCATAACTGCTATAGTGCTGAAGAATTCATGGTGCTTTTGTGAGCACCTTCATAACGAAATACTACTTGTTGAGGCTATTACATGTTATGCATCTGGTTTACAAATCTCCGCAGGAACAGCCGTTTTTGTTCTACGCTCAGTCATCTCGCTGTGGGGTAGTACGCGACAATTTTAGGTGTTTCATAGGGTGCATAAATGGCTACATCCTGCGGTGGAATAGGTACTTAGTCCACGTTACTTGTGTTGTGATGGGGTACATACATAATGTTAACCGACTGCGTCACATTTTAAACTGCACACATCATGCTACGCATGCAGTTATATGCTGAGAAGTTCGTTTGTGGATTTCGTCTCGTCCCGGCTATTAATTTCCACAAGCAAAAACGAAAGCCTCTTTGCACGAGAACTACACAAAACTTGGAGCACTAAATCTACCACGCGGCATTTGCCTTACATTCTATATATTAACACTGAAATGGTATTGTTATTTCAAATTATGAAATGCAGTATCGGGAAAATCCGCGGTGTTACCCTAATGTTGTTACTTGTTATAGTAATTCAAGTTCACCGAATGACCTGCCTTCTCCTCCTGGTCCCCCCGTTGCTGTTTTCCTGCACTATTGGGGTTCAGGAAGAAAAACTGCTGGAAAACAGGCAGATGTATTATTACTCGCTAATTGACTCTCTAATTAGTAGTTTTCTATGACGTGGGTATCAGAGTGTCGCAGTATATTTTATTGGTATAGGAAAGGCTTGTTGTCAAGATAACGCAGCCAATAAAGCCGCGTCGTTTTGTTTTCACTGCAAACAACGAAGTAAAGCTGTCATCAAAGTTTATGCACACATATTGCACGCGCTCACGGCCCGCGGCTAGAAACAATTTTAGCCCAACTAACGTGTTAAATTCCATAATATCTGAGCTCTTTGTTCCATCCTCAGAACCGCGTAGACGTCCGCTTACAGTCCTATTCCCATAGGACTAGAGTCCTAGTCCTATTCCCATTGCTTTCCTTTCCTTGATGACCTCAACAACTAAAAGACTGTAAGTTACAGTAGCTGGAAAACGGTCTCGGGCAATGCGTCAAAGTTTGCTCAGAATTTAGCTAATAAACGTAAGAAAATTGTGTACTTTTACGTTGGTTAATTTTTATATTTAACGCGTGGTGACGTCAGTACGTGATTTCTATTTCGCTGGGTAGGTTTACACTCGGACTAGCTTACGCAACCGCTTCCTTTGCGGGTATATGGCCGGTCCCCCTCGGTAGGTATGCGCTTGCCATCTTGGTGATGATAGTGTTCTGCTGACGTCGCCACGAAAATTTGCTTGGATGGTAGAGGCATACTGCTTCGCACTAATAAGTGATTTGGCCACTGGCTCTTTCCTATGCATGATTAGGAGTCGGCAGGTGCGGTGGTCTCACGTGCACATGCATGCACGCATCAGGTGATTGCGCTTGTACGCAAGGCGGTACATTTTAAGGAAACCGGAACTGTACAAAAGTGTATACCGCCTGGGCTGATGTATCATATTTTACAATTTGGGCTAGCTTAGGTTTCCGTTTTTTTTAAACGCGGATGAGCAGTAAAAGTTCCGAATGGCAAATACTTAGTACCGATGTCAGGTGCTCCTTAGTACTATAATGAGGTTTATTGGCCGGGCTGGCAAGAGGTACAGTCGCGTGCGATTTGAAGGTAATCGCGCGAGCTTCGACCGATAAAGGCGATAACGCCCCCGCACGGCCTTTTTCGGAGCGACTGGGACCTAGTTTATGCATTATCCTCTCTCTCGGTCGCTGTTCCATCAAGCAGTGATCACTTCCGCGGCTAGTAAACCACCCTTTCCGCTTGTGGTGATCTTGTGTGGTTGCAATCACGTGTGCGTTTTTTCTTGGTTATCGTGAGCACGATAGCACCCATTGTTATAAATGTCCAGTATTTCCCGAGAATGCGTTTCTGCGCACCTTTTCGTGAACTGCTGTAAAATACCACGAGTGCGCCGTCATCGCTGCGTGCGCGATAAAACAAGAGGAAGGGGTTATTGATTTTGCTGCTTGAGTGATGGCTGCTGGAATAAACAGCGACCGAGGGAGAGAAGAATGCGTAAACCAAGAACCAGGCAAAGTAAAACAAGCCGCGTGGGGGCGTTATCGTCGTGGTCGGTCGACACGCGCGATTACCTTCAAATCGCACGCGACTGTACCAACGAGGTCTGGCCGTTTCCGAGATCAACCGAGGTCTGGAGTCCGCACGCAGGTCTCGCGCCGAAGCACTGTCGATGGAGCTACCGCTGTGTCGCTACGGGCGACATATACCCACTGGGGCATTGATGCCACTCGGAAGGTCAGCCTCCGCTTTATCCAAACACATGCCCGCTCGGGGAGACTGGTGCTCCTACGGTCGCTCACTATCTTTGTTACAGTACCTATATTAGATTCGCTCCTCTCCCGCCTTCAATTGACCTTTGCATGTGTGCTTGCGCGACTTGGACTTAGAGCTTGATACCGTCTACAAATGGAGTGTTCAAGGGAGGTTGCGGCCTTTACTATACCAGGGTGGCCAATCCAGGTCTGGTGAAGGAGTTCGTTACCGTCAATGGTCACCGGGTTCAGGCCGCACCCCAAGCCTTATTCTGTAATCCCATTAACACGCGGGGTTTCTAAAATTCGGTGGGAATTTTGCAGCACCGGTATTCGAGCCACGGTCCTTCTGAACGCGGGGCGGATGCTCTACTTCTACGCCACCGGCGTAGTACATTGTTATCTACAAGTTACTTACCAATGTAATCACTAAAATAATTTCTGCCACCTTAAATTTTACTTAACTTGAAGAACAAGCAGGGTTTCGTAAAGGCTATTCAACAATGCACCATATTCACACCATCAATCAGGTGGTAGAGAAATCCGCAGAGTATACTCAATCCCTATGTATAGCCTTCATAAATTATGAGAAAGCGTTTGACTCTGTCGGAACCTCAGCAGTAATAAGGGCATTGCGTGATCAAGGTGCACACGAGCATGACGTAAGAATACTAGACGATATCCGGAGTGAATCCACAGCTACCACCGTCCACCATAAGTAGAGCAGCAAAATACCTCTAAAGGGCATCAGACAAGGAGACGCCATCTCTCCAATGTTATTCACAGCATGCTTATGTAATGCTTAATTAAATACCTCGGGAGATCACAGCGGTTGGAGATAGGTGGTGAGGCAGTGGAAGTGTTGAGCATATCTACTTAGGGCAAGCAGTGATCTCGGATCCCAGCCACGAGGCAGGTAATTAGAAGGGTGAGAATGGGGTGGAGTGCATTCGGCAACCATTCACACATAATGAATGGCAGCCTACCATTCTCCCTGAAGAAGAAAGTGTATGACAGCTGCATCTCACCGGTACTCACCTACGGGGCAGAAACTTGGAGGCTCACTATATGGGTTCAACTTAAATTGACGACGACTGATCGAGCAATAGAACGGAAGATGAGAGGTGTAACTTTAAGGGACAAGAAGGTCAGGGAACAAACGCGTGTTAAGGACATGTTAGTAGAAATTAAGACAAAGAAATGGGCGTGGGCAGGGCATGTAATGCGAAGGCAAGGTTACCGTTGGTCATTAAAGGTAACATTGGATCCCTAGAGAAGGCAAGCCTGGCAGGGGGAGGCAGAAAGTTTGATGGGCAGATGAGATCAAGAAGTTTGCGGGGATGAATTTTGGATATCTATGGGAGAGGCCTTTCCCCGGCAGTGGGCCTAGATTGGCTGATGATGATGATGATGATCCTAATGATGAGTGTAAGAACTAACTTAAGGGCACAAACGTGTCGTGGCGTAGTTTCAACTTCGCGAATGGGGTGCAACGACCCGCTGGCCGCCGACCGACTAAACGCTGGGCCAACTGATTTTGTCGGATGGTCCACGAGCCGTGCTGTAGCGCAGTCAAGCAAAGTCGTTGCAAAGTCATATGAAACGTCATAGGAAACGGGAAGGAGGATGCAGAGGGGAGGACAGTATTTTCAAATTGATTTTTCTAGTGAATAAAGTCGCGTACATTCAGCGAGAGTGGTCGAAACATTGCCTAGAGACTCCAGAGAACAGTGTGCGCAAGTAATCCCACAACGCTTAAAAATCTCTTCAGTGTCCCTTTAGAGAATTGGCGGTATTCCGCCTGCCGAAAGAGAGGCCCCTATCATTTCTATAATATGTAAATAAAATACGCATGGGTAAAACTATTCCTCAGTTCTCCCCTCCGCCTACCCTGTAAAGTGTCTGCTAAATAATAGCAAGCTGTTTCGATAAAAAATTCAGGACGCGAAAGCCTTGCTTATGAGTCGTATGTGCGAATGCATAAAGGGGTCACCACATGGAGAGGTCCTGATGAGCGACGCCACGAGCGTAACTGAACGGTTTACAGCGGACCAGTAGTGTAACCGGCTGCGACAGGCTGTCGTCCACTCCGCACTGCCGCTCGGACCCTCCGCCGCTGTCGCGCGCAAGATCGCTCCATGTGGGTACCCTGTAAAGTCCAATTGAACGTCCCTGACTGCTCCTTCCAGTTTCACGCCGCGAGTAATTGTGGCCGCTGGTGCGCCGCTGTGCAAGGTCAGCGGGGTTGAGGTTGATGCGCTCTGAACACAGCACTCACACCCAAAGCACCAACCAAGGGAAATCTTCCACGGCAGTAGCGTGCCGTCATGGCAGCCGTCATGGCAGCCGCCATAGGAACCGCAGGCGTTCCTGCCGTGCGAGGCCTGGCTTTCAAGCAGCCTTGGTACTGCCCGTGATGATGAAATCACTGCAACAATATGGTCATCAGTTCTTTTCTTGTTCCGGTTGCAAAACGCGTTTAAAAACTTCTGATAAAAAAGTTGTTGCGTTTACTTCTATAAGATGAAAATATCTTCAGTGTTTCATCCAAGAAAAAGTTTTACTATCTCTTCCTAAAAAAGTTGAGAGAAGCGCAAATGCTTCGTAACATCAAAACTGTGACGAAAGTGCGGCCGTACGTCCGTTAAAAGTGCATCCAATCGATCATCAAACCTTCAATGACCCAACTCTAAAACGAAGAACGAACCTACGTGGCGATTTTGCTAGCGCGCACGAAGGACCTAAATGAATACTGATGCATGGTTTCAGATAAAGGTATACTACTGTACTGCTTCATAACCGATTCGTGTATTGCCTTATGTTGAACCATTCCTTTTTCCAATTTTATAGTGACCGTATTGACACAAGAGAAGACCATGCGCACGCACGCGCCGTGTGTCTAGAGATCTCGTCAGAGCTTTTTGGTGGGCAGACCGGTCTACGGGGAAATGCGTCGGTTTTTTTGGCAGGAGTCAATTGTCCTCACTAAATGCGTTCGCTTTAAAATGAGTGTCGACAACGACGGCGAATTTTTTTCCGGCTGCGTTCTTCCGCTTCCTTCATCTAAGGAGCATTTCCGCTAACGGCCACGTCTCGCTGCTGCCGAATTAAAGGTCACGCAATGGAACGGCTCGTCGTATGGAGTGCTTCCGATAGTTATTTCTGCTTCGCACTCCGGACGCTGCCATTTCCGCTTGATGTGCCGTTAATGATTTACCCTGAATGAACCGTAAAGCAGTGCGGTAGATGTAATACCAACTTCGGCATCACACTTGAACCTTTTGTTACTTCAAGGAGACGCGTTGCGTTCCTCGAAAACTGCCACAAGCCCCAGCCACGGCAGCAATTCCGCTCGGGCACGCCGTCTAACAACAATGTTACGAATTGGGAATGCTGCTTCGGGCTTGCCCGTGGAAAGGAAAATAACTCGTAATGGCGGCTGTCACCGTACGAGCTGTAGAAGCCCCTTTCCAGCTTCCCTTAATAGGACATCCGAAAGCAGTTGTAACTACTGTGTAGTTAAACAAGTATACACAAGAATATTTCTTCACCTTTCGGGGTGTAATATAAGGCAGGTTAGGGCGGGAAAATCGGGTTCTAAATTTGTTGCCCAACGCGCCTTTTTTTCCGTCAATTCATGGACGTCCGCTGTGACGAAACACTGGCGATTCAAGAGTGGCTGTTTTTTGGCAGACTTACAGCATGGCTACTGTTTACAAGCCGAAGGGGACAAAAATTGATGCTCGGTATTAAATGCGTGAGAATATGCCTTGAACACCACCGTAGCACGAAACCACAATAGGCAAGTGCGACGCCATCACGGTTGTGCGCGCACCGGCCGGAATAACCCATGCTCTGTTTTCCCTTCACAGGTCACGAAAAACTAAGATAGAAAAATAATGAAGTACACAGAAGCGAGCACAGTGACGCCACAAATAGGACTTCCACACATTGAGTTCCTTGTACCTTTGGCTTCACACTGCTTCCAGTCAACCGTTTTTTTTTTATATAAAGTGCAGAGCACTTTAGGTGTTCGCCTTGTCGTAGCTCGCTCGCTGGACCCAAGTAGAGCGAAACGGCGTTCCTTCGTAGCAGCTGTCGTCGCGGCGTACCCAACAGGGGCTTCGAAAGCCAAGCGGTTTACATAGTCATAATTAAGCGTTCGAAACTCGTGAACCGCTGGCACTTATCATACTTGTTTAGCGCAAGAAAAACTGCAGGTACATTTGAGGCAAAATATACGTAATTAACCGGCAGCGTCCACGTTCATTGAGTTGTGAATGCTCGTTGAGTTGGTTTTTATGATAGTAAGCCAAAAAATTAAAGCTGTTACACTATATATGAAAGCTGCCGGAAACAGCAGAGCAGTGATATGCCATAATGGGCTGTGGTGCCGTTATCCGTTCACTCATACCGCTCATCACGCTCTTCGCCGCCCTGTCTCATTCCTCTCATAATGAGAGGTTTGTTCAACGCATTTCAGATTTCCCGCCTTCGCAGTGCTCTCGTGCCCCCTTTCTGAACCTGCACCAACAATGGGCCTCCTCGATTTACCAGTCTTGGATGGTCCGCGGGCAGTCCGAGGACTGCCCCCGGACCGGAAGCCCCATAGGAATACATGGGGAAAACGAGCGCCGGATCGCGTCTTGGGCAGTCCACGGACGATCCGGGACTGATAATCGAGGAGGCCCACTATTTCTCTTCTTTTTGTGCTTGCTTTTTCCTCCCGCATGGGCCGGTGTTGCACTGCCACTTTTTTTCGCTTACTATCGCAAAAACCACCGCAACGAGCGTTCCTAACTAAATGAACGCGGGCGCTGCCCGTTAATTGCGTATATTTCGCCTCAAAGGTAGCTGCAATTTTCATTGCGCTAAACAACGGGGAGATGTATGACAAACGCCCGCGGCTCACGAGTTTCGAAGGCTTGTAACTATATAAACCGCTTGGCTTTCGATGCCCCTTTGGGGTACGCCGCGACGACAGCCGCTACGACGGAACACCGTTTGGCTCTACCTGTGTCCAGCGAGCGAGCTACAACGACAAGGCGAGCCCCTAAAATGCTCTGCACTTAAACGTGCTATGCACTTAAAAGTGCTCTGTACTTTAAAAAGTAGCAGTGCAACGACGGAACGTGCGGGAGGAAAAGCAAGCACTCAAAAACAGAACTCCCGCTGGCACAAAATCAGGCAGGGGTGGCCGAGCACTGCGAAGCGGGGAAATTTAAAATGCGTTGGCCAAACCTCTGTTGAATTTATCAGGAGAGGAATGAGACAGGGCGAGGAGGAGCGTGATGGATGGTAAAAGTGAGCTGATAACGACGCCACAGCCCACTATGGCGAATCACTGTTCTGCACTTCCGACAGCTTTCACATCGAGTTGAACGGTTTCAATTTTCTTCGTACCAGCCCTTTTTTCACGTTATTATGCTTTTTCAACCCACCCCTGACTATAAGTTGTTGCATATGGAGTCATGCTTCTGGAAAGCACTGCCTCTCCATGCTTCGCCTGCCCTTCTTTCTGTATTTCATTGTTCCTCGAAAAGCGTAAGACGTAGTAAGACAAAGTTCTCAAGCAATTGTGATGCGGTCATCCTTACTTGTCTGTCTCGTCTCTGTCTCGTCGTTCTTCGGTTTTTCTGTCCTCGTTGGTAGCGCTCGTTTTTCCCTAAGCAATGAACCAACTAGCCCAACAGCATATTCTACTGAAGTATCTTACTTGCCATATCAGACGATTAAACAATGTCTTCTCGCTGTCAGTACGCAAATGCTCTTAACAGTTGGAGCACTCGTCGGAATTACTTTCACGCAAAATCTTTGATCAGTTTATTCCGCAAAAACCGACGCCTTCCGGCAAGCTACATCACCATTGGCTATAACGTCTTACCCGCCGCGGTGGCTCAGTGGCTAAGGCGTTGCGCTGCTGAGCACGAGGTCGCGGGTTCGATTCCCGGCCGCGGCGGCCGCTTTTCTGATGGAGGCGAAAAGCGAAAACGCCCGTGTGTTCGAGATTTCGGCGCACGTTAAAGATCCCCAGGTGGTCAAAATTAATCCGGAGCCCTCCACTACGGCGCGCCTCATCGCCTGCGTTGCGTCGGCGCGTTAAACCCCATAATCAATCAATCAATCAATAACGTCTTCTGTGGCTCCATAGCAATGACATCACTGCTGCGAAATCATGCGAGCGAAAAGGCGAGAAACTTTCACGAAGATACCAAATTGACTAGAGAAATCTCGAAGCCTTGATACGTAGAGGTAACGATATTTGGAAATGTAGGTGTTAGAAAGGCCATCACACCCCACTTTACTTAAGCCATGCCATTCTTTAACAGCAAAAAACGATATCCACGAGGTACAATGATGGTATGCTCTGCTTCTTGCTCTGCCTTTCGTTTGTGTTTAACTCCAATGGTAGTTAATAAAAGGGTTACCCAATGGTTTTTCAAACGTGAGCGTTTATTTTTCTTGGCAGATTCTCACTGGAAGATCCCTCAGCCGACGACGAACCATGAAGACAGCCTGCAGAGTGCAGAGTCAACGTCTAATGAACGATATTCTGCAAGTAAATAAACGTCCGCGATGGCACAGCTGAAAACAGTAAATATCGACGAATGAGATTAATCCATTCCAAAAGTATCAACTTGCTTGTTCGTATGAAGCAGGATACAGTGAATGATTTCTTCAAAGCGGCCGTTGCTTCTTTTATTTTTCTGTCTTCCGCCTTTTCTTGGTTTCGTTCAATAAATTTGGTTGTGGGAACTACAAAAAAAACTATTTTATCTTGAATGCTTCAACACTTTCGGGTGTTGACAACTTCGGTCATAGTGGCGACAAATGGTATGCCCGGGACTTTCACTGCACTTGCAAAAGGCAATATGCATATTTTGAGCTTCCTGGCCTCCTTTACGGCTTAATATCGTCATTTGCTATCTCACTGTGACGACCTTGCAATTTTAGATGCAAAGCCCGCTACCCCCATAAAATAACCATTTGTATGCGCATAATGTTCAGGTCGTCACTTCATTGCGCCACTAAGAGTGTTTGGCATTGTGCGACTGGAGATTGGTATCGATATGTTTCTCGAATCGTGACTCCACATTGTATGCATTCAGGAATGACCTGGCATATTTACAAGATGGGGGAAATGACTTTTTTCTTTCAAATGGCAGCGTCAGCTGACATTTCGTTACCCCCGCCCGCCCCTTAGTTTCAAACGTCCCTCATGAAAATGGACGTTGAGTTTTAATAGACCCCCTATTGTGTTTCTATAGAGTCAATAAAAAGTCAATTAAAACTCATCGTTTATAGACTGTGCTCGTTAAAAAGTCAACAAACTTTGTATTGCAAAACCTCAACCAACATTTTATTGCCTTCAAGACATTGAGTTTTATTACACTTCATATTGAGTTTTTATAGAGTGAACCAAATCTCCCATCTTAAAAACTACGGCCAATATAAAATCAATGAACTTTTTATTGCAAAAATGCAACAGGAATTCTATTGCCTTCACTATATTGAGTTTTAACAAACTTTGTATTACCTTTCTATAAAGTCGTTTGAACTCCGAATGTGTGGACTGTGGTCATTAGACAGGCAATAAACTTTTTATAACGAACACGCAACAAGAATCTTATTACCTTCATTATGTTGAGTTTCAATAGACTCTGTATTGCGTTTCTATAGCCCACCCACGGAGGTCTGGTAGCTTATCGGTGCATATATGTGGGGTGCTATAGCGCCGCCTGCCCCGCCTCATCAACCGAGATCGCGCGATGGACGTCCCATCACTTCGACTTGGGAGCACTTGGGAGCGGTGGCGCCTGGGATGGCGGACATCACCGCCAGAGAGTTCGAGCCCCTGCAAAGCTCCTCTGTTAAAACTTGCCAGAAAACCTGGCTCACAGGCAACAGTATATTACGACTATACTCAATAAACATTTTATAAAAAGGCAATAGAGATAAATTCAATAAAAACTCATCAGACATTCTGTTCAGACCTAGCTCATATGCAACAGGTTGTGATGACTGGGCACAATAAGAATTTTGTAGAAATCTAACTGAGATAAATTTAATAGAAACCCGTCAGAAACTGTATTCAAAGCTTACTCAAACGCAACAGGTTGATACGACCATACTCAATAATAATTTTAAGAAAGCTAATCCAGGCAAATTTAATAAGAACTCATCAAAAATTCTATTCAAACTTTATTTACACGCAACACGATGTTACGACTATACTCAATAGAAATTTTATAAAAAATTAATTGCCATAAATTTAATAAAAATCCGTCAGAAACTGTATTCAAACCTAATTTCCACGCAAAAGGCTGTTGCGACTGTACTCAGTAAGAATTGCATAGAAAACCTATTGAATATATTGTATAAAAACCCCATAAGAAACTCATAAGAAACTACATTCAGAACCGATAAGGCCTACTGACTTGGCTCTATAGACTTTTAATTGAAACGCGGTGGCCAATTTGTAATGGAAACTCAATAGAAATATTCTATAGAATGTTGACAAAATGTTTATAGGATTCTTTTGAGCAATATCTATAACAAGTTTATTAAATCTCGGTAAATATTTTTATGAGGGGTCTTTGCTGTACCGGCCCTTGCAGGACTTAATTTCATGGCTGCTGCCCGCTCACTGATGTGCGTTTGAGACCCCTGGTCTAAATGCATAAAACTGAACTGACTGTCAAGGCACGCCATGAATTTGTCAGCGGAAGGGACATTTCGAAGCATCCATTCAGATAATTTCTATATCGACTTGAAATTTCAGCTTGAACAAAAAAACGATAGGACTTAGGAAGGAAACACGGACACAGTGCTGACTATCAACTGAGTTTACTGACAAAAAGCGGGAACATATATAAATGAAACATTGCACAACATTGGCACAGCGCGACAGTCTTTTTTCCGAGATTAGTTAATGGGATAATCGCTAAGCAGTTCCAGTTCTTTCTCTGTCAGCGCCACGGAAGCTGTGCTGACGCACTTGTTACCTTTCTTGCTGATGGCTACTGCTTCGACGACTTCACGTGCGAGGCGATTGCGTTTCTTTCGAAGCACGTTGATCTCGTCGATGCGCGCCGTGCATTTGGGGCAAGTGCGGCAATGGGATGATAAGTGGCCGGATGACGTTGTCTTGAGTGAGGCGGCATGTTCACGTGCCCTGTCATTAATGCACCTTCCGGTTTGTCCCACGTAGACTTTTTTGCATGATAATGGGATGCTGGATACAACTTCCTTCTGGCATTCGGCGTATTTTGTTCGATAGTTGGTGGTGCATGTTTCCCCTCTTGCTTCGTTGTTTACGCGTCGGCACATTTGATACGCCTTGTTGGGGGCACTGCAGACAACAAACACACCTTGCCTGGCTGCAATTTTTTTTTTGAGGTTGTGGGCGAAGCCATGTACATAGGGAACTACCGCGGTATTCCCTCTCATGCGCTGCACGTTATGTCTCCTCTTATTTCTTCCCTTCACACGCTGTAGTAGGCTTTCGCTCACAGCCGCCAAGAGGCTTTCCGCGTAGCCGGCGTTACGCAGCCTGGTTACCTGCCGGTTGAAGCTCGATTTCATCTGATGCGCGCAGGACTTCTCAATGGCGGAGCGCAAAGCCATGGTTACAATCGCTCGCTTCACGTTCTTGGAGTGTGCCGAGTCGTGGGGTAAGCCCTTACTGCTCCGTGTCTCGTACCGCCAGCAGATATTGCCCTTGTCGAACTGCAGGCTGAAGTCCAAAAACCTCAGGTGGCCATTCTCCGGTAGTTCATGTGTGAAGGATAGTCCCTGGGCGCTGTCTTCAAAACTCCCCATAATATAAGCCTTCAGGCGTTCGTCACTATCCAGGTCATTCGCGCACAAAACCAAATAGTCATCCACATAACGAAAAAATTCCCCCGCATTTCCCCGAGGGGGAGAATGTGAAAGTGCGAATGCACGGTTGTCGGCCCGCTTGCGGCGCTTGCGCTCGGCCCCCGCAGCCCACCGCCTCGCCGCCTTCTCTTCCATCTCTTCCATCGGGTTTGTAGTATCACGTGTACACCACGCAGTTATCAAGCCGCTATAACGCCACTGAGTCGCCAACGCACGCCGCTGATGACATAGTTTGAATGCGTTAAAGATATAAGGCGCGTTACTAACACTCATATCAGCGTCGCGTCCGTGGCTTCGTTGCAGCCTAGCCTGTTGCTGGCTTCATATCCACTTAAAGCGTTCCAGCTCCTTTGTTTTAAAAGCTACCGTCGCACGGCAGCAGCTCGCAAGGGTTTGTCCTAGTTCTGAGTCTGAGTCGGGTGCCCCGAGCGCACTGACGGTCCACTCCATCTTGTGGACGAAATGCCTCCACGCTGGCTTCGGGGTGGGGGTACACTCCACCGCATCCACTCGCGCACGCCACAGTGAGTGTAGGCCAAGTGTAATGACGCATTCGCACAGTTCCGAGTGTTCCATCGGTACGTCGAGGTAACGGAGACCTGCCCAGTCAATGTCCCAGTGGACGCCCAGAAAACACTGCACCTCGTCCCAGAAATAACGTGCAGTGTTGCATTCTAGGAACACGTGCTCCGCCGTCTCCAACCTCCCGCCCAGGAAGCAGCCCGCACCGCGCGGCAGAAAGAAGCCACGTTCTTCCTGTCGTGATCCCACCGGTAGCACCCCGAAGTGGAAACGGCAGAAAAAGTTTTTCGTCCCAGTCGGAATCGGCAGGCACATGATTCGCTTTAGTACGCCCCGCTTAGCCGCCTCGACTGGTGGCTGTCGGTACAGGGGTGGGGGAAGAGCTTAAGGTCGCGGTATAGCCGGCGGGGCTTAACTGCTAAAAGGTAGTCCCATGAAAACTGCTGTTCCAGTAGGGTGATGGCGCCAGCGATTTCTCTATAGAAAGGGGCGGCTCGGGCGCCATGGTGCAGTTGGACAGTTGTGACCTGCCACTTTGATATGTGGGCAGAGCCGATTGACTGGAGGGCTCCACGGAGAAAAGGGTCGGACTGGTCTCGGAAATATATAAAACGTTGGACTGTCAGCTTAATCTCCACGTGGACCAGACCTAGGCCTCCGGCATCTAGTCCCCAAAAGAGATTTGTGCGTCTCATAGGCTCGTACGAGGAGCGCCAGACGAAGACCGCCCACTGTCGGTGCAACTTGTTCACCGATTTCTTGTCGATGGAGGTGACTCGCGCCGAGTATAGGGTAGCCGGGTACACTACGACGTTGCAGATGTGTGCTCTGGAGACCAAGGCGATGTGGCGTGTTCTCCATGGTTGCAACTTGGCCTCCGCTGCCGTTAGCCTAGGTCGCCATCTGGCTGCGTTGGCTTCCCATAGGGCCATGTTCACGCCCAGGTAGCGGTGTAATGAATCCTTCCAGCGAGCGCCGCAGAAGCTGGGGGGCTTGAGTTCCCATTCACCCAGCCAATACCCCTCCGATTTGGAGAGGTTTAGCTCCGCTCCAGAGAAGCGGCAGAAGCGACGTGCGAGCTCCGCGACCTCGCTCACCTGGGTTCGTGATGTGCAGACGACGGCGATGTCGTCCGCGTACGCTAGCACGCGGAGTTCTTCATTCCCGAGGACCAGTCCCCTGATCGAATTGGAAGTAGCGATCATTCGACAGAGCGGTTCCAGATAGAGCGCGAACAAGACAGGAGACATTGGACATCCCTGGCGGACCGACCTGCTGACCTCTATGGGTGGTCCGAGTGTTCCCCCCAACATCACACTTGTTGTGATGTCTGCGTAACACGTTTCTAGCCATTTCGTCATTGTTTCCCTTATCCCGCAGTGCTGAAGTAGAGCGAAGAGAAATGTCCGATCGACTTGATCGAAGGCCTTTCGAAGATCCAGTTGCAGTACCGCAATAGGCATCACGCCCATCTCTGCAGCCTCGCAGGCGGTCCTCATCCGATGTAAATTGGTGTTGATAGAGCGACCTTTGAACCCGCAGGTTTGATGCTCACCAACCACGCCTCGGAGGGCCATCTCGAGGCGTCGAGCTAGGATCCTAGCGAGTATCTTATAGTCGGTCGATAAGAGTGTGATTGGGCGGAAGTCGGTAACGGCCGGTAAAGCTTTGGAGCTGGTCTCTTTGGGGATCAGAACGAGGTGGCTTTGCCGCATGGAGGGAAGGAGCCGACCTTCCTGCCTGCATTTTTCAAAAACGGTCACTAGAATGGGGCCCAATTCTTTTCGAAACGCCCGATAGAATTCGGCGATGATGCCGTCCGGACCTGGAGACTTGTTCTTAGGCAGTTTTTTGATTTCGCGGTCTACCTCCCACGCGGTTATAGGCGCGTTGATTAGGTCTTTTGCGTCGTCCGGCACTGAGGGTAAGGAAGAGAGTACCTCGGTGGGCACGCCGTCTGGCGTCGGTCTAGACCGGAAAAGGTCTTTAAAATAGCCGTAAAAGGCTGCCGCCACTTCCTTCTGCCCCTGCGCGACACCGCCACCGTGGCTGACCTCGTTGATCTTTTTGCGGGCGATGCGCTCGCGCTCGAAAGCTCGGAAGATCTTGGACGGCTGCGCCTCGTACTCGACCCTCTGCTCGCGGCTGCGGACAAGGGCGCCCCAGTATCGCCGCTCTAGCTCACTCCGGAGCTCTTCTTTAGTTAGGCGGATGTCTTCTCGGAACTCTCCCGGCCGTTTTTCGTCCGCCTCGATGAGGCCACGGAGGGTCTCCATAAGGCGCCGCTCGTTGGCTCTCTGTTCGGCCGCCTCACGCCTACCTATCTCCATGGCTACTTCCTTAACCGTGGTTTTGAAACTTTCCCACGCGACATCATCATCTAAGTTGTCTTCCAAGATCTTCAAGGCCTCCCTTACCCTTACGGTGAAATCAGGGTGTTCGATGCACTTCGCGTTCATTATCCAGCGGCTGCTGGACTTCGTTTGTGAGCGCGCCTGGCCCATTGATATTGAGCAGGACACCAGCCCATGGTCGGAGAAGGCGATCGGTATGACATTGTAGCTAGCTACCCGCTGTAGCAAGTCGCCGCTAACGTAAAAGCGATCCAGCCGTGCCTGGGACGCGCCACGCCACCGCGTGAAGTGGGGTGCACCCCAGTCGCGATCACGTGTCACGTCAGTTAGGTCGCTTTCGCGTAGTACAGATGACAGGGTGCGAGCCGCGACGTCGGCGTTGCCACGGCTCCCCGCCCTGTCGCTGGTGGTTAGTACGCAGTTAAAATCTCCCCCAAGAACGACATTTCCCGCCACGTTTAGGATTGGGCGAAGGGTAGAAAAAAATGCCTGCCGAGCTTTGGGTTCATTGGGGGCATACACACAAACGAAACGTGTGATCTCACCGCCCAAGATGGCGTCAACGAGTGAGAATCGGCCATCTCCCCCCAGTTCGCAGTCGATAATGCTACAGGATTCTGATTTCCGAATAAGAATGGCCGTACCGCCGGCACGACTTTGCGTTCGTGTGTGAAAACACCAAAAGTCATGTCCAAAGCAGCGCACGAAATTTTTGGCGTCATCAGCAGTTGAAATTTTTGTTTCTTGAAGAAGGGCCACATCGATTCTTTGGTCATTCAATAGATCGAGGAGCCAGCGCCTCCGTTTTGCGGAGACGAGGCTGACTACGTTAATGGAAGCTAATCTGCTAATTTGTTTGGAAACGACCATCGCTCGCTGGGGGGAGAGGGCTCACCTGTTTCGGGTTAAGCGCGGCCGCCGCCGCTATTGACGCTTGGGATGGCGCCGTCTAAGGCGCGTTACTAACACTGATATCAGCGAACCGGAGGGAGAGGAGGTGCCCGCCCCGAGCGACCAGCCAGGAGGGACCGACGGAGCCGACGCCGACGAGTATCCCCCGACAAAGGACGCAGCAGCACCGCGCCAACCCGCCACCGCGGGCGTGGAGACGCGGTGGCGGGTTGGCGCCCCCCCGCCCCCAACCATCCAAGCCAGGGAGAGACCGGGTCAACGAACCCCGAGGGCAGCTCAACGAGCGGAAGGAGTTGAAGACCCAGTCGGTAAGCGCCTTTCACACCATGACACCACAACAGAGCGCAGTCACGCTTGCCACATTAAATGTGGTAAGTCTAACCTCGCAGAAACGGAAGCATTGGCTGGCCGACCTCCTTAATGAAAACAAGATAGACGTTGCTTTTTTACAAGAAACCAAAATTGCTTCTCGAGAGGACGCTCAAAATTTTGTACGTTTTTTTGGCCACCAATTTTGGTGTTTTTACACCCTTACAGCTACCCGTGCGGGCGGAACCGCTATTCTAATTCGCAAACATAATTCCTTAACCGTAATTGACTGCGAGCTGGCGAGGGACGGGCGTTTTTGCACCGTCGATGTCCTGGTGGGAGGGGAGCTTACGCGCTTTGTTTGCGTTTATGCACCGAACGATCAGGCGGCGCGCGCCGATTTCTTCTCTTCCCTTCGTGACATCCTGGTGATTCCGGGTCGACTCGTCCTGGCAGGCGACTTCAATTGCGTTGTTAATGCCAGCGACAGAGCAGGTGCTAGGGGCGTGGCGGACGCTTCGGCGCGTGTTTTGAAAGCAGTCCTTCGAGAGGGTGACCTGAACGATGTCGCCCTCCAGCGTGGGTGGTCAACTTCTCGCTACACCAGATGGCGTGGCACGTCACAGGCTCGCTTAGATCGGGTGTACTTGACGAGCGATGCGCTGCCGTTAGTGACTGACTACGCCGTCACCCCTGTTGCTTTCTCGGACCACGGTTTGGTAACATGTACCATCAGAATTGAGCGCGAAATCAAGGGAGGGGTTGGCAGCCGTTGGCTGATGAACACTACGGTCCTCGATAATGCGGCCTTCGCTGATCGCATAAGAGGCGAAATTGAAGCACTCAATGCTGCACCCATCGATGGGGTCGCCTGGGAGCGCTTCAAAAAACGGGTTAAAAATGCAGCAATCGCAATCGGACGACAGGAAGCGAGAGACAGAAAGGCGAAATTAAGTCGACTCACGGAGTGCCTACGCTCTCTTGTGGAAGCGGACGAGGAGAGGCCGGGGGAATTCTCGGAGGACATTCGCAGTGTTAAAGAGGAGATCCGTACTGAGCTGGAAAAGCGGTACTGGGGGGCTCTTGTGCGGAGTAGGGAGCAGCGAGCGGTGGCCGAGGCACAGCCGTCGAAACTTTTTGGTGCTTTCGAGCGGGCAAGGACTGCCACTAAAGCGATTTCCGAGGTCAACCACCCTAATGGGCTCGCTCGTGGGAGCAGGGAGGTGGCGGCTGCCTTCGGCGACTACTACGAAAACTTGTTCTCGCGCGCTGTTCCCGATGTTCCTCCGCCGGATGTCCTCGATGAGCTGCCCAAGGTCCCGGAGGACGTTAAGGCCGTCATAAACAACCCCATCACGGTCGAAGAGGTCAAAAGCGCTATAAAGGAATTGCCAAAGAATAAGTCACCGGGGCCGGATGGGGTCGTTTCGGAGTTCTACCAGGTATTCCGAGAGGAGATCAGCCCTGTTTTGGCGTCGGTATTCGAAAACGTCAAAAACACAAAGTTGCTGCCACCTTCAATGCGGAGCAGTAATTTGGTCCTTATACCGAAAAAAACGTCTCACGATACGGCACCCAGTGTTGAAGATTTCAGGCCTATCAGTCTGCTATCAACAGACTACAAAATCCTATCCCGAATCCTGTCTAGACGGCTCGAGAAGGCCCTCAGCAGTGTGGTGGGACCACATCAGACATGCGGATTCAGAGGCCGCTCAATAAACACCAACCTACACCGCATGAGGACTGTCTGTGAGGTGGCGGAGTCAGGGTTTTTTCCCCTTGCTGTCTTGCAACTCGACCTCAGAAAGGCCTTCGACCAAGTAGACCACGCCTTTCTGTTGATGCTCCTCCATCGGTGCGGGATAGGGGACGAAATGGTGGAGTGGATCAAGATCTGCTATACTGAAATCACCACCAGCATCATTATGAATGGGGAGGTGGGGAGCCCCATCGCCGTGAGAAGGTCGGTCAGGCAGGGCTGCCCCATGTCCCCGATCCTGTTTGCATTATATATAGAGCCACTTTGCAGAATGGCAATGGCATCGAAGTCAGTCAAAGTATTGGTTCTCGGCGACGAAGAACTAAGAGTCCTGGCTTACGCGGATGATGTCGCGTTCGTATGTTCATCGAAAGATCAGGTGAGGGAGATCGTCGCGCTCGCGCAATCATTCTGTCGGTTTTCGGGTGCTCAGCTGAATCTTTCTAAGTGTGAGGGAGCATGGCTAGGTGAATGGCCCACCAAACCATCACAGCTCTACGGAGTCCGATGGAGGGAGGCCATCACCCGCTACCTCGGAGTCAACCTGGACTGCGGCCGAGCCATTGCCCCCCGCTGGCAGTCAAAGCTGGCAGCCGCGGGTAGGAAGTTGGAGCCCTGGCGAGCGCGACACATCGCCTTTTTCTCAAGGGCACATGTTTGCAATGCCGTGTTATACCCGGCCGTCCTGTACGTGGCTAGAGTATCGACCATCGACGCAGGTTCAGTGGCCAAGCTACACCGGATGTTCGCAGTATTCCTCTGGCGATCCACCTACGAGCCTATGCGTCGCACGAACATTTTCTGGAGTCCGGAAGCGGGTGGCCTCGGGCTTGTTAACGTGGAGCTCAAGCTGACAGTGCAACGTTTTTTGTTCTTCCGGGATCGTCGTGACGGTTTCCTTCGGGCTGCTCTGCAAAACGTAGGCTCCTCACATTTGGCCCCTTGGCTGCCAACAACAGCGGAGTTTACACATAGTAACCGGGCAACGGGCTTTTACAAAGAAGTGGCGGCAGCGGTGGCCCTTTTGCAGGGACTGTTCTCTTGGGAGTACCTGTGCGCAGTGGCCCCGAAGAAGTTGTACTGGGACCTGGTGGAACAGATCCTTCCACCCCCCATGTATCGCTCACCACCTCTTGGGCGCATGAAAAGTGACGTCCTCCGGCGAGTGCGGAAGCTCCCCATTCCTTCTGGTTCGAAAGATTTCTTCTTCCGCTTTCACACAGGGGTTCTACCCACTAAGGCAAGACAGGGGGAGAGGGGCTTCTTTCTTCCCGGAGGGACCAACTGCTTGTTGTGTGGAAGGAGGGAGACGGCAGAGCACGTCTTTTTGGAGTGCAACACGGCGTCGTATTTCTGGGACGAGCTGCAGTGCTCTTTCGACACGTACTGGCAGCTCACCTGGATGAACTTGAGGTTCTTGGAGGCGGCCTCGGAGCACCCGCTCCTCCGTGACTGCGTCCACGTGATAGGTCTCCACTCGCTATGGAGGGCGAGAGTCGACGTGGTTGAATGTGCCGAAAACCCGCGGCCAGCGTGGAGGCACTTTGTACAGAAGGCGCAGTGGGCAGTGGCCGCCCTCGACGGGCCCGATTCAGACACTGAACTTCGCGACTCCCTGGCGCGGGGCTCACGAGCCCTCATGGAGTTTAAGGTAGAACAGCAAAGGAGATGGGACTTGATCTGAGGGTCGGAAGCGGGACAGCACCATGGGCCACTTCTGCCCACTAACGACTTCTACGCCCAACCCCTCGTCCCTATTACATTACCGTATACTGTAAACAAATGACACCATCGCCCATTTGTAAGTGTTTCTAACAGGAACCACGCCAGCACTGCGTGGCTTTGCTGGCACTGTCTACGAATAGTTTCCACTTCCCTGGCGAAACACGCTGAATCTTGTCTTGGCTTGTTCAGTTCCCGAACGCGATTATTTGTCTGTGTGAGCAAAGGATGTTACACTGTTCTCTGAAACCTCTGTAACCACTTCATCTGGCCCTGTATGTATATTTGTAAATAAAGTTACTGTTCAAAAAAAAAAAAAAGTCGCGTCCGTGGGTTAGTCGGTAGAGCGTCGCGCTGCGGCCGCAAAGTCCTCGGATCGAAACCTGGCGCCGGATGCTGTTTTTTTTTATATAGAGAGAGGAGGACTGCGGACGCCGCCGCCGCCGCCGCCGCCGGCGGTGGAAGGTTTGGGGTCGCTTATAAAGTGCATTCGCACTTAAAATGGCCACAATCGGCTTTCCTTCCAGGCTTCCCTGAATGCGTCGGTCCACCTCCGCCAGGTATAGGTTGGACAGGTAGGGGGTGACGCATTTTTCGTCGCCCCCTATATAGGTAGGGAAATACAGGTAGGGAAGCTCAAGGGAAGCTGCTGTTGTCCAGCGCAAACCCATGGTTCGATTATCAATTTTTGCGCAGTGTGAATAAGCAGGGTGGTCAGCAGCACGACCACACAATTACGATCCCTTGTCTTGCCTAAGGAATGCAGTGGCAATTTATGCGGTATTTGTGGGCGCTTGAGGTAAGCTTACTACTCAACCGTTTTTCAAACTATACGGATCTAAGCTGCCCGGAATGCTACAACTCAACAAATAAACAGCGGCACAACATGAATGGTTAGTCACAAAATTAATAGACTTAATATTTCTTCGCCAGTAACCGTTGTGTTTTGGACAAGCTGTCTCAAGCACTCGGTGTAGTGCGTCGATATGACCGGGTGGGAGGTTTATTTTTTGGTAGTGGATTTATCTTTATTGAAGTAATGTTATTTATACCGCATTTCCGATTTTAGTTTGCAACTTTCCTTGATCAACGAGCGACATGGCAGACTGCGTGCACACAGACATTGATGCGGCGCCGAGTTCGTGTTGGCGTGGTGTTGACGTGAGGACCGGTTGCTTGCAGACAGCGCCAAATCAGCCGTCCGTCAACTCGATGCGAAGACGCCCTGTACCACGCAGGGACGAACCAGACAAGTTTAGTAATTTGGGTTGAAACGGCTCGCACCTTGCCGTCTCTGATGATGCGGAGGGCATTAAGCCACATCGAATGCTTCGGATGACGAACATTCCTATTTAAAACGGAGCTGAAAGGCGTATCTGATGCATTCTACCGCCGACAACATGGCAGAAGGGCGGTATCCTGAATCCTGAGTTATCGAAAATTTGCAACAAACAATAACGTCGATGTCAGGCATGCTAAAGCACTACTAAGCCACAAGTCAAGTATACAATCCGGCACGTGCTTGCTGCCAGCAACACGATATTTTTTCCGAAAGAAAAAAACACATTGCCACGTAGCCAAAGATGACGCAGGTGTCTTTAGAAAAAAAAAAATTTGTTGGAGCGAAGTTGTGCTCCCCCGACAACCCAAATACACAGGCAGCGAAGCAGCAGTCTACAAAGTGACGCGCGCAAATGAGTGTCGGCGACTCGAATACCATGGCGGCTGACCAGGAAGTATTTATCTTTCGGCGCGGTTGTATCTCGAAACGGCTAATTACAACGAGAACACTGGAGATCAAAGATTATTCGAGGCAAGTGAAGTCAGAGCCAAATACTCTGCCTATAAGATTCAAAAGAAAGGAAAGGCATTCAAAAGAAAGGAAAGGATACATGCGCTTCCCTTGAAACACTGCAAACATAGCCGGGCGCCGCCGGACGGTAAAAACAAAACAAAATTTTACAAAGAGAATGCATTGTTCGCGGCATTACCCCCCTCTAATAGTGCATCGACCCGATGCTAAAATAACACGACAGTCGCAATAAACAAAAAAGAAAAAAATTGGGCCCATCTCCCCGCGAGGGGGACTCGAGTAAATGCGTCGCATAGGGGGTGGGTGTATTGCGTTAACGTTTAGTGTTTGTGGAGTTGGTGGTAGTGAATGCGTTGTACCAGCAGCTTCTTGACGTAGTTTGAATGAGTCAAGGATATAAGGCGCGTTCGTAGCCTCCCATTCTGTGTCGGCTTTGTGGCGCAGTGGGTAGAGCACCATGTGTACATTGCGTTCCGCCCGCAGGGTCGAGGGATCGGAACCAGGCGCCGGATAGTATTTTTTTATATATAGTGTAGGGGGAGGGGTGCGGACTACGACTACGGACGTCAACGCGGGTGACATCGTGGGTTACTGAAATGCTCTGCATTTAAAAATTGGCTCCAATCTACGCTGCGAGGGTGGTCGGAAAGCAAAGCTGTAAACGACACCACAACAATCGGCCATGCGATGTTACTTGAATTCACACACGTGGCTCTACAAAGATTGGAACCAGAGATTCTGGCAGCAGTTACCTGGGATTCGCTCCAAAAAGCACCCTCCCTCTTCCCAGCCGCTGAATAAAAAACACAACCGAATTGGTATTCACCAATTTAGAAAACGGAGTCCCATTCGTGGCAAACAGTACGCAAAAGGTAGCGTTTCTCTAGTGGCCAGATGTTTGTATGTCGTCTGTACATTTTGTAGCTGCCCTTGAAAGCCAGTCAGATCTCCCAGCCTCACCAGAGCCGAAACGCCGCATCCCGCGCAAGCACCAAGCACCATCAGCCAGCTCCACAGCAATGGACGAATCTGACGATGAGCACTTCTCCCAAGAACACCCACCGCAGTAAGTGCCACACTCCCTCGCACCTTTCTCTCTCTGCAATGGAACTGCAAATCATATCGCAACAAGCAGCATGTACTCAATCAATATGTTTTACCCAACCCTCCCACTCTCATTGCGCTTCAAGAAACGGATACAGAAAACCCCCGCCTGCAAGGATACTCCACATTTGTCTCCGGCTCTGCCTGTCGAACGGCCATATTAGTGCAATCGCACCAGCCTGCCCAAATTCACACCCTTCCCACTGATTTAGATTGTGTGTTCGTGGAACTCCTCCCGGGCACTCGCCAGCTTAAAAGCACTTTTGTTCTGAACGTCTACAGTCCTCCCTCTCAACTGCTCCCCACGTTACTCCCACTCCTTCTCATCGTGCGGCGCACCAAAGACCATGCGCTGGTAATTGTAGGAGATTTTAATGGCCACCACACTACCTGGGGTTACCCCAAGGACAGCAAGAAGGGCACGCAGGTTTACGAAGGCGTATTGGTAAGTTAACCAAGGAGGCTGCGGATTATGCCCAGCATCTTAGCCAGCAAAATTGGGCTCAATTTTGTACAAAGCTCCAAGGTACGCTAGGCACGCGGCGAACTTGGCATCTCCTAAGATCCCTAATGGGCAACAACGAAACCAAAACTGCAGTGGCCCACCAACTGCGCCGCCTCATACAAAACTATCCCGGCACGGAACAAGAACTTCTAGAGGAACTAAGGAAACCATGGACACGACCAGACGGGGACTCGTCCCTGCCCCATGCTCCTTACACAGGCCCCCCAAACGCTGACCTCGATGCACCCCTCACCCTTCCAGAAATTGAGGCAGTAGTGCGGAACCTCACCCGCAATACCACACCGGGTAAAGACCGCATCCAGAACAAATACTTGCGCAATCTCGATACAGCCGCCCTTGAAGCTTTATTAGAGTATATCAACAAACAATGGAATGCGGGTACTCTACCACAACTCTGGCGGCACGCGGATATTACTCTTATCCCAAAGCCTAAGAAACCATTGACTCCAGGAAACCTTCGCCCCATTTCACTGACATCGTGTGCTGGGAAACTGTACGAACATTTAGTGCATAACCGCTTGGTAGCACACATCGAGGATAATGATCTGTTCCCAATGACCATGTTTGGCTTTCTACCCCATCTGTCCACGCAAGATATTTTAATCCAACTTAAGTCGGACATTATTGATCGCCTCACATCATCCCGCAAGCGCTGCATACTCACTCTGGACATCAAGGGTGCACTCGACAACGTTTCACACTCGGCAATACTTGCAGGACTCGCATCTCTCGGATGTGGACAGCGCATGTATGACTACGTCAAGGCCTTCTTAACGGACCGTACTGCGACAATTGGTATTGGATATCTTCGATCGTCCGCTTTCACGATTCAAGCGAAAGGTACTCCGCAAGGGTCAGTCATCTCGCCACTGTTATTTAACATCGCCATGAAGGACCTCCCACCGAAATTGCAGTCAATTCCCCACATTAAACACGCACTATATGCGGATGACCTTACCGTCTGGACGCCTACTGGCTCCATTGGAGAGCAGCAAGACGCCCTGCAGCAAGCGATTACTGCTACCTTTCACTACCTCCACACACGAAGCCTCCAGTGCGCACCCGAAAAATCGGCTTTCCTAACGCTCCCCTCCCAGCCTTCTCACAAATCTGCTCGAGGTATACCTGAACCTCAACTGGCCATTGCAGGGCAGCCAGTCCCCAACGTCCCACAACTGCGGGTGTTGGGTCTCACAATACCAAAAAACGGCTCTGGACTGCACACAATTTCCCCTCTGCATAAAACCCTGTCGCAACTGATGCACCTTCTGCAACGCATCTCCCACCGCCGTCGAGGCCTTAAAGAGCACGATACCCTGCAGATAGTGCAAGCTTTGCTTATTAGCCGCATTACCTATGGGACCCCGTACCTCGCTGTGAAAACAACAAAAGGCTCGGCTCAACACAATGATTCGCCAAGCGTACAAAACTGCGCTTGGCCTACCCACTGCTACTGCGACCCACAAACTACTCGCCTTGGGAGTTCACGACACGTGGGAAGAGCTGCAAGAAGCCCATCATTCAGCTCAACTACGGCGCCTGCAATTGACTCCCACTGGTCGAAAGGTCCTTACAGCATTAGGACTCCGTCCGATACCCCCGAGGGAACAAAAACAACGCATTCCTCTAGCCCTGCGAGATGGCATCCGGGTGGCCCCAATTCCTCGCAATATGCACGCCAACTACCACCTTGGCCGCCGGGCTGCCCGTGCTCGAGCCCTGACTGCGCGATACGGCGAAGACCCCAGCGCCCTATACAGGGTGTCCCAGCTATCATGCACCAAGATTTTAAAAAAGAGTAATGGCGTAACTCGAAGAAAACCTAGTGGATAATGTTTGCAGTACTTGGGAGAAGCGGGCAGTATTTTTTCGTTAATGATACTTAATTAATTAATTGTAATTAATTATCTAATTCGCGAAGTACTGTCCTAATCACTAAAGTGTCAATGAGGCACTTGTAGGTACCCACGAGGGGCATCTAACTGCGGTATTTTCAGCGACGAACTAATTGCGTACACATTTATTCTGACTGATAAAGAAAACCCGCGAAATATGAAAAAGACCACGTGACGGCGCGTCCGCGCGCATCGTAAAGCAACGCCCTCAAACAGGCTGCCTCTGAGTTTGCCATAATGAAAGAAACAAAAGAAAGAAGGAAAAAATCCCCACCGAGTATGTGCCTTATCTGTACACGCGCCTTATCAAGGTGATGCGCTCTCTCTTCGGGCGGGTAACACGCGAAGCAGTTGCTTTCAATCAGCTTATTTGGGGACGCTGCTTTACAATGCGCGCGGATGCGCCGTCACGTGGTATTTTTCATATTTCGCGGTTTTCTTTATCAGTCAGAATAAATGAGTACGCAATTATTTCGTCACTGAAAATACCGCAGTTAGATGCCCCTCGGTGATACCTACAAATGCCTCATTGACTCTTCAGTGATTAGGACAGTAATTATCAAGTTAGATAATTAATTACAAATAATTAGTTAAGTCTCATTAACGAAAAAATTAGTCACCGCTTCTTCACAGTACTGCAATCATTATCCACTAGGTTTTCTTCGAGTTACGCCATTACTCTTTTTTTAAACTTGGTGCATGATAGCTGGGACACCCTGTATACAGATGCTACCCCCACCCTGGGCGCGCCGGCCACGTAGCCTGCGTAGTTACTCATACTGGCCAATGCGTCACTGCCGCCACTACTACCACAAGCTCAATCGATGTCGCCGAAGAAACAGCGATTGCCCTGGCCGCCATTACCCGCCCTGACCAAGTAACTATCCTCACCGATTCGCAGAAAGCCTGCCGAAATTACCAAATTGGCCGAATTTCTTCATCAGCACTTCACATCCTCAAAAACTGCTCAACGACCCCTGACATCCGCATCGTCTGGGCTCCTGGACACACCGCCATCACCGGCAATGAAGCGGCTCACGCCGCGGCTCGCGATATGATACACCGAGCCATTGCCGACGGTGGCCAATGTTTACCCCCTCACGATTAACCCCACCCACTGAGTGGCTACACGGAGATTCTCGTGCATTACCGGCAAACTCGCCGTCGTCTCCCACCACCACACTGGCGCCTCTCCAGAGAGGACGCTACAACTTGGCGGCGGCTCCAAACGAACACCTATCCACATCCCACCCGCCTCCACCTCATCTTCCCCACCCAACACTCTTCCCTCTGTGCTCACTGTCCCCAGCCTGGCACCCTCTACCATATACTGTGGGAGTGCCAACTACCTCAAGACTTGCCCCCCCTTTCCAACCCAACCTTCGAGCAGTGGAGGGCTTCCCTGGCCAGCCCGGACCCGGATATCCAGCTTAAGTTGGTGACCCGAGCACGGACGGCCAGCCGAAGTCAAGGCATCCCGGACTAGGGACTCCTTCCACGGGGCGACGCCCACACATCAGCCTCTGCTGGAGAAATAAAAAAAATTTCTCTCTCTCTCTCTCTTTCCCGCCCTGCAAAACATCGTAATGTATCTTTACCGTACGACAGCTTAATTCCCTCGGGTCCGGGTTACCCAGGAGGCGCTGTCGAACAAGTTAGTGAAGCCGTGCGAAGGAAGCACGCAATGGACGCGAAGCTGCGCCAAAACAGGCCCAAAACAACCATCGCTAAAGCAGACGAGAAAGCCGTACCGCGAATGCGGCGGGCGGCGAGCAGGCACTTCCGCGCGGGGAACGCTGGGTAAATTCAACGCGCCATCTACAGCGTACTCCGTGTGTGAACCCCCCCCCCCCTTCATGACCCTCCTCCAGTTACCGCCTCCGCCGCGCTGGTGGTTTATTGTCCCGCACGCCGTGAAAGAACCGTTGAATGGTAGAGGTAGAAAGCTTTGCTTTAAAATCTCCATCTCGCATAGTAAGGCTTGAGGCTAATCACGTTGACGACTTAGGGCCGCGTGCGCTGTCATGATGTGCGGGAATCACAGTCGGGGACAACTGTATAGATCAGTTGCCCAACACGTCGTTGGATTCTGTAGGGCACGAAGTACCGTCGCAGGAGCTTCACTGAGTCCGCGTCGTCGAATGGGAGCCCAAACCCACACAAGCCCATCTGGATGATACTCGGTGTCTCGGCGTCGGAGGTTGTGGAGTCGCGCATCCGCCAGCTGCTGGTCCGTAAGAGAGCAAGCTGGCGGGCCGCCTCCGCACGCTGTAGGTATCCTTGAACGTTCACATTGAGGTAGTCGTCGTTATCTACGTGTGGAAGCATGGCGTCGAGCATCGACTTCGGCTGTCCAACTTAGACAAGCTCTAATGGAGTCATCCGCGTAGTTTACTGGGCAGCTGTATTGCACGCGAACGTGACATAAAGCAGTATGACGTCCCAGGTCTTATGTTCAACGTCGAGGTACGTAGAAGCATATGGGCCATTGTCTTGTTTAGGCGTTCGTTTAGTCCGCTCGTCTGAGAGTGATACGCCGTGGTCTTCCGGTGATCCGTGTTGCTGTAACTTAGGACGTCTTGCACGTGCTCCAGAGTGAATGCCGTTCCGCGGCCCATGATTAGTACTTCGGGGGCTCCACGTCGCAGCACAACATTTTGAATAAAGAACTTAGCGACTTCTTGTGCAGTCCCTCTCGGAAGAGCGGTGGTCTCGCCATAGCGCATCACGTAGAAGACTGTCGCTACGACAATCCACTTGTTCTAGAATTGTGGCGTAGGGAACGGGCCCGAAAATTACATTCCGATCTCTTGGAGGGGCATCGATGGGACGGCGATTGGCTGCAGAAGTCCGGGGGGACTCATCGACGGCGTGGTTCGTCGCTGGCAGTCGCGGCTGCTCCGGACGTAGTGGGAGACATCGAATGTAAGGCGGGGTTAGTAGTACTTCGCCTTGATTTTTCCAATAGTATGAGCTGTGCCGAGATGTCCGGAAGATGGGTCGTCGTGGCCAGTGTTGTACGGAACGGCGTTTCTGGAACTACTTCCTTATTGCAGGAACGGAGGAACGCCACCGTTCCATTCAGGGTCGGTGGAACTGTTAACGGTAACTCGTTAGGTTTATGAAGGAACTGCAGGAATGGCGTTCCTTCTCCAAACTTTACATCGCTAGGATTTGGCTTTTTTTGACGCCAAGGCTCCAGTACAAAAATCCACAAGTCGCTACTGTAGCCCCGCAGTACTGTAGACCCGACGAGGGAGGGTCGAGTCGACTGGCGGGTTCAGCTACCTCGACCCCTCACGGGTATACATGAGCTCCATTCAAAGAGTCGAGGTGAGGGGGCAGGGGGATTGCCGGAGAAGGAGCTACCGTATTTTGACGATTCTAGCGCGCTCCTTCTTTTGCCAAACGCTAGCATTAAAATTTGTGTGCGCGTTAAAATCGGGCTCGAAACCGAAACAGGTTTTAAATCGGCCAGCAACGTTGCCATAGGTACGAGGTCCTCCCAAACTCCAACTCAATCCAATAAAAAAATCCGTCAATATCACGTAAGTGAATTTCGGCCCACTATTTCCTGAATGACACATCTTGGTCAGCTGTTTTTCTACTACTGCAATTAGCCCGTCACACGTTGAATTATGAAGTTCAAGACACTTAAAATCGCAAACAGCTTCAATGTTCCCCGCTATAGTTTTATTTACTGCAGGAGCTGGATAAGCAAGTTCACGAAGCACAATTTATTTTTGGCTGCCACAGTTGCACGCGCAAAATAAAATCTCCTTCTTCTAGGTAAGTATTGTAATGTATTTTACTCCTGCGCGGTAAAGCCGACGTCCAATTATTTTTTCGGATTTTCCTGCGCGAACCTACCCGCGCGGTACAATGGGTGGCGCGTTATAATCGTGCAAATATGGTATTCAGCTCCCCACCGCCCGCCGACTCAGCGCGACGAGCGCGTCAACCCACCCCCTGCCTGCGAGTCGAACGGACTCGCCCCGACGGCTTTTCGACTCACCGCGTCCGCGTATACATGAGTGCGTCGAGTCCAAAAAAACCTGTTTATTTCAACTCAACGCGCCCTCGTCGGGTCAATGTAAACGGGGCTATAGACTCGACGAGAAAGGGTCGAGTCGACTGGCGGGTTCAGCTACCTCGATCCCTCCTGCGTTGATAAGAACCCCGTCCAAAGAATCAAGGTGAGGGGAGCGGCGGGGTTCCCGGAAAATGAGCTACCGTATTTTAACGATTCTAACGCGCACCCTGCTTTGCTAAAAGGCAGCCTTAATATTTGTGTGCACGTTACAATCGGGCTCAAAAACCGAAATAGACTTTCAAGCGGGCAGCAGCATTGCCATGCGGAACGGACACGGAGTCCCCGCAAAATCCAACTCAATCCAATAAAAAGAATCCGCCAACAGTGGGTGAATTTCGGCACACTAAATCCTCAATGACATGGCGCATACCTGGACAAGCTATTGCCCATTTTATTGTGCTGCTGCAATCAGTCCGGAACGCCCAGAACTATGAAGATCAAGGCACTTGAAATCGCACACAGCTTCAGTGTTTCCCGCTATAACTTTATTTGCAGCAGGAGCTGGATAAGCAATCTCATGAATCACGATCATTTCTGGCTTCCATAGCTGCATACGCCCAATAAAATCTGCCTCTTTTAGGTACGTGGTGTCATGTCTTTTCCATCTGCGCAGTACCGTCAGTGTGAGATTTTTTTTCCTGCGCGAACTTACTCGCGCGTTACGATTGGGAGCACGTTAGAACAGCGCAAATACGGTATTCTGCTCCGCCTGGCCCGCCGACTCAGTCCCACGAACGAGCCAGCCCACCCCTTGTCTCCGGGTCGACTGAACTCGCCGCGACGGCTCTCCGACACAAACCATCCGCTTTTGCATGGAGGTTGAGCCCAAAAAACCTGTTTATTTTGACTCAACGCGCCCTCGTCGGGTCAATGTAAACGGGGCTTTGGTCGGTTTCAACCTGTGTTATACTTGTGCTTTGATGAATACTTGGGAGTGAGAGCAAGAGTGTGGATCACGTAATTCTTAGTGTACAAATCTTTATCACACAGAAAACAAGCGCTATTTAAACAAATTACACCATCTTCCCGTAGGGGAACCCTGAGTAATATGCAAAGCAGACATGGGGTCGATTCAAGTGCCCATTAGTTTTAAGTTCGTCGTTGAGCCCATGGCTGTTTCGCATACTACTAAGGTTCCCCTACGGGAAGATGGTGTAATTTTATCAGATGCGACGGGGCTATATGTCCCTCCCTTGTCGTTGTTGCGCCGTCCACACCCCCACTGCGCATGCTCGGCTTGCTGAACGCCCGGTGGTGTCTTACCCTTTAATGGCTCCTGGAGCGACAGTGTTACCGGTGTCTTCCTGGGCCGGCCCGAGATGAGCCGAGCATGCGCAGTGGGGGTGTGGACGGCGCCACAAGGGAGGGACATAGCTCCGACCATGAAATGCTGGAGCGACAGTGTTGCCGGTGTCTTCCTGGGCCGCCACGAGACGAGCACGCTTCCCCTTAAAGGGCTCCTGGAGCGGCAGTGTTGCCGGTGTCTTCCTGGGCCGGCGGATGGATGGACGACGGACGACGGAGCTGAGAGCAAGAGAGGCTTTGCATCTAAAACACAGGATGAGGCGTGGAAGGGACAAGCGTCCACACCTCGACTTGTCCCGTCCACGCCTCGTCCTGTGTTTTTAAATAGCGCTTGTATTCTGTGTGATAATGAACCAACACGCCCAAACCTTTTCCCTTCCGTGCAAATCTTTGGCTTTTGTTTACCTGGCTAATCAGCGGCCCAGTGTGTGTTAGTTACTTGGTCCTCGAGGCGTGGTTTTTGTGTAATAATACTGAAGTGTTTGGTGTTCTTGGACAGTCATAGCGAGAGCTAGAAAGTCGATATAGGGAAGCTTGAGTCCCGTCAGTTCACCGAACGACAGAAAACGAGGAGCCCCTCGGGAGTTAGGTTTAGCTGAGATCATGTAAGCATTTCTCTGTTTTTTTTTTGGGTGGGGGGGGGGACTATGAATATCAGGGGCGCAGTTAGACATGTCTGGAGTTTGTCTGGGGCTTCCTGAAGAAATTCGTCTCAGAGCGTTTCTTTGGATTCTTTTCATCTCCAGATAATCTGCTGCTGGCGGTGTTCATATTCGCATAATATTCGTAGTTCGATGAGAGTTTTAATTTTCTCACTTTATTTCGCCTCAGGTATATCCAAAACCGTATTTTAATTTTTTTTAAATGAAATGTAACGTTAATGTAACGACATGTTCCAATGTTCGAATTGGAACTGGAACGCGTTCCTTTCGCAATAAAGGAACTTGTAACGGGAACTCGTTTCAAAATTGGGAAGGAACGAGGAACGAGCTTTTGTTCTTATATAGAGGAACGTGTACAACATTGCCATCATCCTCCATAAGGAGAGCAGTAAAATAGCTACAACGAAGGGTATCAGACAAGGAGACACAGAATCTCTCCAATGTTCTTCACAGCATGCTTACATGAAGTATTCACAACATTGGATTGGGAACTGGTGGGAGTAAGGGTTAATGGAGAATACCTCAGTAACCTCAGATTTGCTGATAACGTTGCCTTGCTATGTAACTCGGGGGCGAATTGCAAAGCATGCTTTCCGGACTGGACCAACAGAGTAGAACCGTGGGTCTGAAAATTAATATGCAGAAAACCAAAGTAATGATCAATAATCTCGGGACAGCACAGCGGTTTGAGATAGGGGGCGAGGCCGTGGAAGTGGTAAGCAAATATATGTACTTAAGCCAAGTTGTGACCCCAGATCCCAACTATGCGGCAAAGATAATTAGAAGGATAAGAATTGGGTGGAGTGCATACGGCAGATATTCTCAGGTAATGACTGGCAGTCTACCATTGTCCCTGAAGAAGAAAGTGTGTGACAGCTGCATACAGTCAAACCCGGTTATAACGAACAGCAACATGCGCCACGATTAGTTCGATATATCCAATAGTTCGATATAGCCGAACCCGCCTATAACGAATTTATTGTTACGAGTTCGCAATAGGCGGGAATCCCCTTGCCATCCCCGCATGCAGAAACGAACAAAATAAAGTATGTCATTACCATACACAAAATAATCAATTTATTGCAAATAATAAAGTTACTTTCCGCCTTAACGCCTTAACTGTCTACTTCCAAAAAAAGCGGTGATTTTTATTTTCCCTTTCTTGGCAGCTTTCTTTAGCACAGCATTCTTTACACGAGACATTCTTTGCTCCAGTTCGAGTCCGTGTCCTTCAATATCGAAGAAACATTGGCCGAGGACATCGACTGCCGCTTCATTAAGCGTCGGATGGCTTTCATTCGCGACATCCTCTGCCTCCTCGGTGCTTTTCATCAGCATTACGACGGTGCCGAGGCGCTTACAGTGACGGCAACGTCGTCGTCAACACTCAGGAAATCTTCGAAGGACACTCCCTTCGTCACAGCATCGGGAAAGTTGGCGAGCTGCCGCCTTGGTCCGGACTCACTGACTGGGCGGGTTCCGTCATAAGTTCCGCGCGTCGGAAACAGTGACGGAAAGTGCCGGGCGTCAGGTCACTCCATACGAAGCGCAATGTCTCAGTCGGGGCCTTTGCTCAGAAGTCGCGACCGTGCAAAATCGCAATCGCCGCTCCGATACCATGCATTTTGGCGGCCATTCTAGGCACCCTGAGTTCGATATATCAGATGTGGAGTTCGTTATAAGGAATGTGTTTCGCGTGTATTTTCGTAACTGATTTATTTTTGTTCGATATATAGCATAATTTGCTCTATCCGGGTTCGTTATATTCGGGTTTGACTGTATTACCGGTACTCACGTACGGGGCAGAAACTTGGGTGCTCACTAAGAGGGTTCAACTTAAATTGAGAACGACTCAGCGGGAAATGGAACAGAAGATGATAGGTGTAACATTAAGGGCGAAGAAGACAGCGGAGTGGGTGAGGTAACAAACGCGTGTTAAGGACATAATAGTAGAAATTAAGAAGAAATGGACGTGGGCAGGGCATGTAATCCAAAGGAAAGATAACCATTGGTCATTAAGCGTAACACAGTGGATCCCTAGAGAAGGCAAGCGCAGCAGGGGGCGGCAGAAAGTTAGATGGGCAGATGAGATCAAAAAGTTTGCAGGGATAAATTGGTCTCAGTTAGCGCAGGACCGGGGTAGCTGGAGATTAATGAGAGCGGCCTTTGCCCTGCAATGGGCGTAGATAGGCTGGTGATGATGATGGTGATTACGATGATGATGACCGCGACAGAAGAGGAACAATGCCTCCCCGACACCCGAGTCTAACCCGTTCGGAGGCGGTCCTCTTTCGTCAACTGCAGACTCACTCTGTTCTTACCCCAGCCCTTGCCCGGTACATATGCCCCGAGGTGTACGCCCCGGACATCTCTCGCCTATGGTAAGAAGCATGAGCTACCCTGGTACATCTACTATAAAACTGCCAGCCCCCTACTAGCACCACAACGTCGTTCCCACCGCAGTTTGAAGCTGCGATGAGTAGCGAAGACTACGAGACACAAGCCCGGGCCACTAGACTATTCAACAACGCACTAGACCAACAGAGGCCGGCTCGCAGTCCAGAGGGGATTACCCATGCAACCGCCAAGGATAATACCGGACACCACCGGTACTTGGGTTTGACAGTGCATGGGACAACTACATCCCCCCTCACTGGATGGCTAAGCACTGGTCGCTCTCACTGGCGCCCCTAACAGGGTAGCCTCCCTTTGACTCGCTCTTGGGTGCTCTAATAAAGTTATTACTCACTCACCGAGCCACCCGCAGGGGACGATAGTTGTTGGGAGCCGCCACCCCCTGTGGGCTGCTGCACGTGGCCAACACCGGCCACCACCCTTTCGTCCGGACTTGTCGTCGTGGTAGGGTCCTGCAGTGCATCTTGGGGAACAGCGCGAACTAACAGGGACACAAAAAGAAAGAAGTGGACAGGACTGTGCTGATTACTCGCTGACCATTCACCAGCACTTGGGGGTTGGACCACTACCCTGTTTTGGTCAACCTCGGGAACCACCACAAGCGAGCCGACACCAGATTTGACGCAGTCACTAGCTGGGTCGACTTCCACAAGGAAATAACCAAATGCACTGAAGACGCAGAATTCGACTTCCTCGCCGCAGCCGTGCGGAGCGCCGACAAGCAACGGTACGAGGAGAGATACCACTCTGCACGCTACTCCAGGACATGGAGCTGCTTCGGCTTCGGGTCCACCGCAACCAGCTACAGAGGAAACCCATGCGAAGCAAGCGCCAAGAGGACTGGACGGAGTAGCGTCGGGCAGACGCCAAATGCCGGCGGTGAGCACGGCAGCGTCGCTGGCAGGGCTGGGATCGCTGTGCTCGTCCATGGACTCCCGCCGGGATCAGGGTAGAGCCTGGCTTATCTACTGGGGCCTACCACCACCAGCCAGCGTCCCCTGCTCGCGGTAGCTATATCCGTGGGTATCACCGAAGCGGCCCTGGTGGAGCTGTCCGCTGACCAGTTTGCTGGGGCCGTGTTGCGGAGCGACCACCTCATTGCGGTTGAACCGCCAGTGAACGTAGCCGTGGGACACCCTGCTGGAACGTCTCTTTAATGGCTTAGACTGATCTACAATGACAATGATAGTGTGGCGGCACAAGCCAGCAGCCACGTCCTTTTCTCTACCGATTAGCAACACACTTCCGACCACAAAAGATGCGAAGAACGTCAACTTGTATAAATAGTTCCTGGTCTAAACATAGCACTGTAGTTCTGTCAAACACACAAACAACATAAAGGGAGTTTCAGAGCAGGTTGTCTTTTAGGCCCTCCGGCAGGTGTCTTCCTTTTTTGATCGTGCAACCTTGATCCTCATATGGTTCATGGAGCTTGACAGCTGGTTTTCATGACCAGGACCGTCGAAGTATGTGATCGTCCCGCTTGATCAATGCGATATCGTCTGACGTCTGTCGAAGGTTATCTGACAGTTTGCTTGATATGTTTCTTGCTTTGTTGCCACAACAGTTATGATCGGGCCACGTAGACGGTGGTTCCAAAGGTCCACCCAGGGTTTGTTCTGGGTGCTGCCGATGTTTTCCTTCGTTAGGCAGGCATCGTGAATGGCAGTGTCAGTGCCTGCTCTTCGAAGAACTTTCGTCTGAACAACGTCAATCATTACTTCCTGGCGGCTAGACCTCGTGCTTTGTTTCCGGGCTGGACCTTGCAGCGTTTATTCGTGAGTGGTGTTGACCGCAACCAATCCTTGCACATCTGTGCTCCGTATTATTTTGCCACTCACGAACTTCCACAGCTTTGTCCGACCCTATCAGTAGTGTGATGCCTTTCTCTCCACATCCTCGAGGCATAGTCAGGTGGTCTGCCAGGCCGTAGCTTTTCCCCGGTAACTTGGCTGCGAAAACGCACTCCATGTCGGTAGCAAATCGTTGGCACGGCTATCACCTCGATTATATGATCACTTGCAACAAACTGACTACGTAGACCAACCTCTACGACCTTGCAATTCCTCACACGAGGACGAGCATCGGACGCGAAAGTGTTCACGGTGAGGCGTGTCTCCCTGATGACTTTCTGTCCCAACCTCGCTACGAGATCTTTGACGAACGTTCGTTAACTGCCTGCGTCGAAAATGCCTCTGACATAGGACTTCTCGTTGGTCCCAATGATCCAGAAATGGACTGTAAATTCACGGCATCGTCAAGTGGCAGCTTGTAACGGCAGTCAATTGCGCACAGTTCTTTTTGATTGTGTTCGCAGCATCAGAGACTTTCGTGCCCAGCTTACCACTCCGCCTCGCTTGAAAATCCGTATCGCACATCGTTGAAGCATGCCTACCTATACATTTCTCAGATACCATCTTCCCCCGGAATTCGTTTGCACGGTGGCCCACTATAGTGCATCGGTAGCATCGCCTAGCGCTAGCTAGTCGTTTCTTCTTTTCTGTGATTTTCAATGTAGCACTGCATGCCTCAGTCGCATGTTTCTTAGATCTGCGGAAGAAACATGCGCTTGGGTTGTTCTTCGTTTTTTGCCATGCATGCAGGACTGATGACGAAAGCGCGTACTTCTCGCAGCTGGAGGAGGACGTCGCTGGAACACAATGTTCCCTTGCTTCGAGCTCTACCAGTATGTATCGCAAGAGCTTCTCGAGCTGCGGGCAAGACGTTGTGGTTGCTTCTACTGAAGCAGAATGCGGCGCATCCTGCGTATCACCTTGAAGACGTCTGTGGCGGTGGAATGCCAGGGCGATTTTTTTCGGCAACGCCTCCAGCAAAACCTCGTACAGCATTGCCTAAACGTTGCTCGTGGGGACGTCCAGGACGTTGAGACAGCGGACATTCAGCTCGACGCAGTCGTGAAGCCTGCAAAGCTCCCTCTCCTCCGAGAGAGACGTCACCGTCACGTGCTGTAGCTAGCGGAGGTTTCTAAAATACCGCTGTATAACACGGCTCTTGTCGACGAATCTGTCCAGCAGCTGGACGGCACTCTCATAGAAGGCCTCCGTTGTTGGTAGCCCGGCGATGGCAGCTGCTGCTTCGCCTACCAGGTACTTTCGGAGGTAGTGAAACTTGTCGTTTGTGGTTAGAGCCTGGTTGGTGGGGACTGCGCCATTGAATTTCTCCCAAAACGACGTCTATCTACGCAAGTCCCCATGAAAGGCTTGATGGTGAGCACTGGTAGACGAGGTCCAGAGATCGGGGATAGAACCGTCATTGGGGCTTGTGGCGTATTAATCACCGCCGAGGGGGCAACCTGCACCGTGCTGCTGACGTTGAGGTCCTCCAGCCGTCACTGAAGATGAGTCAGTCTCGAGCTTCTCATCGTTGTAATGCGCTGCAGACGCGTACTCCTTTGCGACCTCCTCGACCCTAATCGCCTGCTCAACCTGGGCGTCAATATTGCGAAGCTCCTCGCGGCTGGCCATGAGCCTGTCCATCACCTTTCGGAGCGCCATTCGGTCAGAGCAGCCGCTCTCGATGAGCGCTGTTACCTCGTTTAATATCTTTGACGCTCGCCTCACCTGGCAGTGCCTTTTGCTTACAGCCGGTCTATCGTTGAGTGAATATTTCCGGCTTACCATATTGGGGGCATTCAGATCCGCGCGTTATCACCCTGGGCGCGGTTCCGAGAAGGGCGAAGTTGCTGTGGGGGCCGTTTCCAGAAGAAACTCGTCGTCGCCGTTGCTCGTTGTTCACGTCGTTGGGAGCCGCTGGTTACCCTTGAGTTTCGGCACCAAATGTAGCGGAGCGATCAGCTCGTTGCGGTTGAGCCGCCAGTTAACGGAGCCGTCAGACCTCTGAAGGAATGTCTCTTCAATGGCGATGACTGATCTGCAATGACAATGATAGTGTGGCGGTATATGCCAGCCGCTAAATCGTTTTCTTTTACGATTCCCAACAGGCCGCTCAAACCCCTCTTCCAGTTCCTGCGGCAGTCCGGCCATCGCGCGAGCCGCCCCACACGACCAGATAATGGTGTCCCTCTGCTCCTCGGACATCATGCTCCATGAGCAGCAAACCGCCCTGAATCACTGACCCAGCGGCGAAGTGCTTCTGGCATCGACGGGGTGACGTAGCGGATGTTGCAGAACCTGGACGTCACCCAGCTGTAGCCGCTTCTGCGACTGCTCAATCAAGTCCGGCAGACATGTGTCCTCCTGTCACCCTGGCTCGTGGGGCTCATCTCGCCAATCCTCAAGGTCGCAAGTCCCCAACAGAGCCAGAGTCCTACCGGCCGGTGTCCCTGACGTCTGCTGCTGGGAAGGTCATGGAGAGTGAAGTCCTTGCCCATCGTGAGTGGATCGCGGACCAGAGCAGCATTTTTCGGGAACAGCAAAGCGGCTTCAGGCTGTGCCGATGTATGGCTGACTACCTCGGGGATGTCATCTCCATGCTAGAAGAGGCCCGCCACTACAAGAGGGGCCCTTCCTGCTCCTGCTGGACGTGCGTTCTGCCTTCGACACCGTAGCACACGGGGCCATCCAGGAGGCCCTGGACGGCATGGGCCTTGGGGGGGGGGGTCTCTGAGGCTACATCCCCGCGTTCATGGGTGACCGGACCTTGCGGGTGAAGGTTGGCCCGGCCCGGCGACCAGAAGTCCTCGAGACGTCTTCTCTGGGCTGTTCCAGGGGAGCGTGCTGAGCCCATTCTTATTCAACTTGGCGCTGCCTCCTTTCCCTGACTGCATCCCTCCAGGCTAGCGACACCTAGTGGAGGTGGCAGTGTACGCTGACGACGTGGCACTCTGGTCCCATGGCCCCACCAAAGACTGCCACATAGTCAAGGCGTGTCTCCAGGAAGCTCTCGGAGCAGTTGCAGCATTCCTCAAGTGCTGTGCCCTACAGCTCTCGGAGGCCAAACGCAGGCCCTTATGCTGCATCCGAAAGGTTACATGGCTCGACGGGCAACACCGTCCATCACACTCCACGGACGGCCTCTTCCCTGGCGGCTGACCGTGAAGTACCTGGGGCTGCTCATTGACATCCGGCTGACATGGCTGCCGGTTGTCAAAGCCTTCTCGCAACGCTGTGCACGGGTGCTCCAAGGGGTGCGGCAGCTCCTGGCTGGAGGCAACGGCTGTTCATAGGTGACGCAGCACGTGTTCCACCGAATGGCTTCCTGAGCTGTGCTGTATGCGCTTCCCCTGGGCTACCTGGGGTCTCGACGCTGGAAGGACCTGGAGATGGACCAGGGCCGCGCCATCTGCAGCTGCCTTGGCCTCCCATCCACGTCGCCATTGGCAGGAACTGATACCGAGGCCGGCACCTGGCCCATCGAGATGCGGGACTTGCAGACTGGGCTGTGGCACATCGAGCGCCTGCTGAACATACGCGACGGGGTTGCCCTCCTAATATCTATGAGACGCCCGTCCTATTGAGATACCGAACCGACTTCTCCTGGAGTAGCCACAACCACACATCTGGGTGGCCCTGCCGATCACCACGACTCTCCGCGGAGTCCGCTCAAGCAAGGAAGTCCAATAAGAGGGCATCCCAATGTCCCGGGATGTCTCCGTCTTCGACGAAGCCCGCACCGTCCTGCTACGCATGGCACAGACGATGCACCCCGACCCTCGGGTTGTGAATGGCCTGGCGCCACAGCCGCTACCTACAAACATCAGCATGTGGATGCCCGTCACCTTCTGCTCTGAATGTGGTTCGACTCCTGCAATGTGCCTGAGCGCCGGCATCTACACGGGAGCAAGAACTTCCCTACATGTGCGAATTGTTCGGATCCGGAGACTCTGGAGCACTTACTCTACTTCTGCCCCCCTTCCCACGCGGCGCAGAGAGCAGAACTCCACCGAGTGCTCCAGCGTCGAGGCCTTCCCAGCGATGGCTGGAAGACCTGCTGTTCCCGAAGAGGCCTGCAGCAACCCACCGGGAAGTCTTCGCCCATTTGCTCCATTACGTGGAGACAACCGGCCTCACGCAGAGGCTGTGGCTTGGACTGCAGTGTCTGAACGATGTGTCTGGACTGAAAGCCATATCTCTTTTTCTTTATCCTCTCTTTATACCTTCCTCTCTCTTTCTCTCTGTCTCTACTTTATCCTTTCACTGTCCGTCTACCTCCCTTCCCCGCACTGGGCTCCATGCAGGTGAGCTCCCCAACGAGCTCAAAAATATCCCTAGTGCTCTTCCTTTCCTTTTCCTTTTCCTATCCCCTAATTCACAACCACCCCCACCCACCAGAGTGGCTGCATCTATTGGACGCGTGCATCTGCTTTCCCGCAAACCACAACCACAACCACCCACCAGAATGGCCGCATCTGTTGGACGCGTGCGTCTGCTTGCTGGAGTTTTGATGGTCGACTTATTTCAGCTGCACTGAGGTGCATCGTCTTGGATGACTGATAGCTTTCGTAGGGTTTATAATTTCAGTTTTCTATGTAGAAAACAATAATACACGAGGTATAAAAGAAAAACGGAAGCAGTGGACCAGAAGTAAAATGCCAACTTCCTGATTTGGAGTTCGCTAGATGAAATATCCCCGTGGCATGCCTTTTTTTCTGGTTGCGGTTAAACCAGTATCGTGAATCATTTTGACTACGATGTTTTTGGCCACTTCGTGTTTTTATTTCTATTCGGAAGGGACTTCATAGTTTCAGTGGCCTTGGTTAAGCGGCTAGCGGTGCAGTAAGGCCCAGATTGCGGCCTCAAAGGGGTCATGAAGACAAAATGATAATTTGGTTCATTCAAAATACTCCCTCGTTATCATAATACTGACACCGCTTTTAACGCAAACTTCATTCAAATAAGCGGTGTATTGAGGAAAAAGAGAATGGCCATGTTGAACTTCCGCTCGCTGAACTTCCCACTTAGAACCTATGACGCAATATGGCAAGTTGTGCGATCGGCTTAGGCCGGTAAAAGCACACCTATGTTAGGCAGGACGGATAAGCAGCCAGGGTTAGATATTTGCGATAAACTGTAATGCATAATACTTTTAGAGGAGTAAGAATGGTGGGGTAAATAAGAGTTATGAATGCACACGTACACACAGAAGCACCAGTGCTTATAGCACGCAGTATGCCCACTATATAGCTGCACACTGACTGATTGATTGATTGATAGGCTTATAAAGAAAGACGCAAGAAGCCCTGGCGGGGAAAAGGGAATAAGGGGTGGGGGTGGGGAGAGGACTTACATATTACTGAAACGTGACAGTATTCAGTTCTTGTGTAGTGCTCTTGAGTAAAAAAACACATTGAAGGGCAGTACAGTGAATCTGCACAAACTGAGCAACAGTTGCAGATGTTCCAGAGGATGCACTGAAGAGGGGACCGGCGTTCACGTACACGATTGAGTTTGTAAGAAAAAAACACACCCTGAAGGGCACTACTGTGAATGTGCACAAACTGGACAAAAGTTCTTCCAAAGGGCACACTGAAGAAGGGATCGTCGTTCACGTATCAGACAACCTTATAGAGACCACTGTGTAGTCAAAACCGCACAATTCCTTCAAGTAGGTTGGTGTCACTCAGAACTCTTAGTAAGTGTTCTGCCAAATCATTTGGGAGGGCATGGGAGGCGAGGAGTTGTTCTAGACCCCGAACAAAGTTAGGGCATATCCATATCAAATGAAAAAGGTTGGGTCAGTGTGTGATTGACAGTGTGATGGTTGAATGTCTTGCTTTGATTGGTGAGCCCCAATGTTTAACGGACCCCCAGGTACTGCGGACGAACATTTATGTCAAAAAATGAAAACATTTGAGCACTCCACTCTGTTCTTGTCCCTTAAGGTTACACCTATCATCTTCCGTTCGATTGCACACTGAGTCGTCCTCAATTTAAGTTGAACCATCTTAGTGAGCCTCCAAGTTTCTGCCCCGTAGGTGAGTGCCGGTAAGATGCAGCTATCATACACTTTCTTCTTAAGGGACAATGGTAGGCTGTCATTCATTATCTGAGAATGTCTGCCGAATGCACTCCACCCCGTTCTTATCCTTCGAATTATCTCTGCCTCATGATTGGGATCTGGGGTCACAACTTGGCCTAAGTAGATATATTCGCTTACTACTTCCACGGCCTCGCCACCTATCTCAAACAGCTGTGCTGTCCCGAAGTTATTGATCATTACTTTAGTTCTCTGCATATTAATTTTCAGGCCCATGACTCTACTCTGTTTTTCCAGTGCGGTAAGCATGCTTTGCAATTCGTCCCCCGACTTACTTAACAAGGCAACGTCATCGGCAAATCTGAGGTTACTCAGGTATTCTCCATTAACCCTTACTCCCACCTGTTCCCAATCCAATGTTCTGAATACTTGTAAACATGCGGCGAATAACATTGGGGAGATTGTGTCTCCTTGTCTGACGCCCTTCCTGTACTGCCCTGCCCTGTACTGCTCTTCTTATCGAGGATTATGGTAGCTGTGGACCCATTGTAGATATCTTCTAGTATTCTTACATAATGCTCATCTACATCATCACCCTGGTTCCGTAATACCTGAATGACTGCTGAGGTTTCGACCGAGTCAAATGCTTTCTTATAATCTATGAAGGCTATATACAGGGGTTCAGTATACTCAGCGCACTTCTCTATCACCTGATTGATCATATGAATATGGTCCATTGTTGAATAGCCTTTACGGAACCCTGCTTGTTCTTTAGGTTGACTGAAATCTAAGGTTGCAGAAATTCTGTTAGCGATTACCTCGGTAATAACATTGTAGACGACTGACGGTAAGCTGATCGGCCTGTAATTTTTCATGTCCTTTATGTGTCCTTTCTTATGGATTAGGATGATGTTCGCGTTTCGCATTTTTCCAAGATTCCGGTACACTCGCGGTCATTAGGCATTGCGTATACAGGTTTGCCAGTTTTTCAGGTACAATTTCTCCGCCATCCTTCAAAAGGTCTGCTGTTATCTGATCCTCACCAGGTGCTTTGCCCCCTTTCATTTCTTTCAAAGCCTTCCTTACTTCTTCGGTCGTTACTGGTGGGATGTATAGCTCCTCTGAACTACTTTCTCGTTAGGCATTATCCTGGATATCCCGGCTACTGTACAGATCCCAATAGAACTCCTCGACTACTGCGACTATTTTATCCCTATTTGTGATGACATTGCCTTGCTTGTCTTTAATTGCGTACATCTGATTTTTCCCCACGCCAAGACACCTCTTGACTGCTTTCAGGCTACCTCCGTTCTTTACAGCGTATTTGATCCTCTCCATATTATTCTTCCGTATGTCAGCTGCCTTATTGATTAGCTTCGTAAGCTCATCTAGTTCTATTCTGTCAGCTGGTGTTGAGATTGTCATGGTTTGCCGTTTCTTAATTAGATCTTTCGTCTCCTGGGAAAGTTTACCAGTATCCCGTCTAGCCATCGTGCCCCCTACGTCTACTGCACACTCTGTGATAATGCGAGTAAGGCTGTCGCTGGCTTCCTGTGTTGTAAGCTCTGCTTCCTCGGTAAGAGCTGAATATCGGTTCTGCAGCGCGATCCTGAATTCTTCTACTTGACGTCTTACTGTTAATTGTCGTCTTACTGTAAGCTCATTAATCGGCTTCTTTTGTACTAGCTTGTTACGGTCCCTCCTCAAATCTAGCCTAATTCGAGATCTTACCCTACAGTGGTCACTACACCTTACCCTTCCGAGCACTTCCACATCCTTCACGACGCCAGGGTTATCGCATAATATGAAGTCTATTTCATTTTTATGCTCCCCATTCGGGCTCCTCCACGTCCACTTTCCGGCTCTCCCGTTTGCAGAAGAAGGTATTCATAATACGTAGGTTATTCCGTTCTGCGAACTCGACTAGTAGGTCCCCCCTGCTATTTCTAGAGCCCAGACCATAGTTCCCAACTGTCTTGCCTCCAGCCTGATTCTTGCCTACTTTAGCATTGAAGTCTCCCATAACTACGGTATACTGCGCTTTTACTTTAGCCATTGCCGATTCCACATCTTCATAGAAGCGTTCCACTACCTAGTCGTCGTGGCTGGATGTACGTGCGTAGCCCTGTGCCCCCTTGAGTTTGTACCTCTTATTGAGCCTAATTACAAGACCTGCTACCCTTTCGTTAATGCTGTAGTATTCTTCTATGTTGCCAGCTACGCTTTTATTGTCTAGAAATCCCACTCCCAGTTCTCTTCTGTCCACTAGACCACGGTAACATAGGACGTGTCCATTTTTCAGCACCGAACCCCACACATATTGCCGCGAACCATGTACGGGTTTGTTTATTTATTGTTTGTTTTTAATGCCCGGCCGCGCCCGGCTCTGTTATCTGTGTCCCATGCGAAGCGCGTGTTCCATTCTTTATTTTTATGCCGCACAGGCTATCTCATTCAGATAAGCAGAGTGTTTCGCCCTAACGCCGCTAGCCCAGAATAATCTTCTGTGATCTACAATGTTCTGGATGCGAATCGACGGTTCCAGAAACTCTCACGCCGAAAGATAAAAGCCTGCACAGCAGACGCCGAGGCATTCGATTCGACAGAAGAACGGAAAGTTGGGCTAGTTGGTATGTGTTCATCGTGGTGGAATACAGAAGCGCTCAAAAAAACAAAGACAAAGGAAAAAGTAGACAACACGGCGCTTAAGCGCCGTGTTGTCTACTTCTTCCTTCGTCTTTGTTTTTTTTAGCGCTTCTGTATTCCAATTCGATTCGACGACTTTGTTGACAGCTGCTTCGCCGCCTCTGTATTCTTTCGAGTTGTTAGGGGAGCACAAGTTCGCTCCAATAAACGTGTTTCCCATTCAAGACAACTGCATCGTCCTTGTCTTCGTGACATCTGGTGGAGGTGCGGGGTACGCACCCTTCATGCCCACTACAACCTCGGGAAGCCGCCAAGCCAGTCCAACAAGAGCCAGCCTCCGCCTGCAAGATTTACCACCCGAGTTCGGTTTGATGCCAGAAGGGCCCAAGAAACGGAACGCTGCAACCAACACCATGGTGCAAGAAACAACGTCGCCAATCGTCCTGCAGCAGCCCCGGGAACCTCCATCGTTCCGGGGAGCCCCCGCTGAAGACCCTGAAGAATGGTTGGAGAAGCTGGAGCGCGTCCGCATCTTCAACAGGTGGGACGACGAAGAAACTTTCCGGCATGTCTTCTTTTACTTAGAAGATGCTGCTCGAACTTGGTTCGAGAACCACGAGAGCTCCTTGACAAACTGGGCTCAGTTCAAAAGCGAGTTCACTAAGACCTTCACTACCGTCGTGCGGAAAGAAAGAGCCGCCCTTTTGCTGGAAACGCGCACGCAACACCCCAACGAAGGAGTCGTGATCTTCGTTGAGAAGATGAAGCAGCTATTTCGCCGCGCGGACCCCGAAATGACGGAAGAAAAGAAGTTGCGCTTCTTAATGCGCGGAGTGAAGGAGGAACTCTTTGCTGGACTTGTCCGAAATCCGCCCAAAACCGTCGCCGAATTCGTGACCGAAGCCAGCACCATTGAGAAAGCCCTCGAAATGCGTGCTAAGCAGTATGACCGCAACTTTGTTGGCGCGGCCAATGCGAACGACTTTGGCAGCACGCGGATCCCGGCCGACAGCCTACGCGAGACTATCCGCGCAATAGTGAGAGAGGAGCTGCGGAAACTTCTCCCAACGCCGCCGCAGCCCCAAGTCGCTTCCCTCACCGACGTGATTAGAGAAGAAGTGCAACAAGCCTTGGAAACTTCTACGCCATCCGAGGTAACCCGAGAGCCACAAGCTATGACATACTCCGCGGCTGTTCGTCGACCCCGCCCTGCTCCAACACGCCGTCAAGAGGCCCCACCGTACCGCCGCCCACTGTCACCCGCCCGATCCCCGGTAGCCCGAAATCAGACGCCGAGGAAGACGGACGTATGGCGGACTCCCGATAACCGCCCTCTGTGCTACCACTGCGGAGAGGCCGACCACATCTACCGTCGCTGCCCATACAAGAGACTCGGACTGCGTGGTTTCTCCGTCGACGCACCTCGCCCTCTCCCTGGCCAACGACCACGTGAGATCGACGAGTATCTATCTGAAACCAGCCGTGGCCCAGCACGTTTCAACCGTTCGCCGTCGCCCTACCCATACCAATCGCCGAACCGCCGTAGCAACGCTGGCTTCGCCCGTGGAAGGTCCCCCAGCCCACGCGGGGGAAACTAAAAGCAGCAACTTCTGGAGGTGAAGTTGCTCTACGGCGAAAAACCGGAAACCCTCCAACGACGCAAGGACGCGCCGAAGACAGTGATTCACGACATGCCTTCATCCCGACGACCCGACCTAACCCTGACGAGACTCCCGAACACGACGACAGCTATACGCCGCGACGCTTACCCGACCTGACCGAGACGTCCGCTGAGAAGACGTCGATAACGACGACGCACAGTGCCCGACCGTCAACACGCAAAAGCCGAGATGCGACGCCCCGACGCACCCGGAACTCGAGGAAGGCGGCATCCGACGTCAAGGTGTCCATCGACGATTTTGATGTTGTCGCCCTCGTAGACACGGGAGCCGACTACTCCATAATGAGCGGACCATTTGCGTCTAAGCTGAAGAAAGTTATGACCAGATGGGACGGTCCGCTCATACGCACAGCAGGAGGTCACCTCGTGATGCCAAGTGGAACGTGCACATCGCGCGTCACCATAGACGGCACGACGTACCCTGCGCTGTTCGTCGTTTTGCCCAACTGCTCCCGCGACGTAATTCTCGGAATGGACTTTTTGACGGACAACGGCGCAATAATCGATCTGCAGACGAAGTCGATAACTTTTTCCTCCGACCACTCCATGACGCCGGAATCGAACCCCGAACACCGTGCAGCTGTAAGAATCGCCGATGATCACGTCACCCTGCCACCCCGCGCAAGCTTGATGATCACCGTCTACTGTGAAGGTGCTGCTCCCGATGTCGACGCTATCGGGGAGTGTGACCAAAGGTTGCTTCTTGACCGCGGTGTGTCTGTCGCAGGAGGCATTGCGCGGTTTAAGCAGCGCAAATCCCACGTTTTGGTCACCAATTTCACCGAGGAGTACCAGCATTTAAACAAGGGCGCTGCAATTGCGTTCATCGAAGAAACGCAACAAGCAAGTGACGTGATAGCAGTCGCCGACTTTGAACGCGCACCCGACGATACCTTCAAGCTTCCGCACCCCTTCGACGTGAATCCGGCGCTACCGCAAGAAGAAAGGAACAAGTTATTGGCTTTGCTGCGTCGCTACAGCGAGTGTTTTTCGTCGAACTCAAAGTTACGTCAAACACCTCTGGCGAAGCACCGGATAATAACCGAGGATGGAGCCCGACCTACCCGACAGTCACCGTACCGCGTCTCTTCACACGAGCGTGAAGCCATCCGGACTCAAGTCGACGACATGCTCAACGACGACATTATACAGCCATCGAAAAGTCCGTGGGCTGCGCCGGTCGTACTCGTGAAGAAAAAAGACGGCACACTGAGGTTCTGCGTTGACTACCGGCGATTGAACAAGATCACCAAAAAGGACGTGTACCCCCTGCCACGAATCGACGACGCCCTCGACCACCTCTGCCATGCGAGGTACTTCTCATCGATGGATCTGAAGACAGGCTACTGGCAAATTGAAGTGGACGAGAGAGATCGAGAGAAGACTGCATTCATAACCCCGGACGGACTATACGAGTTCAAGGTGATGCCGTTTGGGCTATGCACGGCACCAGCAACGTTCCAAAGAGTCATGGACACTGTGCTAGCTGGCCTGAAGTGGCACACCTGCCTCGTATACCTCGACGACGTTGTGGTATTCTCCCGTACTTTCGACGAACACCTCGCAAGGTTGCAGTCGGTACTGGAGGCCATCCGTACGTCGGAGTTAACGCTGAAGCCTGAAAAGTGCCGCTTCGCGTACGAGGAACTGAAGTTTTTGGGCCATGTCGTCAACTCCGCGGGAGTCCTGCCTGACCCGGCGAAAACTTCAGCCATAGCGAACTTCCCAAGGCCGAAAGATAAGAAGGGCGTGCGCAGATTTCTTGGACTGTGCGCATACTACCGGCGCTTCGTCGCAAACTTCGCACGCATTGCAGAGCCGCTCACGCGCTTGACGAAAGATAGCACCCCTTTCAGCTGGGAAAACGACCAAGAAACAGCCTTCTGCGAGCTGCAAAAACACCTGCAAAGCCCGCCCGTGCTCGCTCATTTCGACGAAAACGCCGAAACGGAAATACACACGGACGCCAGTGATATAGGCTTGGGTGCCGTCCTTGTCCAAAAACAAAGCGGGTGCGAAAACGTAATCGCCTATGCCAGCCGTGGTCTGTCGAAGGAGGAGAAAAACTACTCTGCCTCCGAAAAAGAGTGCTTGGCTATTATATGGGCCATTTCAAAATTTCGCCCATATGTGTATGGCAGACCGTTCAAGGTTGTAACAGACCACCATGCGCTGTGTTGGCTCGCCAATTTGAAGGACCCCTCTGGCCGTCTTGGGCGGTGGAGTTTGCGCCTGCAAGAGTTCGACGTTACAATCGTCTACAAATCCGGGAGGAAACACTCCGACGCCGACTGCCTGTCCCGCGCCCCTGTCGACCCGCCACCACAAGACTCCGATGAAGACAGCGCGTTCTTCGGGGTTGTTACGGAGAGCGACCTAGCCGCCCAGCAGCGAGCCGACCCGGACTTGCGCGTAATGATCGACTACCTCGAAGGACGAAACGTCGCCGTGCCTAGAGCGTTCAAGCGGAACTTACCAGCATTCAGCCTCAAAAACTCCGTCCTCGTGAAGAAGAATTTCAGCCCCGGAACAAGAACGAATTATCTACTTGTCATTCCCGCAGACCTTCGTGACGAAATTTTGGAAGCATCCCACGACGACCCGTCTTCCGGACATCTCGGCACAGCTCGCACTATTGCAAAAATTAAGGCGAAGTACTTCTGGCCCCGCCTTACATCCGACGTCACCCACTACGTTCGGAGTTGCCGTGACTGCCAGCGACGAAAAACGCCGCCGACAAGACCCGCCGGACTTCTGCAACCGATCACCGTCCCGTCGAGGCCCTTTCAACAGATTGGAATGGACCTTCTAGGCCCGTTCCCGACGTCACGATCGGAGAACAAGTGGATTGTCGTAGCGACAGACTACATGACGCGCTACGCAGAGACCGCCGCTCTTCCGCGGGGGACTGCACAAGAAGTCGCCAAGTTCTTTATAAACCAAGTTGTGCTGCGACATGGAGCTCCTGAAGTCCTAATCACGGACCGCGGTACGGCCTTTACCGCGGAGCTGATGCAAGGAATCTTACGCTACAGCAACACGGATCACCGAAGAACGACGGCGTACCATCCCCAAACGAACGGACTAACGGAACGTCTGAACAAGACGATTGCAGATATGTTGTCCATGTACGTCGACGTTGAACATAAGACATGGGACGAAGTCCTCCCGTATGTCACGTTTGCGTACAATACAGCGACGCAGGAAACTACGCAGATGACACCGTTCGAGCTTGTCTACGGAAGACGGCCGACTACGATGCTCGACGCCATGCTTCCGCATGTAGAAGACAGAAGACGACGACCTCAACGCCGACGTCCAAGGATACCTTCAACGTGCGAAGGAGGCCCGCCAGCTCGCTCGAGTTCGTATAACGGACCAGCAGCTGGTGGATGCCGGCCGCTATAACCTCCGACGCCGAGACGCCGAGTACCATGTGGGTTTGGACTCCCATTCGACGACGCGGACTCAGTGAGAAGCTTCTGCGACGGTATTTCGGACCCTACCAGATTCTACGACGTGTTGGCCAATTAACTTACGAAGTGATCCCCAGTGGCGATTCCGGCACATCACGACGACGCACGCGACCCGAAGTCGTCCACGTGGTTCGCCTCAAACCGTACGTCGCAAGATGACGAACTTTTTTTTGTTGTTTTGTTGTTGCTGTTTGTTCAGACTGTCGTTTTATTTTAGCATCGGGTCGATGCACGCGGGGTAGTGCCGCGAACCGTGTACGGGTTTGTTTATTTATTGTTTGTTTTTAATGCTCGGCCGCGCCCGGCTCTGTTATCTGTGTCCCATGCGAAGCGCGTGTTCATTCTTTATTTTTATGCCGCACAGGCTATCTCATTCAGATAAGCAGTGTTTCGCCCTAACGCCGCTAGCCCAGAATACTCTTCTGTGATCTACAATGTTCTGGATGCGAATCGACGGTTCCAGAAACTCTCACGCCGAAAGATAAAAGCCTGCACAGCAGACGCCGAGGCATTCGATTCGACGACACTCGCCTGTGCAAGTCACTTTGTTGACCGCTGCTTCGCCGCCTCTGTATTCTTTCGAGTTGTTAGGGGAGCACAAGTTCGCTCCAATAAACGTGTTTCTCATTCAAGACAACTGCATCGTCTTTGTCTTCGTGACAATATACTACATCGATTAGAAGGCCATCGCAGCCCTGCCCTGTGCTCTAGGTATTGTGGCTTTCCCAATACGCCGCATGTTCGTTGGGACTGTTCTGGTTCGCAACCATCACTTTCAACACATATTCAGCCCCTTTCAACTCCACCCTCTTCTCTCCAAGACTAGCTTGCGCCGCCAGAGGGAACGGACCAAGCGACCTGATAGCGAGCTTTAGTGGCTCACGTTCGCCAGGTCCTCCAGTCTGTATGGCTCATTTTGTTTTTCTCCCAGAACCCAGAACGTGAGGGGGGGGGGTCTTTTTGTGACACTAAAGTTTATGAACAACAAATAGTAAGCGCAGTGCACCGCATGGACGCACCTTCGCCTTCAATCGTGGAGAGAAAGCGTCAACAGTACATACACAGCTTTAGACGCCTGCCTGCAGGAGCTTCATTCGGGGAGTCAGCGATGTCATGTTAGTTACGGACGCCGCGAGAGCAACATACAAACTACGCGACGTATTTAAGAAGACAGGAACAAAACTCATGTTCCATAAGATACAAATTACTGCTCACAGAAGAGTGTAAGCGTTGATGCGCTCCGCTCGATACTTGCCGCCATGTTGTAAACACAGGGCTATGCAAGGTCCCTGGCGTATCACGCTATCTAGTTGAAATAGCGTGCATTCGTCCTACGTGCGCAAAACGCAAAATCAACTTTTTGTACTACGCATGCGCAGCGCGAACGACGAAAGCTGATAGCGTACGCTGACACTTTGCGTAAGGCTGCGTACGCTATACCAGAATCCTTCAATGCTTTTTGAAAAGCTTTGAAGGACGCTGGCTATACTAAAGCCCTCTTTTGTTGTTTGTCCTCTGGGTTTACGTTTCCACCCGTGTTTTCACTATCGCTGTTTCGTCAGACTTGCGGAAACTCGCCAGGGTGGGAAAGGAAGCAGCTGACCAGGAAAACAAACGTCTATGGTGCATTGCTGTTTGACTGTTCTTGGGGTGGCGGCTTCTTGACCATGGCGTAAAAATGGTTTCTCCTTGTTCCAATGTTGCTGAAGGAATTATCTCTGCGTTTTCTGTTGCGCCTATTTGTCTTACGGTGTCGTTGTGGCGAACAGTGCAGCGGTGCTTCAAGTCGCAAGACTTTCGGTCATTAAATTATTTCTATTTTCCAGCAGAGCCGAAAATACAAAAAGGGAGGGGGGGGATTCGCAGGTATTTTGAACACGTGCATAATTTTATCATACATATAGATGGCGGAGACTACCATGACATGCTTGACTTGGGAAATAATTACTTCTCAAATATAAACAGTGTGTTCAAGGGAACGAAACAGAGAAGGGGAGAAAAAATGGTACGCGGTTTTTTACTTGTTTTCATTCGCCCTGTTTATATCTTCTATTATCAATGAACCAACAATGGCTTCTCCGTCCCTTATTTGAGGAATTATGTTTTCTTGCCAAAATTTTTGCATATTCGTCACCTCGTGTCCTTAGAAAAGCTTTTGTTTTCAAAATCATTTACCAGTTGTCCTTAGGAGCGTCGTTCCCGGAGAGAAATAAATAAAACATACATTGCTAAATATGTTGCACGTAATATAATTCAGGATTGCGGTTCGTTTAAAAAGTGTGGCCAGCACATAGGTGTTGTGAACAGAAAAATTCCACTTTCGCATTGTGTAATGCCACCGCGCCCCGGATGTTTTTTGGCCTATTTGTATGTCGTGTCTGATCCCTTGGAGGATTTTTTTTTCATTCTGTCGCTCTCATTGGTAATTCTGGTTTATTCTATTCAAGCAGACGCTCCCGAGTACTTTTACATGAATACGGGGAGAGCCGAAGTTGATAAAGAAAAAAATGTGATAGCCGTGACGAAAAAAAAATGCGCAGAGTTGTACGAAGACGGTGGTTCAACTCGACCAGCAAAGAAGGCTACCGAATGGAACTAGGTCAGAAACAATTGGTCGCAGAGATTCGGAAGGCACGCCTGACATTTTCTCCGTACCAACGGCAGGCTCTCGTATCAGCCCGAGAGGGACGAACGGAATGAGCCAAGCAGAATTGCGATGTCAACGATTTATTGGGCCCTTTTCCCGCGACGCCTTCGTCTCGTATTCGGCTCCTCGCCCTGCGGGCGATTCGTTGCTTTCGAAAGCCTGAATCCACGGAACGAAAGCACTCACGCTGTAAACACGTCCCGCGTCGCCCGCTTTCGGCCTACAGCCGCCGTATATATTTTAGCCGCAACACCATGCGCCGCCTCATCTTCTTCTTCTGCTCTTAATCGTCTCCTCTCGGTGTCGCTTTAATAATAAATCGAGTTTGACCCACATAAAAGCGATTCGGACCGACCCTGCTGCCTCTTCTCACTACGGAGACCGCTTGCGTTTTCGGAGCGCCCGCTCGAATTCGGCGTGACGCCATTCGCTGCCAACCGCTGCGCGCGGCCGAGAGGCGCGCTCATTTTCCCGCCTTTCGTCTCTTTCTTTTCGTGCCCCTTGTTTTTTTTTCCGCCGAAATCGCAGCGTGAAAACGGAGTCGATGGAGCGAGAGTCGATCCGCACAGCACCGATCGAAGGAGGCCAGCGATCGGCCCCACCGGACCGGCCATCGTGCGGCGGGGCAGCGCGGAGAGGGCCCGCTTTCGGGCGCGCGCGCGCAATGCGCCACTTCGGGCACGCGTCGTTGCTCGAGAGACTCGTCATCTCGGGCCTCTTCAATGGCCATTCCCTTTTCGCCGGTAATAAGGCAGCGAGATTGCCGTGAACTGGAGCAGCCGGCCTGTATTGCACGCGAGAGGTGCATGCACGAGACCCGCGGGATCTCGGTTCGCTGTTACCAAATGCCTTATATCGTCTATGCGCTCCTGTTCCTCCCGCGGCCGGCTCTTCGAATGCAATAGGAGAGTGCTGCTCACACTTGTAGCACATAATGGCCGGTGCTGCAGGCTTGCGGACATTTGCTTTTTCTTAGGTCGGTGGGCGTGGCCCACACTTCGCGACAACGAGCGTGCCGGCGAAGGAAGCCGTTTGTTGAGCAATTGCGCGCATCTCACGCATCGCTCGGTAGTTTTGTAAAACATCTTTATCAATGCGATGTTTCGTTCACGAACCCCTATTCCCTTCAGGAATAGGTGCACAAAATATATCTGTAGACATATTGCGTCATTAGTCTTCTAAACGTTCCCGCCTAACGGCATGAACCCCTCTGAAACCTAAAGGAACTGTTTTTTAAACTTGATAGCTTTTACCTGCGCTGCTAACTACACACAAAAACGAGCCCAGCACTAAAAAAATTCTATGGGCTACTTGAGAAGATAAAGGCTATGCCTCCAAATGTTTGACATGAGGGCAGCGTGTGTCGCGAAGTTTACACGGCTGTCTGAAGAGCGAAAGGAGGCACGTGTCCCGTGTATGCCATCTTCGGGATGTAATGGCTTCCGCGTTCGTTACGTATAAGAGCAAAACGTACGTTCATCATGTTCGACGCCTGCAAGGAGAAAAAATGAAGGCCGGGGCTAGAGGCGCTCTTACCAGGGGTCCGTAACATACTTGTAACGTGTCAAGGTAACAGGACTTTGTTTTGTAAGCTGTACGGTTGCAGCACGCGCCGCTGGCACGGGTCACCGACGCCTGTACCGATGGCGCAGTTTGCGTACGCCGCTGCTGGGCACTGGGGTTTAGGTTTTATTCCTACAGTGTAGACCTCATTTTTGATGTCACCAAGACAGGAAAACATCCACGTATATAAGAAGTAAATATAAGATGCAGATAAGGTAAGACAATTAAAGTGAGATAAACAAAAATTGTCCTCGCATCTGCTCGCGTCCCTGCAACTGCCGCCTCTGCCGCGTAAATGCCCCTCTCTCGCACCCTCCCAACTCTCATTCTCTTTTCTTCCCTTTCAATCTTCAATCTCCCCATTATAAACACGGAGAAGGTTTGCTTAAGTGAAAACAATTTTCCCGTGTTCCACTGCACCCGCCATCTTGTGGAACTTTTTGTTACTGTTCAACTTGGAACACTAACACGTGGTCCACGCTCGCGCGAGCTCTTTGTATTTTTGGGTAAAAATATTGTTTTCAACGCGTATCTCTTTATTTGCCCTCGCAAATATCAAGCACACATTCATTTTCAATTAAAACAAACACTCTGAGTACCACGTGTTTTGCATCAAATATGCCTTGTTTTCTTTTTACTACCAGTGTTGACAGGTATGAAGTATACGTTTCCAGATTTAGTGATTCGAAAAGGTTTTCTCTACATAAATTTCTCGTTCCAGAGTTATTTCAACTTTTTTTTTATCGCGTGGCTGAGTCGAGGGACAGACAGACAGACAGACAGACAGACAGACAGACAGACAGACATAATGACGGACGGACGGACGGACGGACGGACAGAGACGGACGGACAGACAGACAGACAGACAGGCGGACGGACGGACAGACAGACAGACAGACAGACAGACAGACAGACAGACAGACAGACGGACGGACGGACGGACGGACGGACGAACGGACGGACGGACGGACGGACAGACAGACAGACAGACAGACAGACAGACAGACAGACAGACCGACAGACAGACAGACAGACAGACAGACGGACAGACGGACGGACGGACGGACGGACGGACGGACGGACGGACAGACAGACAGACAGACAGACAGACGGACGGACGGACGGACGGACGGACGGACGGACGGACAGACAGACAGACAGACAGACAGACAGACAGACAGACAGACGGACGGACGGACAGACGGACAGACAGACAGACCAAATTTTCGATTTTAAGTAGCCCCAGGAAGACTATGGTATCTAAAAACGACCGCGGCGAGCGCGCGGGACGCGGAACGGGGGTGTCCTTCGCGAGAGTGTGCCGATACGCACAACATTTGAAAGCTGCGCTGCATCAGCAAAACGTTTGAATTTTGCGGTTCAGGCGTTTGTTGCAACGCTTTTCAAAGTTTGAATTGAAAAGTTTCGCCTCCTTCACGAGTTAACAAGCCGATTCTTTTATATTTATTAATTTCCCATCAAACCGAAATGCCAAACTAGGGTGGGATTGTCCACGCCACCCTGAATTGTTGCTGGAAATTTGAGCATTGCCAATTTTAATCCTTAGGCCAAGGTTTCTGCTACCGGGAAGAAAACCCAAGTGTCAGTAACAGAAAGGGAAGCGAAATAGAGACATTGTCGACGTCTAATGTGAAAATACCAATTGCATAATGTTAGAGCCGAAAGAAAGTAACGAAAAATATTGGCACGCGGTGAAACCCGTGCCCACAATATTTCGATAACCCTGTTGGTGCTTTTACCAATTCAGCTACAATGTGCCTGCACTCCACAACGTTCATTATCCGTTGTTGATTTGGTAGTTGTGACGGTCCACATATATGAGGGGTGTGATCATATCGGGGTGTATTACTTCAAAGGAACAAGATAAATGTAAATTAACGTACAATCACATCCAAACAAACAAAAACCAGCGTTTGGACATGGATAAAACATAGTTGCGTGGTATGATATGGTAATTTGACCATGTGAGCAGAGTTACGTGGGAATCAAAACTGCATAATCCTTCGCGAAAAGCTTTCCGGCTTGTAAATATGATACTGTATTAGTGAGTGATGTGTTCCAAATCAGTATTTGAAGGGAAAAATACGCAGAAATTCAGAGAATTCTCTACTAATGCATAGCATTCTTATGCCGTTTATTTAGAGTGTCAGTTCTTTACATCCAACTATGGCGGTGAGTAGCAAAAGACCTTGGATTATTTTATTCTTTCTAAGTTTTCTTTTATTTCTTTTAGCCAATAATGTAAATATATACTATTATAGCGATGAAGTGCCTTTAATTCGCTAATTGTGGATTTTTTCCCAAAAACGTCGTACTGCAGACTTGATATACGTATTTCCAACGTTCTTTTGCGGATTTTTTTTGTTTATTCTTCGGTTTTAAGGGAGGTGCATAAGATGCATATTGATTTATTTTGTCAGGTGATTTTTGTGAAAATGTTATTGGTTTATATTTTTCTTATTTTCTGGTTCTTTAAAATTGTGTTCGATCAATTATCTCCATTTACGCTATTACAATGATTACAGGTGTTACTTCCGCCAAATCTGCACTTTCGTGGAAGTGCAGGGCGTTACACGGTCCTGGCTATGGGGGGTACTTGTCAAAGAATGCTACGCATTAAAATACGCAGGCACTCATTGAAGAAGTGCGACGTTAATGTGCGCAATAGGGTGACTGTGGTGGATCCTACGGGAGGCTGTTCTCAGAGGGGCATCTTTATTCAATCATGCCGTGACCGGGCGTGTTAAAGGGCCCATGAAAAAGGCACCGATGGGAGACTACTTGGAGGAAAGCAAGACTTGAATGTTCGAGAAAATGCTCGAGTGAAGAGAGAGAGAGAGAGAGAGAGAGAGAGAGAGAGAGAGAGAGAGTAAGCATTTATTTGTGAGCGTAACTGCTGACAAGACACTCGCCCGGTGGAAGGCGTCCCTCTTCCGGGATACCCAGGCTGCGACTTGCCGTCCAGGTCCTCTTTACCATGTCTTGCTGGCGTTCAAGGTCTGGATTGGCTAGACGAGTCATCCAATGCTCATAAGAGGATGAGGAGATAGGGGTAGGTTTGGAGTTTGTTGGCACTCCCATACCTGGTGGTACTGGGTGCCGGGCGTGGGTCAGAAATAGCAAAGGGTGGGGTAGATAGCATGGAGGACGGTGCTGTGAGGACAGGAATTTATTTATTTATTTATTTATTTATTTATTTATTTATTTATTTATTTATTTATTTATTTATTTATTTTCAGATACCCTCATAATCCCTTGGGTATTATTGAAGGTATTGGTACAAAGTAACTACATTAATAAAAATACGAAAAGAGCGGAAACGATAGCGTCGAAAGGCAAAAAAGAAAGTTGAGACAAATATACAAACCATTTGTGTAACAAGAGTGTAAAAAACGTTCACGACAGTTTGATTTGCACATGTAAAATGTAGCACTTTGGTACAAACAAACATTAATCTCAATATACAAACCTAACGAAATACACAATTTTTCTAAGAAAAAACACTAGGCAAACAATTGAGGCGTTTTTTTTTTTTTTCGAAATGACCCAGATCCACCTAACGCTAATTTGAGCAACAAGCGGAACTTGGTTACCGGACCCAAATGCAACGCCATCAAAGTCATTATATGATATATTTTTCATGTCTGCTGGAGGAAGCTTATGGCCTCAAGTATAGTTAAAACCTAGACCGCAAATTTGAGCAGTATCGGGGTGATAAGTGTGGATTTGGCTAATATTGAATGAACACTCAAGTTGATACTGATTTCTTGTAAAAACCTTATTTAAAGTGACTTTTAAGAATGGTGCGATTTAGTTTTGGTGGAAAATGCATTAACAATATGCCACAGGGCTTCAAGAACAGTACAAATATACATGGAGACCAGGTTGGTCCTCTTGGCACCGTTAGCCGCTCTTTTCGAATTCTTCCATAGGATAATTTTCTTGGGCACGCCTGAAGGCGCTCACAAAGTAAGCAAGGTCTTCATTGCTTTGCCATGAATTTACAAAACGTTTCACAAGAGACTGCTCATATCTTCTTCACCTTCATGAAGTGGTTCATACTATCAGAAGTGCAGGGGGGGGGGGGAATTTTCTAGGGCTTGTAAGCTGAGGCTATTTAGATAAGTACTAAAATGGTAAATATAGGAGTAAAAAAATAAATTTAACCAGAGTTATTTTGTCTGGACGCGTGAGACAAAATGAAATCATTGTTTCCCATCTCCCAGTTTCATTTCGTTAACGTCTTCTGTTCACTTAGTCGTTGACACCTGGGGACAGATTTTCGCCGATCTCCTACTTGCCGTCTGAATTCATAATAAGCCAGCTTCGAAAAGCAAAACAAAAACTTCCGGAATCACCCACGAAAGAGTCTGAACAGCCAAGCCAACAGCAAACTCCCATTGGGCAAATTGATTGATTGATTGTAGGGTTTAACGCGCCGACGCAACGCAGGTGGTGAGGCGCGCCGTAGTGGAGGGCTCCGGATTAATTTTGACCGGGATCTTTAACGTGCGCCGAAATCTCGTACACACTGGTGTTTTCGCTATTCGCCTCCACCAGAAAAGTGGCCGCTGCGGCCGAGAATCGAACCCCCGACCTCGTGCTCAGCAGCGCAACGCCGTAGCCACTGAGCCACCGCGGCCGGTCCATTGCGCAAGTGTATGTGGCTCACTTTGATCCGTGAAACAGCATGATCTGGCCCATTTTGTATACGAACTACGGTTTGCGTACATGTTTTCAGGGCGTTAGTTCAACTATTTTTTTGCTACCCATTTTTTATGGGAAAGATGCCGAAATTTTTAAGTCAGCGCAGTTTTATCCGACTCAGTTTCGGTTTCTGGATCTGGCTCATTTCGAAGAAAACGTCTCAATTGTAAACTTAGCGCGGCGTGCAGTAGGCAGCTAGTAGCTTCTTAAACTGCTCAAGTATGGTAACAAGCATCAGGGAAGACGGTAGTTGGTCCCATTCCGAAAATGTTTTAGGGATGACTGAATTGAAGTAGGAAGCAGTACGGCATTGAGGCCCGCCAACTTTTCGCAATTGGTCTATGCGGGGGGAGATGTAATTTGCTGTCGTGAATTATGTGTTCTTAAGTGAATTTGTCTGTAATCGCCCAAGAGTGGTGGCTTCTTGTCTGGTTAACCAAGGATGAGGTGGAGGAAAGTTTGTCTGTAATGAGCAAGGACGTCTGGCAGTGGAGAACGTTCCGTCCCGCGTAATAACCCGGTGTATGTACGCGCGGGCAGCGGCGGGAACCACCTCATCGCCGCCGAGGGGTTCAGGCCCTCAAACCCACACGATGTTCGTCTCAGGTAGCTCTGCAATGGTTTTTAGAATGTTCAGTGCTTGTGCACCGATGTGCCCCCGCTGATAAGTTCGACATGCCGCTTGCGCATGAATTAGCATTGTGAATAAATCCTTAGTCGTGGCAGCCATGGCAGTTGCAAATCCCTCTGCAGCGTCGGTTGGCGTTGTGCGTAGAGTCAGTGCTGTCATTTCATGACCTGCCACGCTAGTAACGCAGACGACGTGTGCTGGTTGGTTGATTTTGGATATACGGCTCATACGGCTCCGTCGCTCCATCTTGTTCTTGGGTTATTTTCATACTTTGAAGTCATCGATGCGGTGTGCCTTGTCATGGACAGGGTGCATGTTTCGTGGTACTGGTATAACTTGATTGTTCCCTCGAATTTTAATACGGTAGAACACGTGCTTTGTGGTCTTGCATGGGTGACTTCGCATATACGATGTTACATTGGCGAAGGCGTCCCCGTAAGATCTCCGTCGCATTCGTCATGTAGTGGTAGCGTGGTGAACGAGCGGCGACCGGGAGCCTCTGTTCCGGACGACGAAGAGCCAAGAGCAAACTGAACTTGTTTAATACATGGCGGGACTATTGGCGGTGAGCGCGACCACGGGCGGCACTGCGGAGCGCGCCTCCGTGACGTCGGCTTAGGGATTCTCGCATTTGTCGTCTGCTTCACTCGGGCTCGCTCTCTCTGCTGTTTCTTAGCGCGCGGTTCTGATTTTCTGCTTGTCCGCAGCAGATCTCGCGTATGCACAACTTTTTTTCGTAACAAAAGACTTAAAATATCGTAAACTAGCTCAAGGCGTGATTTTAAGTATAGTTTTTGATACAGCTCAACGCAGCTCAACGCAGATACCGCTTCGGCAGCTCAACGCATCTACCCCAAACCAACGGCTGCGCCACGGCTAGAGTTGAGCTCCCAACGCCTGCCACTGCCCCCTCCCAAGCGCCCCTCTAAATAACATAACAAATACAACTGCACTACTCAAATAGATGCAGTCTTTACCCGAAACCATCCTAAAACTCCGTCAGGAAAACGCAAGGCTAGCACAAGGAAATCACGCTCTCAAACAACAACTATCACAAACCACCAGCCCCACAACCCAAGCTTGCGATAACCCGCAAGATACAGAATCAACACCCCTTAAGCGTAAGGTAGCTGAATCACCACCTCCCGTTGACCAATGAACACGGCATCAATCCCCAACGTCCTACAAGATCTGCATACCGCAGTTCGGGCCGAAATGCGCGTCATGCACGCTTCCCTCCGAATGCAGGCAACCGACCAGGTTGTGGCACTGCAGCAATCCATGCATGTGCTCCACAAAGCAGTAGTCCTAGAAAGGATAAGCACCATAATCCCACAGATTCAAGACATAACGTTACCCGATATATATCCCGCCAACACCCCCATTACTATTCATACCGATAAAGATCAAGGCCTCTAACAACCTCACTGTATGACAATGTAACTGCCGTGGATATTGCAACAAACGAACCAACTTACAAGCACTCATCTCCACGCTTCCAACACCCCCCATCTCAATCTTATTACACCGAACCCATCGACATATCAAACTATTAAGCTACGCTGTATTTCAAGATCCTAAATTCCCCCAAGTAGCACCACCTATACAACCAAATTACAGAGTCGGACAACACACACTATCATCGGACATCCCTCCTGTTTTCACCACTATCCTCCCCCGGAATCTCAGACTTCTCAAAATCCACATACTAAACATTTACACTCCCCCAAAGAGCCGACATCTAGAGTTTACAGCACTTTTTCGAGAGGCTACTTACAAGGCGGAATACCAACACTTACTTGTTCTAGAAGACTTCAATGCTCCTTATATTGGCTGGGGGTATCCGCGCACGAAAAGGAAAGGCATAATTCTCTGAGAAACCACCCAAAACGTACGATTTACTATTCACAATGAACCTGACCTTCCATCACGCATATGCAATAGCGTAGAAAGGGATTCCACCCTCGACCTTGCCCTCTCTTAGTCTGGGAACGGGCCACATGGCAATCGACCCTCAATACATTTGGTAGTGATCATTTCATTACTGAGCTCAACACTAGCCTTCGCACATCCGGAAATGAGGCTCTAATACACACAACCATAACGAATCGCAAAGCTTTTCGATCACAAAACCAACTTCTCCCACCCCCGCAAGACACTTCCGAAACCGACCTCGATAAATGGGTTGGTCACCTCATAAAGACCAAAGAACAACACGAAAGAATTATCGTTCCCGACATGCCAACCTAGCCCAGCAAGACATAATCGGAAGCCTCAAAAACACATACATACCCATACCCCCAGCTCTCCTATCCCTCACAATCACCCCGCATACACAGGCACCCATAACTCGATCCTGGATGCCGCCATAACTCGAGAGGAAGTTCAAGCTGAACTATTCAAGCTTTGCTGACTACGATCGTATAACCAATAAAATACTAAAACACCTTCACAACTCCTCACTTGACAATCTCACTGAAATTTTCAGCTCACATTGGACATCAGGCACGCTCCCCGCAAAATAGAGGCCTTCAGACATAACGCTTATACCCAAACCTGGCAAAGCCCTGGACATCCTCAACTTACTACCAATATCCCTTCCTTCATGTCTCGGAAAACTTCTTGACCACATCATCCGCACACGTATCACTCTCCATCTCGAAGCTCACACCTTCTTGCCTCCTAACATGGTTGGGTTCATACCAGGCCTATCCACTCAAGACGCCCTAATTCAAATTAACTATGATATCATACCGAGCCCCGGCCAAAGACAACGCCGCCATTCTAGCCCTATATCTGCACAAAGCCTTCGATCACGTACAACATGAGGCCCGCCTACGCACCATCAGCACAGTCAACCTTGGTTACAGAACGTACATCTATATTCAAAACTTCCTCACAAATCACACCGCCTCCCTACACCTAGGCACAATAAAGTCAGATTCGTTCACCATGCCCAAACTCAGAACTCCACAAGGAGCCGTTCTCTCTCCACTACTTTGCAACTTAGCCCTTGTTCCCCTTGTACACGCTCTCAACAAAATTCCCTCACTCAGAAACACCATGTATGCGGACGGCATCACACTCTGGGTCCCACGAAGTAGCGACGCACTCATAGAAAACGTACTCTTGGAAGGAGCTGCTACAGTCTCACAATGAGTGCTACAAGCTGGTTACACTTGCTGCACCAGCAAATCCCGGCTTCTCATACTCCCGCCCTCATGAGCCCCCACGTCTTCTAACCCCCCATACGCATCCAAGATTTCAGCGCACGTTAAAGATCCCCAGGTGGTCAAAATTAATCCGGAGCCCTCCACTACGGCGCGCCTCATCGCCTGCGTTGCGTCGGCGCGTTAAACCCTACAATCAGAACCAGTCTCCCAAACTACACTGCGCGTCTTGGGCCTGCACATACACGCCAAACACACCAACACACTCACCATTAACCTACTTCGCACACACACTGTACAGACACTGGGCCTCTTAAAATGCATATCCACACGCAGAAATGACCTCACGGAACTCGAACGCCTACGGCTTTTACAGAGTTTCCTTGTCAGTTGTTTTTGCTACCACCCCCCATACATCACATTCACCAACACAGAAACACAGTCCTTGGACTTACTGCTCCGTAGAGTGGGCAGGTCAGCCCTGCACCTACCTCCCCACACACCCTCCCAACGACTCAGCTCCCTAGGCTTATGCATAACACCATCTCAGAACTTATCGCAGCGCATAGAACCTCACAATACATGCGCCTCTCTCAACCACCTACAGGCCGAAACATCCTCCAGAATATAAACACGTACCCCCCTCTTACACTTGACGATGGCATACACATCCCGGGCCACCTGCGTTCGTTGATACACATCCCTGCCCTCCTTCGAAATATGAACCCCACCTTCCACCATAGCCGTCGCTTGGCCCGCGCTCGCGCCCACAGCTCAAAAAACCCTTCCAATCAGTTCACGCTGTATACCCGCCCAATTTTTTACCAATATCACGGGAGCGTCGACGGTTCGGTCGATCAGTGCCGTATGATGAACTGATACGGCAAACTTGGCGAGAATAGCCGCATGCGCACTAAGGAAAGGCCTCTGCTACCATCGTCTGCTAGGCTGTTCCAAAAGCAGACGGCCACCCCCTATTTTTGTTATTTACTTATCACACTGCCTGCCCTGCTCGAAATTTTTCTTCAAGACCAGGCACGTGGCGCCAACTGAAAACAGAGTAATCAGTGCTGCCGAACGAACCTTGCGCTGAACGAACCCTGCGCTCGGCAATGCTGATTACTGTATTTTCTATTGGCGCCACGTGCCTGGTCTTGAAGAAAAATTTTGAGCATGGATGGTAGTGTGATAAGCAAATAACAAAAATCTGGGCGGTTGTCTGCTCTTGGAACAGCCTAGCAGATGACGGCAGCAGCGGTTTTTGCTTAGTGCGCATGCGGCTATTCTCGCCCAGTTTGCCGTATCATTCCATCACGCGGCGCTGATCGACCAAACGGTCGACGCTCCCGTTATATTGGCAAAAAATTTGGCGGGTGTACATCGACGCGGCAGCGTATCCAAACCGTTCAGCTTTCGCCCTAGTCGTCACGGGTTCATCCACTACGCAACCAATGACATCCGCCACCATACACACCAAATCAACCACTTCGGAAGAGGCGGCCATTGCCCTCGCCCTCTCACATCGACCAACCCAGACGGTGATACAGAACTTCTCCAAAGGCAGTATTTCCAAACCCGCCTTCAAAATGCTTTCAAAAAATCCCCTCGACCAACACGTGTCACTAGTATGGACTCCGGCCCATACTGGTGAACGTGCTAATGAGGAGGCACATCAGCATGCTCGAGCTATGTACAGTTCTCCGGGCTCCCGCTTCTTTTACAACTTTGCACGGCGTCCCTGAGCTGACCCGATCAGCCCTTCCTGCTTCATCGAGACATTGCACAACACTACCACCCCCTTTGCAGAAACCTACCACCTCCTAGTACATCACTGACACCGCAGGCAGCGCACATAGGCGCCTGCTGCAGACACATACTTTCCCCCGTAGACAACTCGCACGCTCACACCCACATAAGCTCTCTTCCCCCCACTGCCTTTCATCCGGCTCATTGGACTCTCACTATCCCTCCCATGTGAATGTCCAAATTCCCCCTTTCCTCCCTCCCTAACCCTTCCCACTCGGAGCAGGCCGTGGGGAGCTCGAATATAGCCGCCCAGGGGGTGGCGACCACCCGGGCCCTGGTAGTCGCGGAGGACCTGTGGACTTCCTCCACCCCCCCCCCCCTCCCTGAGCCCATTCGTGTTAATAAAGTGGTTTTCTCCTCCACCGACAAATTTGTCAACGATGTGGCTCGCGCCTTATACCCTGCATTTGACAACCTTCCTGCTAGCCAGCCGCTCCCGTTTCGTCTACCGCGCCACGTCGGTTCCTCTCCTGATGACGCGGTGTGAGGAATACAATCGGCTTTCACCATGGCAGAGTTCCTGGCTGCAATATACCAGGAGAGGTTTGTTTATAAGAACCTTGAATATCCGGCCCTGAGCCGTCTCCTCGATTCCATCAATGAGGTGTGCCTCTCGAGCCAGTTACTAGAACTATGGTTCCGCGCCGATATCGTCCTTATACCGAAGCCAGGCAAATCACCCGAGCATCTCCCCAGTTCGCACCCAATCGCATTAACGTGCACATTGTAGCAACTATCCGAGGGATTACTGGCTATGCGACTTCAGGGGGGGGGATGAACACTTTCGTGGGGTACCACCCTGCGCAGATTGGGTGCAGACTTTGTCTGGGGACAGAGGATAAAATCGAGCACTTGTCGTCAATGGTGCTACTTGGCGGTCGATCTCACAAAGTGTAGACATTGCTTGCCATGGACATTCACAAAGCATGTGACAACGTCAGCCACAGAGCTATCCTCGAAGTTCTCCAAATCCTACTTGTCCCGGAAAGGTCCGCTCTTTCATCCGGACCTTCTTGACTGAAAAATCATTTTCAGTACGGATTGGCGGGGATAGTTATGGCCATTTTACGCGCGTCCGTGGAGTGCCCCAGGGATCGGCGATTTCACCCTTTTTCTTTAATGTAGTTATGCTGCCGCTTTTCGGGCATCTCGGCTCCATATCATACCTACACCTTCTGGCGTACGCGGATGATATTACAGTATGTACGGCCTACCCAGACCTGTCTCCGCAAGCCGCGAGCCTGAAACAAGCTTTAACTAACACCCCGAAATGGCGTGCATACGTTGGTCTTGCACTTTCAGTCGAAAAGACAGCCATTCTGTCAATGCGTGGGGCTGTCGTAGGCTGGAGATGTCGCGGATCCCGCTACAACTCTATCGGCCAGCCTGTGCTCACTGCCACCTCTCTTCACGTGCTGGGATTGGAGCTTTCATCGTCAGGGCCAGCTGCCTTGTGGTTTCGATATGCCCGCAAACAAGCAGGTATAATGCTACATCTTATTCGACGCATTTCACAAAAGTCGGGAGGCTCCTGCTTCAAAATGGCCTGACTCTTGGTGCGGTCAATACTTCAGCCTCGATTTCTCTATAAGGCTGAATTCCACCACATAACCCAAGCGGAGTGGGTACGTCTTGAAGCAATTAATAGAGCTGCAATGCAGACAATCACCTTCCCCCTCAAATAGCGTCTATACCCTATCTTAAGGCAGAAGCTGCGCTTACCACCCTGGATGCGCTTGTACATCACCAGCGCTCCGCCCGAACTTAATTGGGTTACTGAGGCCGCGTCGCTGACTATCTACATGGGCCGTTCACTACCCGCCTTACTAGCCCACCTTGTAACTAGGCCTCCCTGGCTGTACCATCAAGTGACCGAGAACCAGCCGCTCACACAGTCAGTCGACCGAAAACGCAGACACCCATTCCGCGGGCATACATCACTGGCGGTTGTAAACCAGCCCCAAGTTGTAGAAACATTAATGTGCAGCTTTCCCGCTCATGGCAGTCCTTTCAACAGTGATTACTCTAGTTCTTTAGTGAAATGCAAAATATTTTCGCGGAGCTAATATTTGGGGTGAAAACTCGCTTTGTGCACAGTTTCAAGTCTATCACGTTGTGCAACTAAGCTCCAGAACCGTGGAAACTATCCCATACAAATGCATGGGGAGTCAGACTTGACGTAGAATTACACAAAAAATGTTCAGAATCCTGGAAAATTATTTTAGAGTTTTCATCTCCACGTTGACTTATTGATTTATGCCAAATGTCACTTTACTGTAGTGGTTTTGCTAGGTTCCTGACAGGTCGGAATTTTGAGCAAGAAAGCTGGGGATTTGAGGACGCTGGGGCCCAAGACGGCGTTTTACTGCGGCGATCTCTCATTCAGAAGCGAACCAAACCAGCGTTTATGACTCCCTCCACACCTTACCTTCTGTGCTGGTGGAGCCTACAGCCTTCCGGAATGGACTGCAGGCGCTAATACTGGCCTTTTTTAAAGCAAAGCTTTTTAGCTCTACCAGCCAACGGTTGTTTCGTGGCGTGCGGGACAACAACTCCCAACGCGTCAGAGGCTGCGGCGGGGGAAGGTAGGGGGCGGAGGGTTTCACTCACGGAGCACACTAGAGGTGGCGCGTGGCGAATTTACCCAGCGTTTTCCGCGCGGAAGTGCCTGCTCACCGGCGGCGGCGTCGGTGGTACGGCTTTGTCGTCTTTTTTAGCGACGGTTGTTTTGGGCCTTTTTTGGTGCAGCTTCGCATCCATTGCGCAGTGCCTTCGCATGGCTTGATTAACTTGTTCGACAGCCCCTCCACGGTAACCCGCACCCGACGGAATTAAGTGGTCGTACGGCAAACATACGTTAAGGCTTAGTTTGCAGGGTGGGGAAACGAAATGTAGAAACCCCATACAGACATCTGGCTTCAAGAGAAACGCAACCTTTTGCGCACGGCTTGCCACGTATGGGATTCCGTTTTCTAAATTGGTGAATACCAATTCGGTTGTGTTTTAAGAGGTATTAGAAAAGGCGAAAGTAGCAACTGGTTCTAATAAATACCGATCATAAAAGTTCCCTCAGCTTTCTTGCAATTCTCAAACTTACTAAACTAACTAGTTTAAATCGGTGTAAATGGGAATCACTAAGCTCACATGCCGAATAGTTTCGGTGTCTGCGCTTGTGGTGCGCGGTGGTGTTGCCCCAAGCTAGCACATCAGGATGGCTAGGCTTCGCTGTCTCACCCTTCGAAAGACGCTCCTCTCCGTTTTCATCTTCCCGACTGACGGCCGGGCTTGAGTTGCGGCGTTCGCCGCTCCAGTCCGGCCGTGGCCGACGCTGCTGCTTCGTTCGGGACACCGCACCCGCGAATTCCAGGTAACGGCTGGCAGAATCTCTTGCTTCACTCTGTGTAGAGCCCCGTGTGTGAATTCAAGTAATGTCGCATGGGCAGTTGTTGTGGGTGTCGTTTAAAGCTTTTCTTTCAAACCACCTTCATAGAGTGAATTGGAGTCAATTTTTTTAAGCCCTGGAAGTTCTACTGTACAAATTTACACGGATTCCGTGGCCGACATGCAGTATTTGCGCTGCGTAGCCTCCAACTCGTCTGTATCAAGAAACATTAATAAACTACTGGACACCTATCCCTGCCCTTACCGACTGCCGTGGATCCGGTCATTTTACTGCGGATAGTTCCTGTCACCTTACGTCGGTTCCACGACACCTGCCCTTGCTGACAAGTGACCCACATGAACAATTTGTCCAACTAAAGGAGTGAGTGAGTGAGTGAGTGCAGAACTTTACTGTGCCCGAGACGGGAGTAAGGGAAGAAGTGAGATGGGAGTTCCCTTCAATGTTCCCCCTCTGAGGGCGGCCAGGTGCCCTTGCGCCCTGTCGGCGTCTTCGGTCATCTTGACGGCCCGGAGTTGAACGTCCGGGTCTGAACTGAGCAGCACGGTCTCCCACTGCTCTGAGCAAGTGATGTCTAGTGCTCGAGGTGTGATGTTGACTTTAAGGGGGCTGACCCATAAAATGGCTTCAAGGTTGGACCTTGGTGAACATAACTTACACTTATTTTCATATAGTCCGAGGTAACAATGACTGTACGTTACCGGGTTCGGAAAAGTGTAGGACTGAAGTAGACGCCACGCTACTACTGACTGCCACTTTCCCAAGGTGCGATGAGCTGCGGGATATCTGGCCCTCCCTAATCTGTAAGGATCAATTATCTCCCTATAGGTGACCCTGCGGTCCCTACCCGGCGTGCGGAACGATGCCTCGGGTGTTTCTGGAAAGTCTCGACAGCTCAGACCTCGAGCGGCCTCGTGAGCGCTTTCATTCCCCGGAAGTGCACAGTCACCGGTGCTCATATAATTCGGATCACTCGGAGTCTTAATTCTTTGAATCCTCTAAGAATTACTTGGGCCTCGGGTGAGATCCTTCCCTTTGAGAAGTTTGTGATCGCAGATTTGGAATCGCTTATTACGAGCATCTGCTTCGCGCCACACGCGCTCTCATCCCAGCGTGTGGAATAGACCTTTTCAGTGTGCTCGCTCGCTGGGCGAGGGTCCTGCTGCGTAGACTTATACTTGGGGTGGCCCTCTCCCCTTCGGTAACCAGGGCATGGCCACCGCGATACCATGCCCCGTTTACCAACAACTGCCACTTCTGTACGGCTCCTGCCGAAGACGCCGACAGCAATCACCTGTTATAGACGTGCCCTACCTTGAGTGCAGCGAGATCCCGACACCTTCGCGGCACAGGCCTGCATCCTGGGAGACCCCCCGATCTCCAGCAATGGCTCTAGTGGCCCCACCACCGCTGTCTTCTGGACTTTCTCGGGGAAACGGATGCCAACTTGTACCTTTAGGACTTTATGTCAAAGGCTATACTATTGCAATTAAAAAATGCCCCTAGAATCAGCGGCGAGAGCCACAGAAGTCGGCGCATTCTTTGCGAAGAGAAGTTGAAAAAACAATGAGTCATGCGCGCCATAGCCACCGCTGGCATGGGTCACCGATCCCGAGAGCACGCGCGCTCGACAAGCTCCTGCGTGTCGTAACGTGTTTGAGGAGGGTGGGCCTTACCGCAGTACACAAACACCACCGCAGTACACCAAACATTTATCACGCGCGCGCAGTGTAGTGGCGCGCTGAATCGTAACACCGAGTAGTCTCAAAGTAGTCCTTCCCGTGGGAGCTTCAACTGTTCAAGCCGAGAGGTGTGGTGTGCGTCCTCCATCTCCTCCCGAGTATTATGCATTCCCAGTTGAAGCAACTTGTTTGTTGACGTCTTTGATGGTAGTCCTAAAGCGATCTTGTAAGCTTGTAGAATTATGGTATGCAGTCTTGTTTTCTCCGCTGTTTTAAGGGCAAGATATGGCGTGCCAAAAGGGGCCCTTCTGATGAGAAGTGCTTGTATGACGCGCAGGGTAACGACTCTAGCAAGCCAAACCTTCTATTCGACACCTGTCGCATGAGATGCATCAGTTAGCTTAGAGTTTGGCTGAGAAGGGCTATTGCATGCAGTCTTGAACCATTTTTGCGAATCACAAGGCTTGAAAATACGGATATAGGGCGCGTTGGGAACTGATTTGCCCTGCATTCTGAGTTCGGGTGGAGGGATGCTTTTCTTCCTGTGTGTAGCTTTTCAGGAGGTAAACGTAAGCAGAGCTTATTTCTCTGTGGCGCAGTGTAGGCCTCGGACTCGAAGGTATTCGTGTGCTTTGTCGATGGCTCACAGATAAAGCTCGACTCCGCAGCCACATTCATACCAATGACTACCCCTTACCTCCAGGACCGCGTGTGGCCTTCACGTTCCGATCTGCGAGGCTCGTGCTAGCGCGGCGCTTACAAGGGACATTCTTTTCAAGTAGCGCTCTTACATACCCAAGAGAGGGCGTTATCCACCCACAGCCACCGCCAAGCAGGTGTTTGCCTCCTTGTGGGACTTTGCTTTCGCCACTGGCGTCCATCTGAGAAGGTAAACTTGTCCCGACTTATTTAACACCACCCTACCCAACCGCCTCCACTTAGGTAGAGTCGCCATCCTTATGTTAATAAAGATTCATTCATTCATTCATTCATTCATTCATTCATTCATTCATTCATTCATTCATTCATTCATTCATTCATTCAATCATTCATTTTTTATTTATTTTTTGTTGATTTATTTATTTATTTCATAAAATTACCTTTAATCTTATTTAGGCTGCAGCATCAATGGTTGTAGGTCGAGAAAGCAGATTTCTGTTCCAAGTGGACTAAAGCCACTGCGATCGTTATCCCACGTGTACGTATAACCCGCAACAAAAATCCATTTGGCACCTTGAAAAAGGATGCCTGCCCGCAGTCGAAAGTATTAGTTGAAATGTTATTAGTATCTGTGTTAATGAGTCAGTAAGTTCCGGTAGCTGGTGCTCCTTCTGGACGAGACAGAATGAGTTTATTTGGGTGACGATGTGGCCGATCCACTGCGCCTGGCTTGCTACGTTAGATGCGAAAGAGGTAATAAACATGAAAACAAAAAGAATGATCCGCACAAAATTTTCAGTCCCATAAACAAAGCCGCGTTGTAAAAATTTCACGGAACTCCCTCCAGTATTGCATAAACACCAAAAGAGCTTTGGTTGCATGTACAGCCTGAGTCTACCCGACCAAAGAACCAAAATAGTCCTCCACACAAATGCCGCTTCAAGCGGTTTACACAGATGAGTGTCTGTCTGGACACCAGGCACTTTGAGCATACACACATGACGTGCTCGATGCTTCTCATGTGTCGCATGTGGAACATGGGAGTGAAGACGCCTGCTGGATTTTGAGGAGTAAATTCCTTGTGAAGCCATTCAACCGCAGTAAATGTAAGACGGCTTCCCCAAACTTGCTAAGACCAGGTGGCACCCTGAAGGTGCCTTTGGGGTCGATTAGGTGCAGAGTTCTGCACTGCTGTCTTTGGAAGCTGTGGTAAAAAGTAAAAGCCATCTGGTGACTTCCAGAATATTTCACAAGAGTATCTTATAAATAAAACAGGCTGTAGACACACGGTGCATGTGTTAAGTGCAGCCAAAGTCTTCGGGTTAATACGTCGCTCATGCAGTGAAAGATAAAGATCGGGCACAAAAAAAACAGCTGAAATGGATGCAAGGAGTGCCGAATCGTAGGAGTTGAAGAAGAAAACCAATTCAGGTTTTAACTACGTATTTTAACTACGTACCTAGTGGTCGGATCGCTGAAATCTCGGTTCCTAGTTGGCCATTCATTTAAACCTCATAATGTTTGTCTCGCCCCAACAAAAGGTCTGTACCTGCGACCTACCGGCGTCCCCCTAATCTAAGCTCGAAGTTTGAGTGCACGGGAGGAAATAAACTTGAAGTGTGTACCTCTGACTGTACATTGTAAACGGACATCTCCACCATATAATCTGCGTACGCCGATGTTAAGCGCTTCTTCAAGACCTGTCGATGCTGTTGTCTTGATTGAAGAGCATTCGACGTGCGTGAACCGGTAAAACGGCGCCCCCCCCCCTCCCCCCTCCCCCCCCCCTCCCGCCCTCTTATTTTTTTCTTCCAATACAGTTAAGACAGTGCTTCCGAAGTTCATACCATGAACTCGTGTTCTGATAGCGCGTCCACTAGGAAATGAGCCGTTTTCCCGCCACTGCGTACCAGTGCTCTAGATTCGTTACCGAGATCGGGGCAACAAATCCAACCGCGGACAACCAATTCTCTCGATGGCGCGATGGCACCAAGTCGTTATGTCATGATACGGCTGTTAGTGAGCGTGATGTCTCCACGGTGAGTGCACACAGCTCGCAGCCTGTGATCGCAGTGTGTCCTAAAGAATGCGATTTCACGTGGTCTCGGTGTGCGTCCCATTAGAAGTAACGACCGCGTGTCTATTGTGTAAATCGCTCTTGACACAATACGCAACCCCGCGCCACTCGAGTGGAGTTGCCACACCGCTGCTTACATGGTTTCGTATGTAAAGAAAGTCGAACAGGTGGGGCTCAGGAGGTCAGCACTACTCTTCAGCCACACAGCTCGGGGCTCCGTCCGTGCGCACGCGTTCAGAAGGTTCCTTGCGCAACAGGGGCCCCTCGCCGGGTCGGCTCCACGCAACGGCACTCCTCCGAGCGTGTCGGCGAGTCCGACGGACAAGCCGCCGGGGCCGCCGCGCGTCCATCCGACCAATCAACCGGCCGGTCATCTTCGCTCATTAGGCTTCCCGTTCCTGTTCCGGAAGCGCCCGGAAGGCGGTGAGCGCGCGCGCCGCTGCCAGGAAGTGTCGCAAGAATGAGCCTCCGCCGGCGGCAGCTGGGCCCTTTGTCCCCGCGTTGACGACGGCGAACCCGCTCTCCTCTCGCCGGGCGGCCACCATGCAAATGGACGCTTGCGCGCGCCCTGGGTGCCCCTGCGTTGCTCTTCTAAGCTGTCGCTGCTGCGTCATGGACGCGTGCCGCTTTCGTCAGCGCCTGCGCGCGGGGGCCGCTGGCACCGCTACGTACGAAGCCGTGACTGCACTTCCCGGCTGTCACAATGCGCCGCGTCGTCCGAATCGGGCTGGTCAGCGCGGAATGCAAGTCATGCTCATCATCGCACTGCGCCACCATCGCCGCATTGTCGCCCGCAGTGGGCACACCCAAGCACGGATCGTTCTTCTCCCCTTCTCGTCGTTCCACGCCTGCACACACGCACAGACACGGCGGGGTGGAAGGGGCGCCTTGTCGCCGCCTGCGCGGGAACACAGGCTCGCCGTTAGGGCCCCAAGGATGATGCTCTGTTCCGCCGGGTGCCCTTCTCCGTATCAGGGCACTCCGTGGGGCAGCGAATGAGAGCGACCACTGTCGCTTTTCGTCGTCCTCCCGCACCATCCGCTCGCTCGCCCCGTTTTAGAAGCGCACAAGCCGCGATCTGCATACCGGCGCCACGATACCGTCGTTCGAAGAGGCGCCCCGTGTCGCTGCTATATCCGTCGATTTGCGCGCGCGCAGTGGCGCGTAACGCCGGGCAATGAAAGTTTCTATACGGAGGCAGTGTTCTTTCGCTCGCTCTCATTACATCGTCCGCATGCAGATACGCTTGTTTCGCTATGTCCCTATGGCTTGCTGAGTTTGTACACAACGGGCCGGCCTGTGCAGCGGCGCAAGGCGTCCATTTCCCCGAGACCGTATCGCTCGTATTCGTGTTTCTATGAAACAGGGGAGACATTCAACGGGAAGGGTCGCTATGTACGGCGGTCCTTTCGTGTGCGATGTGAGCACGGTAGTTGGCCTAGGGCACAAGGTGACGATAAGCCTGCTCAGCCGCAGCTTCTGTTTTCGTCCAGGGGTGCATCGTTCCTCACTTGTTTGTGCTTACAGCGCATTGTTACGCCACTGCTAGCATGGGTGGCCTGTCTCTCAGTGCGTGCGCCTCGTTGGCTGGGTACGAGCTGCCGGCGGAACCGTTTACCTGGTGCTTCTGCTGCTGCTTGAGACACCTGTCAAGTTCTGCTGGATGCGTAAAGTCACCTTCTGCGCTTTGCAACAGTCACTTTGTTTTGGGAAATCCTCATGGTCGGTTTTCACTGCGATTGACTTCCAAAAAACTCCACCGCCCTCAGTGTCACCATTGTACTGGTACACACTCCACATTTACCTCTTCCTGGACTGATTGGTCTGACGGTTTGTCTTTAATGTGTGACACACCTTGGTCTGCAATGTATGTACAAAAGGGAAACACTGATGGATCTTATGAGGTCTTTAGGAACATGTCACGCCTTGCTTGCCTGGAAAGTACAAAAGAGAAAAACTAACGTCTTTGTAGGTCTCTCTCCTGAACTGTACAGCTTACATGGTGTCCTTCGTAATGTGATATTCCCCACGCCCAGGAATATGCCAAATTGAGAGACAGGCGAATTCGATAACGTATGTTAACAGCAGCGCTGTTTAAGCCGAGCGTTATCCGTCCGTCGCACCGAAAAACCTCACGCAGCGATGACGTCAACTTGCGTTGCCTAGCAATCCCTGCCGCAGCTGTGAATAGCTTCGCGCTCGCTTCGCTAGCCTAGGCATGGCTCCGCCGAGCCTCACGCGCACCCGTCAAGCCATGGTGTAGCTGCGCAACACATGGTATAAAGGCTCGTGTACAGCGCTGTCTTACAAAGAGAGGCCGCCAGCTTTGCTGTTTCTCCAGCCTTGCATCACTAGTGCGAGCTGCGCCATTTTTTACCGTATTACTGCAGAACAGCGCAAAATAATACGAGGACTAACAGTTAAGAACATACAACACGAGCGAAGCGCAGTAAAATGCAGAGTTGTTACATAGAAATATGTTCACTTCAGACGTTAATCAAATTGTTTTTATGCCGTGGATTTTTAAAGTGGCACTTGTTCTCAGCGTTGACGGTATAAAAGAACGGCGTCGCATTACCGACTACGTTGTGTTTTGAGTGCAGAACACTTTAGGAACCCGGCTTGCCGTCGTAGCTCGTCCGCGGCCACGCTATCTAGCCACCGCAGTCGCGCGGTGTCATGGGCCCAAACCGAAATCCGTGGCGTCACGCACCAAAACCTACCCCCAAACAGACGCTTCGAAGATATACCCGATTGTCCTTGGATTCAGCCTTCCGACCAAACGTTAAGAGGATACTTGAACAAGATGTTTATATAAGCAGAACCGTTTGAAACTCCTGGAACCGCTGCTGCTTGTTATAAGCGTCCTCATGACTAAGCGCAAAGAAAACTGCGCGTACACTTGAGACAAAATATATGTAATTAACCGGGGATCCCCGCGTCCATTTAGTTAGAAATGCTTATTTGTTTGGTTTTTGCGATAGCAAGCGAGAAGAACAGAAAATGACGCGTTCAAAAGGACGCAGGAAGGATCCAGCAGGTGCGAGATGAAAGCAAGCACAAAAAGGACAGAACTCCCGCTCGTGCTGTTGCAGGCAGAACAAGAAACAAAACATAAAAAAGGGATGCGAGCTCTCACAGGAGAAGGTGCGCGAGCACTGCGAAGGCGGGAAAATTGAATTGCATTGTACAAGCCTCTGTTCAATTTAACGAGAGAGGAGTGCGACTGGGAGGGGAAGAGCGTGAGGGGAGGTAGCAAAGAGGGCGAACGGCGCTGGGTCCCCTATGGGGAATTACGCTCCGCACTTCCGACAGATTTGACGTTGAGAGGAACTGCTTTAGCTTTTTGTTTTGTTTTCTCGCACGGCCGAACATGTAGCAACCCCGCAAGGTTTGGATTCTGGAAGGAAGAATGCTGGGGCGCACCCAATTAATGCACATAGGAAAGGCTGCCTCTTCTGTTTCATGCAGCAATACACCGTGACTACAAGATCCGAAAAGAGCCTATTACGCGTTACGGAACGTGCATAGGCATGGTCTCTGGCAGTGGCGTAGAAATCAATGTGCAGCCCTCTAAGTGTACTTGAGGGTCATTCCATGCCAAACGTCCCAGCCGTAAAATCGACCATCTCGGATTTGCTCAGTAAAAATTGTGGGTCATCCTCGCATGGCCCACAATGCTCCTTGAAAGCGTTTAAAAAAAAATCGTTCTGTTTCTAGCGGCCCTTTTATCTCCAGGGTTTCAAGCAAACTTACGTCTGTGAAAAAAATCATGAAAAAGTAAATTCTCTTACAATGGCCACCATTTTTTTTGTGAACATCATGTCGAGGCCCTGGGCTGCTGTATGCCGAATTTTTAAAATATTTTTCCTTTTCTTTGCTGTAATTACGCCATTCAGAAAATACACGATGTCGAGCATTTTCAAACATTTTTAGCAAACGCAAGCACATTCTCTCAGCCAATGAAGCATGTGTACCTGTATCTCAGCATTGTGGAAAATTGGTAAAAACTATATTTACACTGAAAAAAGGTGAAGTGTTCGAGAAAACGTTTGTCAAACTTGAAAAAATCTCCTTTCTGGCCCATATTCACCTTGGAATTGCGCATTGTTGTGCTCGCAGTAAAAATATCAAATACAAGCCATTCACTAGTACAAATGATCACAGTTTATTTCGGAAAGTTTAATCAGAAAAGTTTTTGTTTTAGCACAGAAAAAAAAATTTCAATTTGTTCAGCGACACTACCTCACCCCGTTGTTCCACAGAGCGTCTTCTCTGCACGGCATGCACCTGCCTGCATGAAAGATCCGCGAGCCGGCGGGTTTGCGCTAAAAGAATACCTTTCGCCGCAATGGTAGTTCGTAGCGTCAGTACAGGAAAAAGGAATAATTCGCGTGTTAGTGGGAAAAGTACAACATGCAGCTAACGGTGGTGCGCCCATTGTATGAGCGCAGGTAACTCAACGGCTAGCTGCACATGGACGTGCATTTAAAGAAGCAGGGTATGTTATACGCGGTATCTTTTAAGTATGCCGAAAATTACGAAATAAACAGCGGTTGAGTCATCGAGTTAAGCGGATTTATTTGTATGCGTTAGCGGGAATTGCATAACCCGATGCTTTAAATGCACATCTGATGTGCAGCCGCTGAGTTACCCGTACTCATGGAATGGGCGCACCACCGCTAGCTCCACGTTGTACTTTTCCCACTAACACGCGAATTATTCCTTTTTCCTGTACTGACGCTACGAATTACCATTGCGGCGAAAGGTGTTCTTGTAGCGCAAACCCGCTGGCTCGCGGCTCTTTCATGCAGGCAGGTGCATGCCGTGCAGAGGAGACGCTCTGTGGAACAACGGGGTGAGGTAATGTCGCTTTACAAATTGAAAATTTTTTTTCTCTGCTAAAACAAAACCTGTTCTGATTAACCTTTCTGAAATAAACTGCGATCATTGGTACTAGTGAATGGATCGCATTTGATATTTTTACTACGGGCACAACAATGCGCAATTTCAAGGTGAATATGGGCCATAAGGGAGATTTTCCCAAGTTTGACAAACCTTTTCTCGCACATTTAATCTTTTTTCATTGTAAATATAGTTTTTATCAATTTTCCACAATGCTGAGATACACGTACAAATGCTTCATTGGCTGAGAGAACGTGCTTGTGTTTGCTAAAAATGTTTGAAAATGCTCGACATCGTGTATTTTCCGAATGGCGTAATTACAGCAAAGAAAAGGAAAAATATTTTAAAAATTCGGCATACAGCAGCCCAGGGCCTCGACATGATGTTCACAAAAAAATGGTGGCCATTGTAAGAGAATTTACTTTTCCATGAATTTTTTCACAGACGTAAGTTTGCTTGACTCCCTGGAGGTAAAAGGGCCGCTAGAAAAAGAACAAAATTTTTTTGGACAAAAACACTTTCAGGGAGCATTGTGGGCCATGCGAGGATGACCCACAATTTTTACTGGGCAAATCCGTGATGGTCGATTTTACGGCTGGGACGTTTGGCATGGAATGACCCTTGAGTGACCAAAAAGCGGTAGTCTTCAATAAAAGCCGTTTGTATCGTGCATCCACGTGTAGCGGCATATTTTTAAGCACCAAAGGGAAAATACGTGTAAAAGACGATTATTTCACAGCCTCTCATCACGGTCAATAGCAAAAATGGTGGTTGCGTATTTTCTTGCCTTCTCGCAAAAGACATTTTCACATCGCTGCTCGGACAACTGAGCGCGCGGAACAGCTACCATCGGTCATTATCCCGTGTACTTTAGATCTAGAGTTCCCATAAACGCAAGCATCATGCTTAGAGGAAGAGGATTAAAGAAAGTCGCAAGCATTTTAGAATCATCATGTCGAAGTTCAAGTAGGGTGCAACCAGTTTTTAAACGCCTCCTGTAGCACCCTTTCCAACTTCTTTTCAAAATATGAAATACTTTTAGAACGCAGTCAATAAGAGCGTCTTGTCTTTTCATTAGGTTTCTGGGTCTTTCCTGAAGAGGCGCGCATGCCTGTAGCCGTGAGCCCCCGTTCAATGGCGTCCAGTCCACTCTGCACCACCACAGTGGCCGTCTTGACGTCGGTTGAGCCATTAGTCCAGATCGTGATACCGTCCGCGTATACTGCCAGAAGATACAATGGTCGTGGGCGCCGCCGTCGATGCGACCACCCACCGCGTTACCATTGCTTGTGCCGATGGGCAAGCGCGGGTAAGGCGGACCTTTCGGTTTGACACCACGCCCAGAACAGTGCGATGCGAGCTGGAGGCGGTACTGCTGGCGGCGAACCACACCGGAGAGCGCTACCAGGCGGAGGAGCACCGGGGCCAAAAGGTTACCATATATACTGACAGTAGAGAGGCGGTGGCAAGACTCGGTGGCACCCCAGTCATCGGATCCGCAAGCCACCTCATCAAGACGATTGCGAAGAGACTTCGCACAACGGAATACATTACCGTGCGGGTGGACTGGGTGCCGGGACACGCGGGTGGCGTTGGGAACGAGGCTGCCCACGCGTGGGCGAACGAAGAAGCAAGTATCCGCGCCGGCCCATCACACCCTGTTCCCCTAGCACAGCACGACCCAGACCCTGCGGACGACAGAACCTCTGCGAAGCAAGAGAGTACGGCGAAGCTCCGTGCCGCTACACCCCATGACCCACGACCACTGCCGGGAGGACTTACCAGGGGGATCAAGTCGTGGTACACAAAATAAGAGCCGGGCTGCTCTTACGGAGGACGTGCTCCCAAAGTGGCGGGCATACGTTCCCCGATACTCAACACACTTGAGAGAACCCCCCGAGAACTCCAGCGAGACGACCATGGTGACCTGCTCCTCGTGTCACGCGCCAACGAGGCCCACAATGCAGCACATGCTGTGGGAGTGCTTGGGGCTCGCGGCGGAGAGAAGAGCCCATCTTCCGCCTAACATCAAGACATTCCAGGAGTGGGCAGCACCTCCTCTGGGGCGGACTCACCCAAAAGAGAGTGTTATTGCCCTGTGGAGTTTCGAAAATACCACGGGGATACACAAGAGGACGTAGACGCTCTCATTTCCTTTATCGCCTTCCCCATCCCTGACTAGACCTTGAGTCCCCCATTCCGAATAAAGAATTATAATAATAATAATTAGGTTGCTACAAAGGGCACAAACGAAGCATTACTGAGGTGCAACGCGTGGTGCCTCATGCTATATTAAAGGGCCCCCAGTTGTGTTGTATCCGATGCTTCGCGCTGTTCAACGCCAGTCTGTAAAAAGATATATCGATTTCTGACGTCCAAGTGCATCGTAGCGCACAGACATTTTCCTGACGTTACTAGGACGTTACATTTATGCGTACGTAAAGGCCTGTCAGTATACGTTTACATGCACAAACATTGGATATGGTGCCGATATCACGCAACTGTTGAGGCAAGCACTAATACTGCGAAAAACTATGTGGACCTGCTATTTCAGGTAGCATTAGTGACACTAAAAAAATGCAGCAATGGTTACATTATTTGGTCGGAGCTAGATTTGGATAACGGATGGCATTCGCTGTCTTGTAATGATAACTCGGACAAAAATGCAGAATTCATTAAAATAACTCCGGTGAGAAAAATCCGGATACTCTAGACGGGTGTTGCCGGTGAGTCTCTCAAGCTCAGAGCCCACCATTGCTATTTTACGTGAACCAAGCAATCTGTATTTTTTTCTAGATAAAACTTTTTTTACACAAAAATGGCTGCCAAGTTCTGCAGTGCCTATTTGCCCGCTAATTGCTTACTTAAAAGCGAACACTGCGTGTGCATACACCTGAAGAGATACTGTTGTTTTAAATGCAGAGCATTTCTTAGCCTCGCCTCTTCCTGCGTCGGACGGCGTCCACAGCTCCGCGTCCGCAGCAGGTGCGCCTCTCCTCCTTCCCTCCTCTCTCTCAACAGCAGCTGGCGCGCGCATGCGTCGTAGTCAGCCCGTTCGCTCCGTCGCGGTCTCGGTGTAACAGGTGCGTGATAGCAGCGCGGTAGGGCGTGGAAGGGCGCGCGCTGCTTGCGCATGCGGGCTGTCCCCCCCGTACTGCTCTCCCTCTACTGCGCGCGCTGCAAATATAAAGCGGCTAGCGGTCGCTCGTGCTTTAGTCGCTTCAGTCACTGCGTTGCCCCTTCCTTCCTTGGTTGACGCTCGCTCCACCCTAACGCGACTTTACTCTCCTCTCTCTACCCCAAACCAACACCAACGCAACTACGACACAACTACCCACCCTAACGCGACTTTACGCGGCGTTAACGACCCCCAATGCTCTGCATTTACTCGTGTTCCCCTCGCGGGAAGGCGCGGGATTTTTTTTTGGAGCGGGAGCTGGGAAGAAATTTCTGCTTTTACTTTCTATTTTCCCCATGACCTGCACTTCGGTGAAGATGATCTCATCCCCCGAGGCCGCTATACGCACTACATCACTAATGGCCAGAAGTGATGAATATGAATGTATACGGTCGATTCAACGTCGTGATGAAGCAACGCAGTTCAAGCGTGCCATTCAGTGCAATGGAGCTACTATATGCCTGCACAATAAGATACGATGGAGTGGGTGGCACGGGATACATTTTTACACAGACATACACCGGCTAACCGCCGCGGTGGCTCAGTGGGTTCGATGCCGGCCGCGATGGCTGCTTTACTGGTGCAGGCGAACAGCGAAAACTCCCATGTGCTGAGATTTAGGCGCACGTGAAAGATCCAAGGTGCCCTCCATACGGTGCGCCTCATAGCGCAGGTGTAGCTTCAGCGCGTTGAACACCACAATCATTATCCTCACCCTCCTCAACCCCCCCCCCCTGCTCCGCATGGCTTGGGGGGGCGCTGCGAGCAGCCGCACCTGTCGGGCGCACATGCGTTTCACTCTGCAAGAAATCCCTGCTAAATCCCGGAGGAACACCTTGGAAGCCCACCAGACAATCGCGACCAAGTCCGGAACAACTTCCGGCGACTTTCTACAAAGTTTGGTGAATATTGGTCCGTTTCCCGGGATTTTAAGGGCGAATTTCGGCCTCCAACGTGGGAGGCCGAGCTAAGCCTAACCAAGCACGCCGACCCGCCCGGTGCCACCCGGCGCCGACTAGGCCCAGCGATGAAGTACTACAGCAGTGAAGACGGCTGGAACCACCCAGTACGACAAACCCAATCAGGTGAACCGCGCAAACTCATTCTCTGAGCTCCAGGTAGTCTCCAACTTAGCCAGATTACTCCACTCGCCTTGCATAGAACGTTAGTCCTCGCAAGCAACCTCACCGCAGAGGAGGCGGCAGGCATGACTGTGGAACCCTTCAAGAATATCGTCGTGATGACCAGCAATAACATATCAACGTTTAACAAGCTTCTGATGATCACGCAAATCACCCACGACCAGACAACCCACAGCGTCAGTGTATACGCGCCGGCCGCTCGAGAAACGTGCAAAGGAGTCATCCATCAAGTCGAGCGCAACACCGATCCTGCCACTCTGATGCAACTACTTACTGCCTCACCCGGATTCAACATTGTCGCGGCAAGAATGATGGGAGGCTCCACGACGGCAATTATAACTTTTGAGGGTACATACATACCACTCTTAGTGAGCCTGGGTGGTGCCATCCACAGATGCAAGCCGCACCGTCCCAAGGCACAAATATGCTTCAAATGCCTCGGCCTTGGACACAGAGCTGATGTGTGCACCCGCGCAACGACTGCTCGCTGCCAAGTGTACCAACAACACATAGGTACAGCGCCCCCGCCGCTCCCAACGTACAGCTCGCAGACGTTTCTATGGAAACGAGCAACCAGGAGAACGACAGCAGCGAACCCGAAAACAAACGCAGCAAAACCCATGAAACAACCACTAGTGTCCCGTTAGAAGAGCTAAACTGCACCCTACAATCCTTTATGACGTAGATTCGTTACGAGATGCAATGCGTGAACCAACGAGCAACAGAAATTACCCACACGATAGAAGCCAGAGTAACCGAAAAATTTTCCACCAAATGCCACCCGCTCCAAGAACAAATACAAGCCGTGCGACGCCAACTCGACATGATTATGCAGAAACTTTATGGACAGTAAGAATAATCTACTAATTTTACAATGGAACTGTCGAGGTTTCAAGCAGAAGCAAGGAGAACTCTACTCATGGCTCACAAGAAACAAGCTCCAACCAGACATTATTGCGCTGCAAGTGCCAGGCAACAACCCAAAGCTTTTGGGATACACTACGCATCAGGCATCCCCCAAGATAGCAACATTAACTCGCAAAGATCTCTTAGCCTCTCAAGAAGACGCCAATGATATCGGCCTAACCATCAAGATAGGACCAAATCACAACCAACTACACATTACTAACCTCTACAGCTCCCCAAAGGATGACCTAACCGATATAAAAACAATAATGCACCTTCCAAACAACAAGAGCAAGCACGTACTACTGGGGGACTTCAACGCACCTCATACAGCATGGGGTTACACTCGAAATACAAAGAAGGGTCAGCGCCTCTTAAGGGAAATTCAATATCATCAATACATTCTACATAATGAACTGCAGCAGCCTACACGCATTGGCAACTCAGTAGAAAAAGACACAACGCCAGACCTAACCCTATCATCAAACGGTGTAGACGTGCAATGGTGCAATACGCAAGAATATCTACGGAGCGACCATGCCATCATCAGCGTAAAAATAAATATCATTCCTAAACGGGTAAAGTGGAAGACAACGCGCATTACAGAATGGGACAAGGTTCGCGAAGAGCGCATTAATCAACCACATCATAACATTCAAGACTTGACCGAGCAGCTGCTAAAGGTTGTGCACCGACATACCAAGAACATCATGCAGTATGAAAACGAAGGACCGGTAGACAAACACATCGTCCACTGCTGGGAAGCACGCAATAGCCTAATCAAACGATGGAAGCAATGCAAGACAAACAGAAACCTCAGAAAGCGAATAGCAGAGCTCAACCGACATATCCGGGAGTACACTACAAGAGCATACCAAGAACAATGGCACCAAACCTGCGATAAGCTCCAAGGCACAATGGGAATGAGAAAAACGTGGAACCTACTAAGAGCCCTCATTAACCCAACTACTACTAAAACTATGACAACACAGAAAATTTACCGACTAACACAAGAATTTGAAGATCCCGAACACCTACTACAAACTATAAAGGAAACTTACGTAGCCCCTCGGGTTCAACCTGAGCTTCAAGCATATGTCGGTCCAGCGAATCCCCTCCTCGACGACGAGTTCACCCTGGCAGAATTAAACTCAGCAATCAGTAAATGCACTGGCAACAAGGCACCGGGACCGGACAAGATGACCACACCGTATCTCAGGAATTTAGGGGAAGAAGATCGCCAACTCCTCCTACAAAACATGAACGATGTGTGGACAGGCAGGCAGCCTCTCAAAGGCAAGCAAAGAAGGCAAGATGGTATTCATCCCTAAGCCAGGAAAGAAAATAGCCGTCAGAAAACTTGCGACCAATAACGCTCACATCAAACGTAGGCAAACTTATGGAACGAATGGTACTCCAGCGACTCCAAAACCACCTTGAAGAGATTAACGTATTCCCTTTAATATGATAGGTTTCAGGCAACATTTATCGACCCAGGATGCACTCCTTTCCCTCTATGAGGAAGTAACGGCAGAACCGAGTTCGGCACAACTCAAAGCCATCCTGGCGGTGGATATCAAGAAGACGTTCGACTACATTGACCACGACGCCATACTCGAAGAACTAGCGGCAACAAAATGCGGACCGAATATGTATAACTACGTAAAGGCATTCCTTCAAGAAAGAATTCTTACGATAGCAATAGGGGATCACGAAACAGGACCAATACCTCATCCACAGAGGGGAATTCCTCAAGGAGCGGTGCTATCCCCAACTCTCTTCACATTAGCGACACTCAAGATCCATAGGGCACTATCGCAAGTGGAAGACATTAAACACCTCATATATGCAGATGACGTTACTATATGGAACACAACTGGATCACCTGGACACATCCAGACGCAACTACAGGAAGCACTCAATCGAGCACAACAATCAGCAACAACAATAGGACTATCATGCTCCCCAGAAAAAAAACAGAACTGCTAACAGTAGCCAACAGACGGTGGAAACATCCTCCCATTAACTTAACCCTGCACTGCAACAATATTCCAACTCCATCCACTGTCAAAGTACTGGGACACTACTTCCAAAACGATGGAGGGGGACAAGCCACAACCAACCAGATACTAAAGCAAGGGGAGCAGGTTCTTCAACTTATGAAGCGGATCTCCAACAAGAAAAGGGCACTTAAGGAGGATGACCTGCTGAGACTGCATGAGGCCCTCGTCATATTGCGAATAAGATACGCAGCCCCATACACCAATTCTACCAGGACACAGCTTAAAAAAAATAGACACCCTAATCCGCAAAGCCGTCAAGATATCGAGAGGTCTCCCTATCAGTGCGAGCAACACAGTCCTTGACAAAGTGGGGACAACAGTAACCGTGGACGAAATAGTCGCTGTTCACAAAGCAACCAATTAACAAGACTGAACCAAACCACAGCCGGTCGACAACTCCAGGAGTCTCTAGGATACATGGTCAGCCAAGCGCCCCCCCCCCCCTATTGCCAAAATACACCCACGAGACTGGAAAAACATCAAGGTGGCCCCCATACCGAATATTATGAATCCAATTCGGCACACAGAAAGAAGATCCATATGAGCAAATTACTTTAATAAGAAACCGAAGAGGGAGCTGGACCAAATGCACGCCTACACAGACGCAGCAGGAGCCAACAACACATGGGCAGTAGCCTATTGGAACATACTCAACCGATCTTACACTGAGAGCAACATGCACTTCCAGAAGGCAGAAGAAGCAGAGATCTACGCAATGGGAAAAGCGATATCTCACCTGTCAACCAACCCGTCCCCTAAATATGTACACAGATAGCAAGAAAGCCTGCCGAATTATAGCATCAGGACACACCCCCCAAATCGCGGCACATCTATTTCGATATATCCAGGGCACTGTGAAGATATATTGGATTCCGGGTCACGCTGGCGTACTGGGTAATTAGAAAGCAAATGAACTCGCCCGAGAAGCGCACTACCGGGCTCCCAGGAACGGTGGCGAAACTCCCAGTGATACCGAATCAAGCCCACGACAGCTTCATCTGAAAGACTACAGGAGAGTCAGGCAGCAGTTACCGCAGCCGCACCGACACCTAGAAAGACACCAACAGACTACATTCAGACAAGGACAAGCCGGCACACTACACACACCTGCTAGACTACACCTCATGCAAAGTAGAAAGACAGATACACCCCCCGTATGCCGCACCTGTAATGTGATCGCCAACCAACAACACATATTATGGGAGTGCCCCATTTATGCACAGATTAGCCGACACTACACTATGGAGTGGCTGGCCACCCAGGAGACCAAGGACGAGCAACGTGGCCTGGTGGACTTCATCGAGAAGGCCATCAGTGGGAGCCTGACGGAGGCACCCAGACTCCATGAAGCTCTCCGACAGAGACATTTCCCCTCTTTTATTTAAAAATAAAATTCTCTCTCTCTCTCTCTCTCTCTCTCTCTCTCTCTCTCTCTCTCTCTCTCTCTCTCTCTCTCTCTCTCTCTCTCTCTCTCTCTCTCTCTCTCTCTCTCTCTCTCTCTCTCTCCGCGTGGCTTGCTTGTTCCTAATTTCGCGTGTTTCTGCTGTTCCCTCCGAACTAGAAAAACGGCCTTATGTTTTTACCAAACGACCTTTATCACAGCCACATAGCCCTTAAAGGCCACCGCGGCTAGCGGTGCAGCATAAAATACTTCTAACTGCTACGATTCACACGCTTGCGAACAAATGTTGCTATTTCCATTACTTTTACCTGAATTCGAAGGCGGCTATACGGTTACGACACTTGGGCCAGGTACATCGCTATTAACGAAAGTGTGTGTGTTAAACATTTTCGGTGGCAAATTTTTAGTTGAAATCTCGTGGACAGTTTTTTTTTCTTCCAAAAGCAATTAAGGAATGTACACCCGGCGTCAAAATAAGCCGGGGAACGTGAGCGCGTGGTAAAATGCATCGCCGCGACATCTGACGTTGCACTTCTGGTGTCGAGACATCGATGTGCGCGTGCGCGTCCAACCACGTCACTAGCCTGTCTTTTCCTTCGCTTCAGATGGCAGCGCTGATCACATTCAGAGCTTGGTACCAGAGGTCACTTTCTTTGCTCAACACGTCTTGCTCGTACACGCTTCAGCGGCCGAGGGCGAGGGTGAAGATGCGTTGCTCGCTCTGTCCTGCTGTGACAGATAACTAACATTGCCCGTCTCGCGGTGACAAAATTATGTCTTACATGTGCTCTCCCACCTCGGTATTTCTAACAGCGGCGCTTTTCTTTCGCTGGGCTTGACTATAGCCTGTCCTTGTATCGTTTTACCAGAGCCCTTCAAGGACTCTGGTTTTACGCTCCCTCCGGAGTTCCCATCAATGCGTCTGGGTTTACAGGAAAAACCGACTTTCTGAAGATCGGCGGAAGCTTGGTCTTTGTAAGCTGGCCTTCCCACACTGCCTGTTGCGCAGCGAAGCACGGAAATCTACGGAGGGAGAATTATTAAAGAAAACGGTTCTAACTCATGTGTCATTAAATGTATCCAAAAACCAATTCTATGACAATTTCCTGATAAGATGACTATACCGCTATGCCGAGTTTCGTTCAATTGTCGTAATTAGGTAGTGAAGTTGTAAACGTTGGAGAATAAGTTTGTGTTCATGATAACGCAATCTACGGAAAGAGATTGCCATGTATTGGGAAAAACGGATGTAACTGCGGCTCCGCGCTGGTTCAGTAGATAATAATCCCAATCGGTGGAACGAGTTTTAATATTTTTTCGTAAAACATGCAATTGGTTGTTAACTAAGAATGAACACACCAACACAGAATACTAACTGAAGCGAAAAATAATGTATTTTATGAAGGGGTGATGGGACTTCACCTTGCACACGTTCTGAAATAACTAAACAAGGGGGGAAAACGGGAGAAGAGATAGGCGTGGTAGTGGGTTTTACAACCCGCCGCGGTGGCTCAGTGGCTAAGGCGTTGCGCTGCTGAGCACGAGGTCGCGGGTTCGATTCCCGGCCGCGGCGGCCGCTTTTCTGATGGAGGCGAAAAGCAAAAACGCCCGTGTGTACGAGATTTCGGCGCACGTTAAAGATCCCCAGGTGGTCAAAATTAATCCGGAGCCCTCCACTACGGCGCGCCTCATCGCCTGCGTTGCGTCGGCGCGTTAAACCCTACAATCAATCAATCAAGTGGGTTTTACAAAAAATTAACCAAATGAAAGCCGGCATTCTACACCAGCTAAAATTCAAAGCACCGCTGGAGGCCAGCAATGAAAAATCATCTGTGGAGTATGCTGCTGTGCTCCGTTCCATTACCCAACTTCAAAAGTGGCCGCCTGCGGAAATGATCTCGCTCATCCTTCTTGGCATTGACTCGTAAAGCGAAACCACAAACTCGTGGTTTGCGCGAAGGCTATCCCATTGCCATGATTGGAAGCACAACAAATATTACGCCCATCTTCCCGCAAGGAAACCCTGATGTGATGCGACGCATCGGGGGGTTCAATTGGTCGTAACGTTGCTTTGAGCGTTTGCGCTGACGCTGGTATTGGATTGTGTCAGCCCACTCGCTGAAGGGACCATCGCTTCCATCACGTCTTCATCGGAAGAATCAAGTCAAGCACGGAGTCGTCAAGCAAAGTCACGCGGCGTCGAACGAGAGCGAGCGCTGACTGAACCGCCGCAGCGCGCTACCCGCTTTATATTCACAGCGGCTGTAGGAGAGGAGACAGCGGAGGAGAGTCGCGCATGCGCGCACTTGCGCACCGGAGCAGACGCGAGCGGAGCGAAGCGCGCGCGCAGCTGTTGTAGTTTTGCTAATGCGACGGAGTGAGAGTGTTGCACACAGCTGTCGGAGAGAAGAACGGGGGAGAGTTGCACATGCGCAGGTGGTGTGCGTCGCGCATGCGCGCACTTGCGCGCGCCGGAGCAGTTGTTAACGCAGCGTTACGCAGCGAAGCGCGCCCAAACAAGCGCACCAGCTGTGGTATGCTAATGAGCCGGAGTGAGAGTGTTGCCCACAGCTGTGGGAGAGAAGAACGGAGGAGGGATGTGGACGGACGCCGCGACAACGACGCAGGAGGGACATGCCTCAGAGCAAGAGATGCGTCGCATCTAAAACACACGGACGAAGAACAGAGTAGACGAGACAGGCGCTAGACAAGATACCGCCTGTCTCGTCTACTCTGTTCTTCGTCCGTGTGTTCTTGTTGCGCTTCAAATCATGGAATCTATTCACCAACTAGCCCAGCAAGAAGTTTTTCTCGGCTATCCCATTTTTCCCGAATGGCGGTCCAGAGCACGTCCGCTGCCCCCTGACAAGTGGCGTCTGGACAGGTGCGACTTCATGAGCCCCCACACATTCACGATGGGATTCGCATCCGCACCGTTCGGAGGCCACTGTAGAGTGCGTACGCCCAGATCCTCTAGCAGGTTGGTCACCCGACGTGCAATGTGCACGGGGCTTTTGTCCTGGTGAAAGATAAAGCCCCCGTCGGGGAAAGGTCCATCGAGCACGTAGGGGATCATAGTGTCTTGCAGTAGCGCACTTTAGCAGGACGCCGTGAAGCTCCCCTCAATGCGGACAAGACGCCCTAGCCCCTCCCGGCTCATGGCTCCCCACACAGAGACTGCGCAGCGGCCGCTTGAAAGGACACTGTGTATATAGTCCGGGTTATGCCTGCAAATTTAGAAGAGGCCAGATTTACAGCTGAAAACATTAAAAAAACAAATGTAGCGAGCCATGAATAAACAGACTGCCTTTTGAAAAGCATGCATTAGATATGATGCTAACAAGAAATTATTTATTCCAAATTACCTTGCGCCATGAGTACTTAGATATAAACTGGCATTACCAAAACGCCTTCACGGAGAGGATTTATAAAACTTCTTTGGAACGGTAAAGCCACGAGAGCTTTCGCCATTTCCAAACAAGCAAACGATGCGGACATGAGAAAGTGAGAGCAGCCGTTCGAATTGAAGGGCCTCCATACCCGCCGCTGCTGATCCCAGCGAGTACAAAAGGTGGATTCGTCAGAAAAAAACGACAGTGCCCCATTCTTCTTGGCTCCAATTCTGGTGCTCCTGTGCTAATTGCAGCCGCTGCTGGTATTGTCGCCCAGTCAGGAAAGGCTTTTGTGCAGCCACACAGGTCGAAAGCTCGGCTTCCTTCAAACGCTGGCGTATTGTCGACATGGGCACTTCCAAAGACCACTCGTCACGGATTTCACTCGCATTGAGAAAGGGGTCTGCGACAACTGCCACAACAATGAGTTCGTCCTCGATATGTTGTGTGACCCTCGGTCGGCCAGGCCTCTGGGATCCGCAATCCTTCCTTCGTCGCGAAAGGCACGAATGATTCGGCTCACCGCGATCTTCGATCGTCCCGTCCGTTGTCATATGACTCGCTGCGGCAGCCCCTTTACGAAAAGTCTCGTTATTAGCTTCCGATCTTCCACTGGAACGCGTGGTGCCATTTTGCTATACGGAGCCCCCTTGTTCTGCCCTTCAAATTGAAATGCGTTTTGCGGGGAAGCAGTGGCGGCCAATCGTAAGCTCGAGCGCATGACAAGAAATAGCGTCACTGCTGCATTCGTGCCGCTCATTTGAAAACAACATGCTCACTATGCAGATACATGCGCATGTTATCGGGGTGCCTTTGGCGCCAGTCTTTCTTAGTCTTTTGTTACTTTTTTTTTTCTTCAGGGCTTTACTGGGCGCTAGTCCTGATATGTTGCCGCGAAAGAATTATTTTGACAGCCGGTCGGCTAAAATGTAAAATGTGGTCGCGATGTTTCAGAGTAGTATGCTCGAGTCTATATGGCATAATAATTATGTCGCGTTTTGCGTAATATATGGGAAGTAACATCACCACGGGGCCGCAGAGAACGTCAATGCAACGTTAAAAAATTACCCGCGTATTTACTCTCTTCACAGCATATGGGTTCCAAAGAAGACTGCAGCAAAAATGCCCGTGTGTCCGAGATTTCGGCGCACGTTAAAGATCCCCAGGTGGTCAAAATTACTCCGGAGCCCTCCACTACGGCGCGCCCCATCGCCTGTGCTGCGTCGGCGGGTTAAACCCAACAATCAATCAATCAAAGACGACTACCTCCTGCAACCCCCGTAATGTAACACTATCTCCTCTCCGCCCTAACACCCGCCGTGTTCTTCTTCCTTTTCACCTCTCCTTTACTGAATGCAATTAACGTTTGCTCACTTAAATTAAGTTTTCCGCCGTTCGCAGGTAGCACTCACAATTTGTTGGGAGCGCGCGACTATTTCTTTATTTTTTCAGCTGGGTGCAGTTTAGGCAGATCATATTTTTTTTGTTTTAATTCTTGTTATTGTCTCACATTTCCGAAACATTATTTAACGCGGCGTGTATACTCGCCACGAAAAAAAAAAAAACTCTGGCACTCTCGACATGTGCTCAAGCAAAGTAACGGAACTGCAAACGACTCATGCGCTCAAGCAAAGTAACGGAACTGCTCTCACGTTGGATGAATGCGCTAATCTATTTAATGAACAATTTTGCAATGTTTTTACTCTAGAATCCCCGATCGATGAATCCTGCAACGTAGCCCACCCACTGATCATCCACCCTGCACAGCCTATCACAATTACTGTAAATGGTATCGTTCGCGCCATCAACAGATTGCCCCTGAGCTCAAGTCCAGGTCCTGACGGTATCGGAACAAAGCTTCTAAAAATAACATCTCCATGCTCAGACTTTTTACTTTCGCCAGTATTTCAGCAATCTCTAGACACTGGATGCATTCCAGACGATTGGAAACTTGCTTATGTAAAGCCTCTGTTTAAATCTGGCGATAAAAATTCTCCCTCCCACTACAGACCAATTTCCTTAACTTCCATATGCTGCAAATTGCTCGAACACATCATTTACACCCATATAATGTCACATTTAAATGCGAATAACTCTCTTTTCGAAAGTCAGCATGGCTTTAGGCATAAACGGTCATGTCAAACTCAGTTATTTGAATTAGTAACAGACGTTCATGAAGCCTTACATACCAAGAATTATATCGATGCAGTTTTCATTGACCTGTCCAAAGCCTTTGATCGTGTGCCTCACAACCGTCTACTCCGGAAACTGGCCGCCTTGGAACTTGATGGAAGCGTAACTAGCTGGGTAAAAGAATTCTTATCAGAACGATCTCAATCAGTAATAATAGATAACTGTGTTTCAAAGACCGCATGTGTCAAATCTGGCGTTCCCCAAGGCTCTGTCTTGGGTCCTTTGCTTTTCTTGGTCTACATAAATGACATTGCCACTAACATGACTTCAACTATACGGCTTTTTGCTGATGATTGTGTTTTGTACAGGCAGATATCTACCCCAGATGATGTTACTGATCTTCAGGATGACCTAACTAAGCTAACTGAGTGGTGCGAGAGATGGCAAATGCAAGTAAATACCGAAAAAACAAAACACATGACATTTTCTGTGCTTTCTAGAACCCCTACGAACTCTTATGTAGTAAACGGCACTGTTATTGAAAACGTAACTAAACTTAAATATTTGGGCATCTTCTTAACGTCTGATCTGTCATGGCGAGCTCATATAGAATCAATTATCAATAAGGCTTTGAAAAAATTAGGTTTTCTTAAACGAAGCTTATTTTTAGCCAATGCTGATACTAGACTTCGTGCGTACACTACTCTGATCCGGTCATCTCTAGAATACGCATCGATCATCTGGAATCCTCATCAAGACAATTTGACTAACCTACTCGAGGCAGTCCAGAACAAGGCTGCAAGGTTTATTTTGCGTTCTTACTCTCGAGACCAAAGTGTATCGGCCCTTAAAAATTCTCTAGGTCTTCTAAACCTTAACGTCCGTCGTAAATTATCTCGTCTTGTTTATTTCCACTCACTGTATTACAACGGCTCGCTATTTTCTTCAAAACAAATTTTTCCAGCGCATCACATCTCGTTACGTGTTGATCATGCGCACAAGGTGTCACCAGTTTTTGCCCGGACAGAAAAATTCAAATCATCTCCCCTCCTCCTATCAATAAATGACTGGAACCATCTACCCGCCAGGATAGCATCCCTAGCGGATGCTTCTTTATTTGAGGCCGCGTTACTCGGTCACCTACCTTCAAGCGGAAAGTGCTGTTTAATTCTTCCTGTAGCGCTTCTTTTTCCTTAGTAAATTTGGTCACACCGTTTATACTGTTCCATGTTTTTTTTTTTTTTTCGCCGCCTGTGTACCTTTATCTTGCGCTGTTTTTTGTGTTCACACTTGTATCAATTGTTAATCTGTACTTTTTTGCATTCTGTGTTGTAGTAAATCCCCCCCCCCCTATGTAATGCACTGACGGGCCCTTAGGGTACTGAAATAAATAAATAAATAAATGTTGTGAACCTGTATGAGCCATGGGGGAAGCTGAGGTAGTTTGCAATGGTGTGTGTAATTTTTATTTGCCTTTAAGAATTTTTTCAAGTGTCCTTGGCGGTGTAGTTGAATTTATTGACAGGCAGGCAGACCGACATTTTCGCTTTTAGATAGCGAAAAAAAAATAATGCAGTATTTAAAACTAAGACAGCAGTCCCGTTCCAATGTATCTTTTGTCAGAGCAGCGCAGAGCGAGAGACGCATCTTCACCTTCGCCCTCGGCCGCTGAAGCGTGTGCGAGCAAGACGGGTTGAGCAAGTGACCCCTGGCGCCAAGCGCTCAATGTAACCAGCGTTGCCGTTTGAAGCGAAGGAAAAGACAGGCTAGCGAGCGTGGTTGGACGCGCACGCGCGCACGCGCGCAAGTGTCTCGACACCAATAGTGCAACGTCAGATGTTGCGGCGATGCCTTTTGCCCCGCACTCACGTGCCCCGGCTTATTTTGACGCCGGGTGCACAAAAAGCCGCGAAACGGATTGCGCATGCTTTGCTTACTAAACCTATAGCCTTTTGCTGACACATCCATATATCGCCATAATTAGGGGCCGAATGTGCGCTATGCGGAGACGCTGGCATATTTATTGGGAGAGCACTGCGACATGTGCAGATGTTCCGACGTGGAGCCAGGTTTCAGTCGCCGCACTGTGCTTGTAATGTGCATTTAAGCATCGTAGGCCTTATTTTAGACATCCCTTTCGTTCCCAACAAAGATTACCCGCAATTTGAACCCAGCACCCTTTCCCTCACATTCACACAACACCAAATCTTACACTGAGAGAAAGTCTGCCGCAATCTTCGCCTCACGTGTTTTGGTTGTTGCTTTTCGCAGGGTGCCCACGGCATATCTGGGTTAGCGGAGAGATAAATAAGGCGGCCATCCAGTTACGGCTTGCGAACGTAACGAACAAAAGCTGGTAAAAGATCGCAAGGCGCAGATGCACGCCAGGGGTGGACAGCCTCATGAATAGCGCCGTTGAGCGGCTGCAGCCAGCGAGAGCTCCTCTCGTGACCGGTCAAACTGGCAGCACCCTCCCTGGCTGCCCTGCGGATGCCCGCGAAACCTACATCGCCTGCGCAGGGGTGGAAAATGAGAAACAAGGCTGTCTTTGTACGCGGCACTACGCAGTCTCACGCACCATCTGCTAGTAAGCTTAGCCGAGTGTACAGGACGCCCTTCGGTCTCCACTCGTACGCTAGGGGTAAATTAGACAAACGACCCATTCGGCCTTCAACGGTATCACTGAGAAGGGTGCCCCAAAACTAAAGCAGCCATCCCTTTGTTTCGATTGCGTTATCCCCCTGCGTGAAACAAGAAACGGCGGATAAGAAGGCCCGAAAGTAACCGCGTCAGCGTGACTCAGCACGTGCTGGTTGCGAGACAAGATTGGCCGTTGAAGAGATGGTCTGAACAGGTCAGAGGCAAGGAACCCTTTTTTTTAGCTGACACATGCGAAAAGTGATTGGTGAGGTAGTGGAACATGCTTATTATTAAAATCCAGTAATTAGTTCGTGCTTCACCCGTTATGACCTTCGGAGTTTTCGATAGTCGTCCCCGTTAATCTAGAGCGCTCTCCGTTTAAACATGCGCTTATACCAACTGGTCCAACATCAAGCCATTTTCTTGGGCTCTGGGCCAATAGGGTTGATAGCACCTTGGGAACCAAAGTTCTGCTCCGGTTCCTACTAGACTCTGAACTGGACAAATCTCTACATCATATGCAGTGCAAGTGTCTCAAGATATGTACACCCTCGTGTTATGAACGTCTATTTATTTCTTTTTCGAGGTCTGGTGTTGTTTCTTTTTTTTTTTGCACCATTTACTTTTTATTTTGCTTCAGAGTTCACATTCACGATTTCCTTTTCAAATGCATTTTTATGTCCGGACTCTGCTAGCAGCATTCCCTTGTTTCTCGTTTTTTAACATTTCTTGTTTGTCTTCTCCCTGCTGTGTCCCTAACGACCAACGTTCACCACTCATCATTGCAGTCATTCCCCGTCTGGCGTAGAAAGCCTTGCCACCAGCAGGGCTGACCTACCAGTTCCCACTAAGAGCCACCGCCCCCTCCTTTCTCTCTCTCTGTCTTGATGAAATTACATGTGACCGCTTTCGACTAGTTTTTCGAGGAGCAAGCACCCAAAAGCAAAATTTTGCTCCTTGTTGCGCGCGATGCATTTACAGATCTAACAACAACCGACCGACTGACCCAGTGAGGCATGCATGCCGAAGCTATCGTTTAGGAATAACTATCCAAAAAAAGGACGAAGGGGAAAAATTGGAAGAGAGCAAGAATTTAGAGCGTCGAAAGTTACAACTACAGATACTCTAAGAAAAACCTTAGCTCCAATCCCCAATACATAAGCAAATACGAAAGTAGGGACTGTTTAAGTATAAAAAGGTAAAAGAAAACCATGTACAGTAGCCGATCCATTTTTCGTACCTGGAGGGGAACGAAAGATAGTCCGAATAAAAGAGCAGTCCGAAAAATCCGCTGGTTGCAAAAACGAACTTTATTTCCTTTAAATAGGACTGAAGAAGTCGCGACGCGTTCCGTGCCTTAAATTCTTCATTCATGTTGGAACGTTTGCTTACATCTCTGCAAGCGCCACGTTGTATTCGTGAACATTGGACAACACCAAAGCGGTTGCAATGTGTTGCGTTGACAGTTGTGGGCGGTCGGGGGTGTCTTTGTCGGAGTTAAAATCGCTTTGCGGCAGCGCGGTCACCTTGCGCACGATCTCGTCGTCCGTTAGCTCCGCGGGACGGCACAGGACAAACCTGATGGTGATGTTGCTTATAGTCAGCGTCACCTGGTGCCTAAAAACAGTGGTGTTTAAAAAGAACTGAGCACGTATGACCCGTTTCCGCCTTTATAGATTGCTTCCGCCACAGACTACATGCACAATTATGACCTCCAAGATTAAAGTTTGTTACACCAGCGGGAATCAAGCCGATCCCCATCCCAACCGAAGCTAGCCAGGTGTCTTAGGATTCAAAATGGCGTCGTCCTGGAGTCGCACCGTGGCCTTGTCGTGGAAAAGTTTGTCTGGAAAATCGAACTTCTGGCTTTATTTTCCCGGAATCCGTTATTCATATACTTTACTCCTATGGGACAATTGCGGTACCTCGGGAAAGTCCGGAATAACCAGCAAGGGCGAATGTTCGGAGTCCGAAAAAACGGTCGGCTACTGTACCGGTTTGAATTATTACGTTGCTGTCAGAACACACATTTAAGGGAGAATTCCAATCCAGATTGTGGTTTAATGCGCTGAAGCTATACCTGGCCTGTACATGAGACGCACCATACTACGAAGCTAAAGGGTTAATTTAGACCACCTGAATATCTTCAACCTGAGCCCAAATCCCCACACACGTGTTGTCTTCGCTTCTCCGCTGCGTCTGGAAAAGAGGCGCTGAATCGAGCCGTCGGGAACCGAGCTCTCTTCATCTGTCCACAACTTCTGTGACTGGGTGCAGTCGGGTTGAACGGGTTGCTGCATGCGGTTGGGGCCGTGGCATGCAGATTCGACGCCCGTCGAATTGCCAGCGTGGGAGAAAATAAAAAATAAGAAACGAGCTGAGAAAATGAGGAAAGAAGGCACTGTGTTTACAATAGCTGGTATCAGGAAAATGCTGCATATTTTCGCCGTTGTCGTTGCGTGCTACGGGGTCAGAAGAGCGCAGCATACGAGAGCAGATGCAAATGCGAAGGAGAAAGGAGAATACAACGAGGCCCGACGCCTGCTTTGCATGCCAGTGGTGTTCCCGGTCGCGCACGCCTTATAATCTCTGTACGCAATCTTTCTAGTCTCACAGCCATGTTTTGTAAATTTCTCATGCATCGTGTAAGTTAGCAAACCATGTAATGAAGTGTGGAGATGTTGTCATGTTTACTGATTTTTCTCGTCTCCCCTCCCTCCCTTCCCGGGACGGTATTATTGGGGCCGGCGAAGGAAGTTCAGCGAACACCAACTTTGAAGCTATCTGCCATTCCAAAAGGTTAAACTGCAATACCTATAGTGGGGCCACCTCCTGCCATTTCCGGTAAGCAAAACTATACCGTGCATGCCCAAATGCAAAGGAGTGAGCGAGCAAGAAAGGTCTGTTAAAAGGAGATGCTCATCGTGATACGTTCTTCCATTTTTAACCCGCGTTAGTTTTATCATGGAGCCACATAGATGGAATCCTCACGGAATGACACTACAGCGTACAACAAGCACGCCTTCGTTTACATAGGCTGACATCAACGTTCACAGCCTAACCATTGCCCTGCACGAAACGGGCGTCGTTTCCAAACTCAGATTACTGGCACATCCGTACATCTTGGTCAAAGTTGGCATGCTTATGAATTGTCTGATGTGGCCATGACGTAATTTTTTTAAGTAGGTGTACTGGAACGATATAGAGCTACTAAACAAGCTAAGCCTTTATTGAGTGACACAGGAACGACAGTTGCGGCTCTGTTCTCGGCCATAGGTTGAGGCATACCGCCAACCACCTCTAGTCATAACGCGATCCCGAAAGCATTGACGCGCACGAAGTGTACCCAAGGGCATGCGCTCCCGAAAGGCGTGCGTTTGACGTATTCTTTTGCGGTTTGCTCGCTGATTGCCCACGAATACATCAACAGCTTCTAAAATGCGTGTGCCTTTGCAACATTTGTATGCATCGTGGATTTTGAAGTTAAGACCTGGGAGTGACTGCACTGTGCAAGCGAGTGTATAGGTAGACAAAAAGTCTTTGCAATGTGCTGTTCGTGCACAAAACAAAAAACGGCTGGCCTTCACAGCCCCGTTCCTAACGACTGAGCGCGTTTGAATGACATCGTGCGGTGTGTCAGTGGGGTGAATCACTTGCTAAGCTACGATATCAGAATGATCCAGCTCTTAAACACGTCTGGGATAACTTCCCATGTAAGCGGTGCGCAGTCTTAGTACCGTGATGTCTGCAGTTCTGGTGGACACATTTTCCGAGGCGGAACCGCGGGTGTACCGACACCCCCGATGGCTCAGTCGCACGCAGCGTTTGTGGAGATAAAGTAAACAGAGTGCGCTTTGAGGCAAAGCCAACTTTCTCGCGGCTGCCCTGCAGTTGTCAAGCTAATATAGCATCTTGGAAAAAATCCCACTGCAGTTTGCAGCTAAGACGGCTCTATCATCAAGACAAGCTCCATTTACTTGTCATTGTTAGTTGGTTTACCATGCAGTTGTAAACAACGCGAAATTCCTCTCTGCTGTCACTACGTGTGCTTCTGCCTGCGGAGTATGGTTGCTGAAAACGGCAGCAACTCGTGTTTTATCGAAACTATCCCGAAAGAAAATTATAATACGTTGTGATTTTCAAATCACTACACAACACTCGAAAGTTTTATCTCAGCAGGTGTCATGGTATCAGTCGCGATTGTATCGCAAACTAACTGAACTCCTCAACCGTTGAGCACCCTTACAAAGCCGCCCTGAAACGGAGAGGGCCGTGTTTATTTGCCAGACTAAAACTGTTGTCCTTCGCACTGAGAAGTATGCTAAACCGCAAATTGCAACAATCGTGTTTTGCATCTAATTCCCCTCGTTTGAACTTGGCCCCGGTCAATCGTGCATTGTTTCGTGCACTTATTGATTGATTGTGCGGTTTAACGCGACGACAGGCGATGAGGCGCACCGTAGTGGAGGGCTCTGGATTAATTTTGACCGCCTCGGGATCTTCACCGTGCACCAAAATCTCGACCACACGGGCGTTTTCGCTTTTCGCCTCCATAAGAAAAGCGGCCGCCGCGGCCGGGAATCGAAACCGCGTCCTTCGGTTCAGCAGCACAACGCCACTGAGCCACCGCGGCGGGTCGCGTCGTGCAGTCGACTCGCTTCGCTGCCAAACCAGGCTCACACCGTGAATTGAGGGACAACTTTTTGATTGCTTTCTCCCTGGGGTGTCATGTTAAACTGCAGAAAGCAACTTGTATCTTTCCTTTAGTACGGTACATTTCCGCTTGCAGTATTGGTTATTAGTTGTTTTTTTGCGTGAGGGGGGGGGGGGGGGGTGCGGGGGCGGTGGGGTATCATCGAAGTACAACATGGGCAAGATGCATTGGGCAGTAGAAAGCCATTTAATTAATGTAAAAGCTACGTAATCACTAACACACGTCCATATACGTTTTCTAGGAGCGAATATTTATTGCAGAGACGTTGTACAATCAGCGTATGTCGTAAATTACATTTCTAGAAAGAAGAACAAACTGTGAGCAGTTCTTTCAGTTCCATAAAAATACCGAGAAAATATCATTTTGGATACCACAGTTTTGTAAAACAATTAGCGCGAACTGCAGAGCGTAGGCAAGGGAAGAATGGAAACCCCAAATATTTTGAATTGCGTGTCTTCGTTGCAATCGACACAATAAAGAATTGTTGCTTTTTCTTTTCTTCAGAAAATCCACTAAAATGCATTTCCTACAGCAGCTAGGAATTTCGGGCCCATCTTCCCTTGTACTCATCAAATGTATAAAAATGTGGGGTTCATTTTCAATTTCGCTGTGTTTTGACATCAACAGTTTTTGCGCATGTTTTGTAGCCCCACAAAGAACAGTAAATTGAATTGAATTGAATTGAACTTACTTAAAGTGAATGCGCAGCAACTCCTTCATGAGTCGCTGTGCATTGGCTACAAATAAGTTGATGTCACGTAAGGGATACACGCGCTTCGGTTATTCCGTCAATTTGTCTATGCTGTTGTATAATATATAATTCCGGTGTTGTTATGTTCTAGCGTTTGTATATGTTGCACATGTCTACAAAGTATTTTCAAGTGTGCTACGCTCATGTGCTATGCGGTCCGCCGTGAAAAGTCGAGCCATGCGGCTTTGAGTGCCGCTTCTCACCTTGGCAGGGACAAGCCGCTTTCGGTAGTTGCTTTGTTAAACCAATAAACCCGTGCCTCAGAATTCAGCAATTTAGCTCACTCCACCGAGCTGATCACGCTCCCCAGCAGGTTGATATGATGGCAATAAATACCGAAATTTCACAACCAGATGTCGAAAGGGGCATGCACAGTATATATATAGGTGCTAATAGAGCCAAAGTAATGCAGCCATTTTCGTAAGGAGCTCCGTGAGCTATATATGGAAGTGATACTGACAGTCGCTGGGAGCGAGAGTAGAGCATGCGCAGAGCGCTACTGGAAAAGGGCCCATTGCTGAAGCAAAACAATATCGTCTTTTGAACGTAGTCTGAGAAGCGCCTCTTGCGCCCAGGCGCTACTGCTTATTCATTAAACGAGACGCGATGTGTGGAATCGACAGAGTATCCGCTTCGTGCTGAACTCTTGCGTCACTCTGTAACAAAACCAAGCCATCCCTTGAGTGAGTTGCTTGCTGCGTGCTCGCTTCGCCTCGCAGCCGACGTAGTCGGGGCTGCTCGAAAAACTCGGGCCAGGAGCGCAGCGGGTTCGCCGTTCGGCGAGCAAATCGCTAATGACCGAGCGGACACAATCCTTCGGCAGATAGAGCTGCTCTCCGGACGATCCAGACAACTGCACCGCTCGGCCCGCTGAACCGGTTTCCCTTGGCTTCGCTGATAGATTCCCATCCACTGTTCAACTGCATTCGAGAAACAATTACACAGTCCGCCGTCGCCGGGATACACCGCGTTGCATTGCCACTCCTGCGGTGCACGGCTCGCAGGGCGCACGCCTACATCTGGACGTTAGCCTCGCTCCAGTCACAGTCATTAGCTTTGTGTCGTCGGAGGACTCGTACCAGAATGGCTCACCGTTGCAACCACAACTCGTGCAGGAGACCGCGACGGATGCGCCCTTTTGTCTGGCTGCGGTGGACGGCGGTCATTTAGGGAAGCGCGCACGGATGCTTCGGTGCCGTTTGTGTCTTGTGCGAACTGACTGTCCATCCTCGGTGGCACATAGCGTTGGTGAAGGCTCGTTTATTTCATTTTGCTCTAGATTGATACAGAATCAATAGCGGAGCCAAGGCCAAGGTCATCTCGTTTCGGTGATTATGTAATGGTAGCCCTGCACAGCATTTTCTACATTTCTTCCTTGAATGCGCGAACCTTCTCTGCGCCTTGTTCATAGTCGTATACGCGTACAATTCCTGTCACAAGCTGTTCTTTACTGTTTTGCACACAGTACAGCAGTTTGCGTTTGTCGCTTTCTTGCTCTAAAGAACCTTGCATTTGAAAACGGATCCGAACGCCTGCTTTTGTTAGCCACGCTTCCTTAATGTGACGCTTCTTCTGCGCCATGTCCTTGGCCTGAAAAATCTTACTTCTGTGTGTGTTGTAAAGTAGGCTTTGTTGCATCACAATGAAGCTGTGCAAAAAAGCAGGCGGCACAATATCGTTCTTTTATATAACAAGACTGAATTGCAGGACGCAAAAATTAGGCGCAAAAGCTAGTTACGAGCATGTCACGCATCCAAATATTCTCCCGTCACTATCAAAGCTGAAAGTAATCTGACAGAAACAGATTCTAACTCCAGCCACGATTTGTTAATTCCGGCTAGTAAATGATTAGTTTCATTTTTGTGCACACTGTATACGACTCTTCAAAATGACCAATGACTGCGATTAACGATAAGCGTTACATGAATATTATAACTTATGATACGAATTCACCGAAAAACGTGTATCCGCGCTTGACGCAATGCAAGACGTCTTGCTTGTATTGCGTGATGACCCTGTGCAGAGGACGTAGCATTCTGGTCGCCACAGTGATGGCAGTAACCGGTCATTATGGAGAATTATATATATATATATATATATATATATATATATATATATATATATATATATATATATATATATATATATATATATATATATATATATATATATATATATATTTGATTGATTGATTGTGGGGTTTAACGCGCCGACGCAACGCAGGCGATGAGGCGCGCCGTAGTGGAGGGCTCCGGATTAATTTTGACCACCTGGAGATCTTTATCGTGCGCCGAAATCTCGTACACACGGGCGTTTTTGCTTTTCGCCTCCATCAGAAAAGCGGCCGCCGCGGCCGGGAATCGAACCCGCGACCTCGTGCTCAGCAGCGCAACCGCTTAGCCACTGAGCCACCGCGGCGGGTATATATATATATATATATATATATATATATATATATATATATATATATATATATATATATATATATATATATATATATATATATATATATATATATATATATATATATATACGATAGAGAAGTCAAACTGAAAAACATAACATTTCTTCTAACGTTTCGACCGGGGACCGGTCTTTTTCCAAGACCGGTGGTCGAAACGTTAGAATAAATGTTGTTATGTTTTTCAGTTTGACTTCTCTATCGTACAGCTAACCTCATAGCCAGGAACCTTTGCTCTTAACTATATATATATATATATATATATATATATATATATATAGGGAGCAGTTCAACTTTTGAAGATGGTAGAGAACACAAGAAAAGAAAACTTAGAACAAGGTAAAAGAACGATTGTTGCCAACGTTTCAGCAAAGAGACTTGCTTTCGTCAGGTCTTGTTCAAAGTTTTCTTCTCTTATATATAGGCGTGCGTGCGTGCGTGCGTGCGTGCGTAGCGTGATTCCTTAGGGTGGAGGTGGGTATCATAGCAACAGGATGGAAGTGCAGGGGTATTTCGGTAGGTATATATCTACGCAAACGCAGCTACTGATGGATTGTTGCTGGCACTATTCCCGTTTTGGACTTCACCATAAAAATATTCCTCCGGAATGTTGGGGGCTGTGTTTGTTACGGGGGTTGAGAGATCGAAACAAAATATACCCAAGGTGTTCCAGGAAATATTAGTTCCATTCTCGCAGGAACATGTGGACAACCGGGTGCTCACTGTGGGCTGTGGATTAATTTGTTCTGCCTTGCACCCAGGATTCATTTGGGCACACTTAAATGTTGGCCTGCTGGAATTGTCGCATTCCACCCCATGACGTGAAGAACCACATCCACGTGATATTCTTATCAATACTCCTAATAAACATTGTTCTCTCTCTCTCTCTCTCTCTCTCTCTCTCTCTCTCTCTCTCGCTCGCTCGCTCGCTCGCTCGCTCGCTCTCGCTCTCTGTCGCTCTCACTCTCTCTCGCTCTCTCGCTCTCTCTTTCTTTCTCTCTCTCTCGCTCTCTTTCTCTCTCTCTCACACACTCTCTCTCTACTTATAAGAAGAAAGTGAGCGAATTCGCGTCCTGCAACACAACGTGACGTTGGGCGCTGAAGTTGGCCATTCAGAAGTATCTCCGGACTGAGAGGTTACAGGATGGGCGCTCAACGGGGGTGCCGATGCCGCCCACTGCTGGGCATCGGGACGAGGTAGCTGGCCGAGGCGTGCAAATGTGCGGAAATCCGAACCACAGACGGATCACGGGGGAGCAACACCAACTAAGTAGGATGGCCATAGTGCGAGGGTCATCCATCAGAGGACATCAGGTTGAAAATTGAGCGACTAAGTTCCCCAAAACGACACCACGTGGCAGCCGGAATGAAGGTGGACAAGGCGGTGATACAGCGTTCTTATCCTATCTTTGTTGGTAGGAGGCACCATAGCCGGCGATGCGTGAGTCGCGCATCGTAATGATGACAGATGGGCCCTCGGGCAGTCGCAACCGGAATGCAGCCCAGCGGTCGCCCGCTTGCAACACACATCTGTGCGGAGTGTGCAGGGACAGACCCTTTGCTGCGGGTAGGCTCATGGCTGAATCGGTGAACCACTCTGTTACTGCCCTGGCCAACCTTTTTATTCGCTAGAAAGAAAAGATCCTCGAATTCTGTACGCCAAGCGGAGCAAGACAAATGTCGACAGTGTAGGCTTACTACTTTCTCACTTCCCTGAAGAGACAGTTCGAGGCGAAGGCTTTGTACGCCTGGTAGATGTCCAGGGTGGAAGAATTGGGTCTTCAGCAAATTAAGCTCTTCTGCACGACGTTACTCGGGCTGTTTACATGTGCTCCGCTTTACTGGTGCGCTGGTGTTAACGTTTAGCCTTCGGCATAAGTTAGCCGCCATTGCTCTTCTTGGTGCTGAAGCATCCATGCCTGATTGCCAACCGAATCGGCGTGCCGCAAGTGCTGGAGAAATACAGATGTAAAGTTGCTTGCTGATCATAGGCGGCCCGATTGGGGCCCGCATATATGATTCAGCCCTCTACAAGAAGCCTTTGGCGCCAATAACAATTGACCCTGCCAACATTTTGGTTTCATTAACTGTGGTGGGGTTAATATGAAAGAGCATCCGATCACGACGAGTTAGCACCTATTGACGGTGGTATGTTTGAGTGGCGCCCCCATCTGGTGCACCATGTTAACCCGGAAACTCAAGAACGAAATTTCCGGTATAGTTGCGACATTGCCCAGACCAAGCTTTTTATCCTACCCACGAAAAACAGAATGTACTGGCGTCCTGACAATAATTTAAAAGTAACACTACTCTATCACTACTTCATGGTCCTTATGGTCTTTGGCCATCGATTGGTCTGTCATGTTCACATTGATATCTTGCCATATGCCAAAATATAATAGCGCGATCTGATCCAGATTTGTTCTATACGCGCAATCCCGCCTTATTGGCTTATTTTTTATCACTACGTGGGCACAATACACCTTTCTTGCCCTTTGTAACGTATGTACATCAGCCTCTTTGTTTCTGTGCCTACCTATTTGCTACCTTTCGCCCTAGTGCTTGCGCCCTAAAAAGAAAGAACTTTAGTGTGTGAGACCGGAAGTCACCTAACAGACACTCCTTATTCTTAACAACCTGCACCGAACCAACCTCCAAAGAAAGCTTCAAAGCATACTAGCACAATACCCTGACATGCACATTCATTTCAAGGTGCTGTTGCCAATCCGGAACTCACGCTTGTTCAGAACAAGAAACAACGTACTGAGAGGAACAGTTCAGCTGCACAATTAAATTTTAGTCGCGGACCTCGTCAAGCAACCACCTCGTCACGCTAGCTTAAGCCCGCACTGCAGCAGAACACTGGGTGTTAACTAGCTCTAATAGCCCGATTCTGTCTAACGTCGTCTTCCTGGCTACCCACCTATCCCTCTACCTGAAACAGTTTCCTACGCATAAATGTCACAGTCTAATACTCCTGAGACATACACCTTATCGTGGTTCCCGCGAGATGGCAGAGTCGTCATTTTTGCAACACACTCGCACATAACGTTCTGTATAAATACCATCTTCACAGACAATGCCTTGTCGGCGGTCGGAATGGCTCCTGGGGGAGAAAAAACCTGCCACTATTCGCACGTGCCCTCATTTGCTACCACGGACACACACCTTATCTCGGAATTCTTGTCACAAAAACCCCTTCCAACGGCCTCGCAACCATTCACACAGAAAGTCAAGGAGTCCGGAAACTTCACCATTAACTCTATTACCGCACCTTTCCTACAAAAACTGACGCCCTACGGTAAAGTTGACCACCACCGATACTTTGTCGAATTGGGTCTCAGGACACCACGCTATTACCAGAAAAAAAGTACCCATCACCCTAGGCCCTGGCCTCTGCTTTTTGGCCTCAAGGAGGAATGTGACACGCCATCTAGGCTGACAACGGCACAACTAGTTCCGGTTCTCCCGCCAAAAGTTGCTTTCATCCAGCAAACACCGAAAAGGTACATACGTTCGCAAATCAGTATCTTGCGCTGGCTAGCTTGACTGTCTGAAAACGTTAGAATGCTCACACGTAGAACATGACCGACTTTCATAAAGATCCTAAAGTTAGTGGAAATTTTATTAAGAGAATGGAACATTGGCCTCACAAGGGAGAACTGGTTATGGGAGGGGAAAGAGTTCACAGCCTGCGCTCAATGGCCCTGGAGCTAAGTCCCATAATGAGCGAAGCGTTTCTTTCGCACTCTTGGCAGCTTTAATATTGACCCAAACCTGGAGGGCTGGGATACTAGGTACTCCAGCTTTCACTGTCCAGGCCGCAGCAGTCCAAGTTCTTGACAGTTGTTTTGAATGAATATTGCAGTTTTCCGTGTGACTTTATGATCCCATGTAGAGTCTAACAGCCACGGATGTTTAGGACTATGCATATGTATATCAAGGCATTCCCTCTGACTAAGGGCATTGCACCTTCTCCTCTTCCAGAAACTGTTCGGCGTTTATTCGCGGACTCCCAAACATTCTACAATGCCGTTAAGAGCGCTCTCATACTCTTTCAGTTGCCCTCTTTTCGGCGAATGTCTTTCACTACTTGGGAAGCATCGAAAGGTGCGCGAATTCGGGCACTCTTAAATAGAGCTCACGCTCAGGGGCCCATCGCACCCCCTGGCGACCACCGTATAAACTGAGCACGCACGCGCCCAAATTGAGAGGCACCGTAAACGACGCCCATGACAAACGAAGCAGAGGCCGCGAACAAAGGGCCACGTTTATGCCAGCCGGGTCTTTTTATCACCTTTCGTGACTCGCAGCCCTGCGGAATCAAAATGGAGCGGGCGGCTGCTTTCTTCACGGCGATCCTCTCTCTTTCCACGCTGTCAGCGTCCGCCTGGCGCGCGTGTCTGGAACAGCGGCTGCACGGTTCCCGCGACTGTCCCTCGCGCGTTAATCCTGGAGCGGCCCCGGTCTCTTCACGCGTGCCTGCCCCGTCGCGCTCCTTCGCTGACGCGGACGCTCGGGGCAGCGAAGGAGCATCCTGCGCCCCTCGGGGATCCTTCTCGAGGGGGGCAGGATGCGGGTAATAGACCGCAATGGGCACTCGCGTAACCAGATAAGACCAGACTGGTGGACCAGGTTACTACATAAAAAAGTTTGGTTTATTTAGTTTATAAGCGCTCTTTCTCTCTTCCAGACCCTCCTCAACACCGCTGTTCCTTGGCGTGTGATGCCCGGCTCGCGCATCGCGGTATGGTTTTTTGTAGGATTCTCTGTACGATTCTCAGAACATTTTTTGACTATTAAACCAGATTTGCAGGGGGCTGCTGCTGCTTGTGCTTTCTGGCATAGTGTGCCTCTGGGTTTTATCTTACACACGACAGCGCTACCTAGCCTCCGCTTATCGCGCCCGCAGGGCCTGGTAAGTGACTCGAGGGGAAAGGGAAGCGGTTGCATGGGAACGCTCAGTTCCTGCGTGTATCACGTTTTCTGAGCTTTGAGCTTCTGGCGTCTTGACCAGGGACATTGGAACTTTGAACGTTTCTCGTTACGTCCCGTGTTGCCTGAAGCACTCGCCACGGCTCAGCGTTCTAAATAAAAAGCAACTACGCCAATCACAATAAGACTAAAAAATTGGCTTGTTTTTTCACGCAAGTTTACTTCAACTCAGTAATGTCCTGATAAAAGCTTCGCGTTACGTCAATTCCCACGTCTGTGAGGGATCCGCCAATTTCTTAAAGGGTATCAAGAACAGAGGACCTCATATACGTGAGCGAAGCCGAGTGGTAGTGCAGTGGAATGCGATTTGGAATGAGTGGCCCTAGAGAGGATTGAAAAACGCACATGAATTGGCTTCACCCGCATAAATAAAAAAAATCACACTTCGGGACGTTTATAACCACCGGTGTGCACAAGACAGAAGAGGGGACTGAAGATGCGTGTCCTTAAAAGGTCACTGAAGGTATTTGTAAACATTGTGTAGTAACTTGTGCATTTTAAAGCCTGGACTCCTTATACTACGTTTCGACCACTCCGAGTGTTGCTGTTGTGGTTTGTGGGAAAAGAACAGGAAGGGCACTTGTGATATTTTTGAGCTCTGCAGGAAGCTCACCTGCATACAACCCAGTGCGGGGGAAGGGAAGTAGAAAGGGAATGAAAAGATAAAGTACAGAGACAGAGACAGAGAATGATATAAACAGACGATAAAGAATAAGAGGTAGGGCTGTCAGTCCAGGCACATCAGTCAGTCACTGCAGTCCGGACTACAGTCGCTGGGTGAGGCCGGTCGTCTCCAGGTAACGGAACAGATGGGCGAAGACTTCCCGATGGGTTACCGCAGGCCCCCTTCGGGAACGGAAGGTCCTCCATGCCGGTGCTGGGAAGGCCTTGACGCTGGAGCGCTCGGTGGAGCTCTGCTCTCGGATTTGCATGGTGGGGGAACAAGCAGAGTAGGTTCTCCAGCGTCTCTGGTTCCGAACAGTCCACACATGTAGGAGAGCCCTTGCGCCCGTGTCGGTGGAGGCACTCCGCCACATAGCACCAGTCGAGCCGCATGAGGAGCAACAGGTAGCGGGAATCTCTGATGATGCATGCAGACAGCGGTCGTGGCACCAGGCCACTCACAACCCGAGGGTAGGGGTGCATCGTCTGCACCATGCGGGCTAGGATGGTGCGGGCCTGGTTGAAGGCCGTAACATGCCGGGAAACACGGGTGCCCTCCTGGTGGGCCTCCCTGGCTAGATCGTCGGCGTCCCCGTTGCCCCGCATGCCATTGTGGCCTGGTGGCCAGTGGAGCCGCAGGTCGCAGCCTCGGGAGGCCACAGTGACCAGCTTGGCTGCAAGGGAGCGCTCGAGTAGCCACTGCTTTTGGGGGGCTGGTCGGCTGCGTGAAGCCGCCGCAGAGCGGGCCTGGAGTCCACGAGGATGACCACCACGGGGTGGCCCTGGGGCTCCATCTCAAAGAGGAAGTCGGCTGCCAGGTGCAGCCCGGCCAGCTCCGCCCGTGTGAAGGAGGTGAGGAAGGGCAGGTGGCAGATCCGGCTGGCTCCCTGCTCAGGTACCACTCAGGCAGCCTCACTCGTGCTGTGCTTGACGGAGCCGTCCGTGAACAGATGCAGGTAGCCGGGTGGTGCAGGTAGCAGGGCGGATACAGGCAGAGATTAAGGTAGCCGCGCGGCCGCCTCGTGGTGGATGGCCAGGGGCGGTGTGGTCCGCTTGTTGCGGACCCCGCGGAGGATCGTGGTGATCTGCAGGTCCTCCCCGGTGTCTGGTGGTGGCGGTTCCAGTCGAGGTCGGTTCGGCCTCTCGATGGAAGATAGTGAGAAGCGCTTTAATGTGCGAGTTGGGCCAACTACGGAACCTCTGCAAGAGGGCAGCCCCGTCGCGTGCGGTCAGCAGGCGCTGGATGTGCCGCAGCCCCGTCTGCAAGGCCCGCATCTCGATAGGCGAGGTGCCCGCCTCGGTGTGAGTGCCCGCCACCGGGGACATGGAGGAGATCCCCATGCACAGGCGGATGGCGCGGCGCTGGTCCATCTTCAGCTCCTGCCAGCGTCGAGTCCCCAGGTAGGCGAGTGGAAGCGCGTACAGCACAGCTGCGGAGGCCATGCCGTGGAACACGCGCTGCGCCACCTGGTGGGAGCAGCCATTGCCTCGAGCCATAAAATGCCGTACCCCTTGGAGCCCCCGTTCGCTGCATGCCCGGGGGGCCTTGACAGCCGGCAGCCATGTGAGCCGGCAATCAATGAGCAGCCCCAGGTACTTCACAGTCTGCCGCCAGGGAATAGGCCGTCTGTTGCGTGTCATTGGGGGTGTTGCCCGTCGAGCCCTCCAGCCTCCTGGGTGCAGCATAAGTTCCTGCGTTTTTGCCTCCGAGAGCTGTAGGCCACGGCTCTCTAGGAAGGCTACAACTGCTCCCATAGCCTCCTGGCGGCACGCCTTGACTGTGGGGCAGTCTGCGGTGGGGCCGTGAGTCCAGAGCGCCTCGTCGTCAGCGTACACCGCCACGTTTACTGGGTGTCGGAAGCCGGGAGAGATGCAGTCGGGGAGAGGAGCCAGCACCAAGTTGAAAAGGAACGGTCTCAGCATGCTCCCCTGGGGCACCCCAGAGCGGACGTCTCGAGGACTGCTGGTTGCCCAGCCAACTTTCACCCGCAGGGTCCGGTCACGCAGGAACGCCCAGATGTAGCCTCCGAGGCGCCCCACAGCGCTCATGCCGTCCAGGGCCTCCATGGGCGACTGTGTCGAAGGCCGACCGCATGTCCAGCAGGAGAAGGAAGGATGACCTCCTTGTCATCGCGGACCTTTTCCAGCATGGAGATGACGTCCGCCAAGGAGTCAGCCATGCAGCGGTGCCGCCTGAAGCCGCTTTGCTGCTGCCCGAAGACGCCGCTCTGCTCCGCGATCCACTCAAGAAGGGGCCAGGGCTGCAGTCTTCATGACCTTTCCCCGCAGCCGACATCACGGACACCGGCCACCAGTAGGACTCACTCTGCTGGGGCTTGCCGACCTTGAGAATTGTCGAGATGAGCCCCGCGAGCCAGGGGGGTGGAAGGACACCAGTCTGCCAGACCCGATTAAACAGTTGCAGACGAGGCTCCAGCTGGGTCACGTCCAGGTTTCGCAGCATCTGGTACGTCACTCCGTCGATGCCAGGAGCGCTCCGCCGCTTGGGGCAGCAATTCAGGGCAGCTTGCAGCTCACGGAGCGTGATCTCTGCGGAGCAGAGGGACACCCCTCTGTTCGTGTGGGGTGGCTGTCGCTGCGTCCGGTGAGGCCGCAGGAACTAGAGGCGGGGAGCGGCGCTAGCAAACTGGACGGCGAACAGCTCCACCAGGGACCCCTGGGTGATGCCCAGGGATATGACGAGTGTGAGCAGGGGACGCCGGCTCGTCGTGGTAGGCGCCAGCAGTGCCTTAACGATACTCCAGGCTCGGTCCGGGTCCCTGCGAGAGTCCACGGACGAGTACAGTGACTCCCACCCCTGCCTGTGGCGCTGCCGTGCCCGTCGGTGACATTGGGCGCCTGCCCGCCGGTACACCGTCCGTACTCTGGGCGCTTGCTTCGCATGGCCTTCCTGTGTAGCTGCTTGCAGCGGGCCCGAAGCCGAAGCAGCTCCATGTCCCGGAGTGGCGTGCAGAGAGGTACATCTCCCCGTACCGTTGCCTTGTCGGCGCTCCGCACAATCGCTTCGAGGAAGTCGACTTCCGGGTCCTCAGTGCATTTCATCATTTCCTTGCGGAAGTAGACCCAGCTAGTGACTGCATAAAGCCTGGTGTCAGCTCGTTTGCGGTGGTTCCCGGGAGTGACCAGTATGGGGTAGTGGTCAGACACCCACGTGATGGCGGCGGTCTCCCAGGAATAGGTGCACCACTGCATCACTAGGGTTCCGTCGATGGATGACTGCTGGACCGTACCCCGACGAGGACAACGGCGGACGAAAGTAGGGCTGCCGGTGTTGGCCACTTGCAGTCCCCAGGAGGTGGCGGCGTCCAACAGCTCTGGTCCCCTGCGGGTGGCTCGGTGACTCTCAAGCCGGGTAATATGCGTTAAAGTCGCCCGACACTATGGCGTCCGAGCCCAGGTTTGCGCGCAGTCGACACAGGGCCACGGCGTCCTAGGCTTTCTGCAGCCGCATGTAGACGTTGTCCACAGTGGTGTCCGTTGTCCCCATGCGTACCGTCACGGCGGCACACTCAGCAACTGGGGGCAGGTCAACAGGAGCGCTGTTGAGGGTGGCCCGCAGATAGACAGCAGCCCGCGACTTTCCCGGTGGGTGGCGGGAGTCGCGGCACGCTATGCTGCTGCATCACCTCAGGCGGCAGCTGGTGGCGCTGAGATGACACACATACACCGGCAAACGCAGGGTGTTGCTGCAGACATACACCTCCTGCAGCGCCAGCACGTCGAAGGGTTCCCGCAGCAGGTGCTCAATCAGCTCTGCAGTGCGGCGGCCCAGGCCGTTGCAGTTCCACAGCAGGATGCGTGGCCTCTGGCTTTTCCCACAGGGTCTGCTAGCCATGGCGAAGTTGGGCGGGGGCTCAGGACGGCTAGGGTGTTCGTGGCCGCCATCCGTGCAGGGTCATCGGCGGGCAGCCTGCACACCAACCCGTGCGCCAGGGCCAGCGGGACGGGCACCACCTTCTCTGGGCCGGGGGCTGCAAGCGGAACGACTGGGGCTGCGGGCGGGGCGGGCTTCTGGGCAGTGGGACGCCTGGCTGCTTTCCCCTGGGCTGCAGACCGGGGCTGCTGTCGTCCCTGCGGGGCATTCTGCTGCCTCTCTGGGCCGAGCCGTGACTTCTGCTGGGTGCTGCGCTGCTTGACCATCTTGGCGTAGCTGGGTTGTGCCGGTCGAACTGACGCCTCGACCTCAGTACGTGGCCCTGGCTGCAGGGCCTGGGACATGGCCGTGGCCACTCGGCGCTCGTGCTGCCAGCGTGGGAAACGGGGTTCCGTCATACTGTGCCGGCCACTACAGTTGGAGCACCGCGCAACAGCTGCAGTGCACTGTTGTGAGTTGTCTCGTACCCCCCACCCGCGCTCTTCGCGGTGCCCTTGCAGCCGGCCGTCACAAGGTTGAGTCTGCCCCATCGAACGCACTAGGTAGGCCTGGGGCGGCAGGCTCTCACGGGAAGCAGCAGGTTGTAGACAGCGACGAAGGGGGTGGGACAGGTCCCGCAAAGTGTACCACCACTGCCCCAGCGCGCTACCGGGACACTTAGTTATAGGCATACCCGAGTTAATATTAGCCAATATCTCGGCCGGCGTGAGTTGCGTGTCCGCGCCGAACATCAAGCCACGGCTAGTGCCGCGTTCGACGGCTCGGTAGGCGAGTACGGGTATACCACATATTTTCTGTGTTGCCGGCGTTCTACGGGTTGTAGAAAGTTCGCTCTTTGTCGGCTAAGTTGTAAGGCACGGGGGAATCTGGCAGGGAGATGAGACTGGTGCTGGAGTTTTCCACGTTCACCTTGCTTCCTCCTCTTTCGCCGTACACGGGCTGATTGGTTGATTGATCGGTGCCAAGGTATCAATGGTGCATGCCCACTCAGGTGGATTGGCCAAGGCAGGCTAAGATGTCATGCTAAAATATTGTATGTGTGTGTGTGCGTGCGTGCGTGCGTGCGTGCGTGCGCGCGCGCGTGTGTGCGTGTGTGTGTGTGCGTGCGAGTGCGTGTGTGTGTGTGAGCATGTGTGTGTGTGTGCGCGCGCGCGCGTGCGTGCGTGTGTGAGAGAGAAAAGCCATTATTGGAGGTAAGACTGGCTCTAGGCCTGTTGCGGCAAGCGGAATAAAGGATAGGGATAACATGAAATGGCCTGTAGAATTGAGGGAGTCTTGGTGTTGCCGTGAGTCTTCTTGGATGAGGGGGAGCTTTGTGGGGATTGCGATAGGAAGCGCCGACCCATCCTTCTAAACAGCTCGAACAGGGCCGTTTGAGCGTTGGAGCGGTGCGATTAGGTAAGGGGTGGGAGGGTCCACGGAATGAGGATTTACGGGTATTGTGGGATTGTTGGTGGGGGGGGGGAGAATATATTGTAGTCAGTTAATTTGGGGGAAAACCAAGTCAGGGTGTGCAGGTCAGCTTTGTTTCGGGCGTGGCTCTACGGCAAGCGTGGTGTGATGGTGGGCGCTCACCATTTACGTATGGTTTCGGGTGCATGATTGACAGTGGCTACATCCTTAAGAAAACCTCAGTAGCCCTTCGGAGGTTCGGAAGGGCAGCAATGATCTCAGATGGGGGAGGTTTTTGATGCAGTTTTTTTATTTCTTATTACGGTGTATCTGCACAGCTGGTGAGGATGAGGCGTCGAGAAAGTTGTTTCGGGGGGGGGGGGGGGGAGAGGGGGGACAGCGAATATATGTGCATGAGCTGCCTGATGCCCTTTTGGAGAGGCCCCCTCATGACCCGGCTGTACGTGAATAAAAGCGAGAAAATAATTTTTGGGAAGGAAATATAAAATTTTGAGAAATACTCGCAATTTCGGACCGGCGATTGTGGATGGCCGGGCAGCTGTTGAAACCCAATGCTCCTACTCGTGGGAATATGCAATGCTTTATGAATGCAAAAGCCTGAAGTTTCCCCCTGTGGGAAAGCCATCGTTGTCCGTTCAAGAAAATGGCCGCCACTGTGCAGAGTAAATATAAAAGAAACATTAGAGTTCGCATTTGGTTTGAACCCGAGTCTCCACAGTAGGAGGGCGGTGCGCTACGTTGCCAACGGGGGTTGACTGATTGATTCAAGCCTTTATTGAAGGGAAGGGAGGCCCGCGGAGGTGCAAGGAAAATGGGGAGAAAGGGAGGAGGAAGCAGTCGAAGTTCTACGTCAAGCGACTGCATGTCTGTGTGAGCACTCCTTTTTCGCCATGTCCATTGTGTTAAAGGAGCCATGCCGACAAAACACAAGTTTGGTTCATTCGAAAGGTTGCCTCGTTAGAATCATACCGACACCGCTTTTAACGCAAGCTTCGCTCAAATAATCTATATAATTTGGGAAAAAGGAAATGGTCATGCGACCCACTCGCTCACTTCCCGCAACAAAACCTATGATGTCATATGAGCCCAGCTGTGCTATTGGCTGAAGCCGGCAAAAGCAAACGCAATTTAGGCAGAGCTTATAAGCTTTCCGAACGAGCTATTTTCGCCTAAATGCAATGCATATCCATTTTACAGCAGTAAAAATGGTGCGGGAAACAACCAAAGTTACGAAAATACACGTGAACATAGAAGTACCGATGTGCACTGCTGTTGGTACTGGGCGCACTATGCTTGTTTTAGCTGCACAGCAGTACGACGCTGGCCGATTGGCGTAAGCGATGTGACCCTTTTTGTGAAGCATATTTCAAGCGATTACTTTCTACCGTAACAAAAACAAGCCAGGTGTGAATACGGTAAAAACAAAGCAACGGCGGTGTGCTGAGTATGCTAGCGCTACCTGGGAGGTTTGACGGCAAGCAAGGCTGCAGAGCCGAATGGCGCAGCGGAACTTTCTATACGCGCCGTTATGACTTCATTGTAGACGTCACCAAAACACACGATTTGGCGGGAGAATCAAAATTTTAACCTAAATTGATTAATTTCTCAGTAAATACGGCATCATTTGCTGCCGCGCAAGCAGTGGGGACGCTATAAAACACGAAATCTTTTGAATAAAACAAACTTGTATTTTGTCTTCATGGCTCCTTTAAGGTCCCTCTCGGTATGGTCCCTAGAAATATGTGCTAGTCTGCCGTCCGCCGGCCGCGAAGGGGGCTCCTCCGTGATGCATGCAGCGGCGGCGCTGTAGTCAATCGGAGCGCGGTGCCGGCCGGCGCGATGGGCAGCGGTGGTCCGGCGGACGGCGCTCTGCCGTACCGCTGCTGCCTTCGTAGTTTGGCCCTATTTCTGGGCGGGTTCAGCCCATTTTAATTGCCCCTTTTCGAACCTTATCCGTTTCTGCCGACAAACCAGATAAGCCAAATAAGTTGGTGCTTACCAGTACGAAGAGTTTTAACCGAAGCGTGAAGTGACAGGAGTACGTTTTCGCGTATGACGGATCGAGCTTTGTAACAACCGCGGAATCGTGTCGCTACGCTAGCCCCCGAGTATGTGTCGAACCGATTTCGACACATACACGGGGGCTTCGGGAACACTGACGGCACGGCATCGTTTTCCAGCTTGGAAACATCATGCGTGACTTCAGCTACATTACCAAGCAAACAACCGTTCTTTGTGAATACCCCCGCCGTTGTTAACTCATGGATCAGTCAGCGCGTGAAACTGTGTGTGGTGTGTCGGCACTCCGCTTTTCTGTATGGCTCTTTGGAACCGTCTTTCTTTGCAAGTTTACCAAGATATTGTCCCCCGTTCGTGTATGTAAATAAAGCAGCTCGAACCGGTGCTTTCTGACCTTTCGCATCGTTGATATGGAGGCCCTTAAGCGCACGTCTTCGCGGCCCCCTCAGTTACGTCCAGTCAACTGGGAATCTGTTAAATGTAAATGCCGAATAAAAATCAAGACGTGTGCACATGCATACGAAGTTTTATCACCTTCAGTCATCAGATACAGTGATTTCTCCATAACTCGAACTCGGATATCTCGAAATACCGGTTAAGTCGAAACCTTTTTTTGCCGTGCATATACCTGCCATAGGCGACATTTTCCACCCTTTGTATCGAAACTTTTTTTCGGGGATCACGGATATCTCGAAATGTTGTCAAAGAGGACGCAATGCAACATCCGCTGCAGGCAGCTGATAAGCTCTCGGTTAAAGCTTAGTTCCCATTACGCGCCGAACACCGTCGCGAACGGGAAATTTGCGCGGGGTACGCACTGTGCGCGGCCGATGTCCTGTTAGCGGAGTGCTGTCCGTCGCCTACGTCGTTGATATAGCTGGGGAAGACGCTTCTGATCATGTGGACGACGACGTGGCTAGTGCCAAAAACGGCAGGAACAAAAAAAAACATATGCTTTGCCTGCTTGACAGCAAGATAGAATATAGCGTTGGCGACCAACAGTTGATGCGGCATTGAGAAGATCGAGAACACATTTTGAAACCAGATGCGAAGGCGAAACAGGCGAGCATCACGCAGTTCTTTTTCCGCTAAACCAAAAAAAATTGTTCTTTTCCCGCGAATTATTTTGCCTGTATTCCGGAAGCGTCCCTGTGTATTGGAGCGTTTGTTACCTGCACTAGCTCCTATTCCAGTGATCTGGCCATACATTTTTTGCATTTCGCTTAACCCAACACTCCGCTTACCTCAAAATTTTCAACAATTTGGGTACTACAAACCTCGTTTGCGCGCCTATAATTTTCGTGAATAGCACGATTTGAAACATTCGCCAGCATTGGGTACGTGAAACTTATTTTTAATAACACCCGGCTGCAAATCAGTAACTTCGCTTGCATTCCTCATTGCACAGGTTAATTCTTTTTGATCACCCACACACTCGGAGTGAATTGCGAGACGCACGCGGGGAAAGCAACACGGGAGAATATTTGTGTTATGGCCAATCATTATAATCGCGGTTGTTTGAAACCAAGGAGTAAAAATATTGAGGTTTATTTATACTGTCGTGACCATATATACCTTGCTTTATCCCCCCTCCCCCCGCACTCTGCCCAAAGTATATAGGAACAAGTTTTTGCTAGCACAACATTTTACTCAAGCTTTCGCTTTTCTTCTTGTCAGCCTACCAGCCGGCTGCGCGCTTGTCACCGTCAATGACGTTCGGGAATGACCCGGTAGTTTCGATGTAGAACAAACGCAGCTTCTGGTGCCACGGGGAGCTCTTTTTGAATGGGATCTCACTGTCTGAACATTGATGGTTGAACGCGAAACTTTCTTGTGAGCGATTCCTTGTCGTCTGAGTTTTGACTTTGACTCTTTGAGCTTTAACTTTGACTCGCGCGCATTTTGGACTTATGATCGGGCCGGATTTGACATCGACCCTTTGCCGTTTGATTTCACGCGAAGAAAGCTTCGTGTTCAACCATCGTTGAGGAGTGGATAATTTTTCTGACTAATTACATCTGCACGCCCATGCACTCCTCTCCAAATCCAAACTGCTTTGACCATGTTGGAAGTGCGAAATGAGATAGACGTCGGCTTCATAACGCGATGGAGCCAGCTTCGATTCTGACCACGGGAAGCGTTTTTTTCCCTCTCACTTTACTCACAAACATCACCGTCGTCAGAGACAGTTGGCTTTCCTGCAGTGCTTTTTCGACGCGACATAGGCCACCAGTGAGACATAGAAGGCTTCACTTTAATAATGGTTCAAGCGATGATAATGAAACGGCTTCGCTGGTTGCTGCGGTTTCATCCTTCGGTCTCACTCGCGAAATTCAGCGGCCGCAAAGAGGCTCCGTAGCCCAATTCGCGAAAAACTCGGGGCGTGAAACTGAAAAGTCTTATAGTGCTATCGTGGCTTAAGTTGTGAGTTGATGTACCTCGTACCATTCGATTTCACCGCTCTAAGTGGCCGACAAACGCCGATGCGCGCTCGCGCTCCGCGGCAGTAGCGCGCGGCACAGGCCGGCCTGCGGCCGCTCTCGCTTCAGCCGCTCGGGCGCTCCGATTGCTCGCAGCGCCCTCTGCGCAGCGCTGTGCGTGCATCAGCGGCGCGGACACGCCTTCCCATAGAGAAAGCGCGCGGACGGCAGACTAGCACATATTCTAGGGACCATACTCTCGGGATCGGTAGTCACCCCCGGACTACACTACTCTCGCAAGGCCACTCCGTATACTATAACGGCCTAATGCGTTCAGAAAATCGGTTTCCCAATTTGGAGGGCGTCGAGGGTCCGCATTTGGAGGGACTTGAGGGAACAGTTCCTGTCGTTGGAGTGCGAAATGACCTTCATCCCCCACGGGAGGTGATGAAGGTCCGACGATACGTTCTGTTGGCAATAAGGACAATACGGGGGTGGATGCCCATTCGAATGGTACCATTTTCTGGTAACAGAGGGTCGTGTAGGCACTGTTGGATAACAAAAGTCCTTGTTCCTGTCTCCATGGCACATACCCACGTGGGAAAGTGGCCAGGAATCGGGCGCTTTGAGGGGCTGATGACCCGGTTTCACAAAACTACGAATTAGAAACGTAAAAGTTATACAATAGTAGGTGCCGCTTGACGCGATAATTTTTTGATGGGACGTGAGAACAGCTTCACATCAGCTGCGCAGATCTCTGAATCTAGGGAAGCTGTGGCGTGCTCCAGTCTGACTGCTGAAGTACTGAGCACAATAATAATAGATCAATGAATGAAAAAATCTTTAATGAGAAATGCAGGTGCTGTTGTTAGAGGCACCTGCCCGCTAGAGGTGATCCCTAGTCCGAAATTCTCAGGCTGCGGCTGGGTGCGCGGGCTCTTCTCACCAGGTCAAGCTGGAATGCAGGGTCTTGCTGCTCAACTGCGCCGTCCGCTGTTGTATAGAGGCGTTGGGTATTTGTTGAAGATAGTGAAATGAAAGTGAGGAGACAAACACGCACATAGATTTACAACAAAGAAGGCTGTCGAAGAATTTCATGACACAACACGCCGAAAGCTAAGCGAAGAAACGCAAACACGATGTAGCAGTAAAGCAATCGTTGATAAGCCTCACCTAACTTTGTCTTCAAAAGACGCAAGCCGACTTAAGTGTCCCGATAAATTTCAAAGACGATAGTCTTTCTTGGGCTACTTTAACGCGAAAATTTTCGCCTGTCTCTATGTCTGTCTGTCTCCCTGTCTGTCACTCGGTTCAGCCGCACGGCCAAAGTGAAGCAGAGTTTGCACAATAGGTTTATATACCCACTGCCAAATCAAAACGTCTAAGTCCGGCGGCAATGTTCATACTTGTCAACATTTTTGAACAAGAACAACACATTACGCAAATATGAGATAAGCAATCAATACATAAGTGATATTTGCTGTGTTGTTTTATTACAAAATTCATGGATGCTTGATTTTTGCGATCAAATGCAATACTGCATCCACTGCAGAAAAGAATTAACTCTTTCTCCTGCTGTTGCCCTCGCCACTATATTCCACTAGATAGGTTCCATGTTCCGCTCGTAACGCCCGTGGAGCAGGGCAACGTGGTTCTATAAACGTTGCAGTAGGGTGCCTCGATTCACGCCCATCTCGGCCGTACGGCAGCGCTCGCATCGAGGCACCCGTCCTGGAGCAGTGGAACGCGGTAAATTAAAATTGACTTGAGCAAACCTTTAGCGCGTTTATCTTGGGAGGATCGAGACGGGAAAGGAACAGCATAAGAGGTAAGTGGGAAAGAGAAGGGAGGCCTTTATCTGGCAGGGGCGCCAGACGACTATCGTCTTTAGCCGACATTTGCAACGAAAGCAGCGGATACGCGGCCATTCTTTTTTTTTTTTTTTTTTGCTTCGCCAGCATCTTGTGGGTGTTACTATTTTCGGGCTTTCCCAGTGCTCTGACGCGCGCCTCCCGATTTCAAATATACCATGTATGACGTCATATTACAGCAGCGCCACAAAACAACGTCGACACATGCGCCACCGCGCTGACTGCACCTATTCGTGCAGGATCCCGCACGAGCGACTACATACATATTTTTCTGTCTGGTGGAATTGCAATTCTCCAAATCTGGAGAATTACTTCTGACAAGGTCGAACTTCCGTTCAAAAGATGCCATAAAGTATGGTGCTGCCTCCTCTACACTAGCTGTAACAAATATTCTCAGCCAACTATAAGCAATTCCCGACCTCAGTTCAGAATATACTCCGAAGAAGTCACCTTAAGGGTCACGGGCGGAAATTATTCTCACATAGAGGATGCTGTGCAGGCCGGGCTCAGGTAGTAGTAGAAGCTGGATGTGCAGGGCTTGACTGATTCCCTAACTAGTCATAACTGCTCGCATTGCCCGCACAAAGCAATTCTAGAATTTCCCATGAAATTCAGACACAGATGGCCAGCAATTCGATCCCAGGGGTACCAGTACTTAAAATCCTGAGGATGCTAATTCAGCGTAATCAAGCCAACACGCAATTTTTCCGTAAACTGGAACAGCCTGCCATCCAAACTATTGTACTCACTAGGCGACTCTCTAACCGTCGCAAGGGACTCAAAGAGGATAAAGAATCCGACTGATCTAGGTATTTGATATCAGCAGGATCACTTACTCACCGCCCTTCTTGAAAAGGGACTTGCAAAACGTCAGTCACCTCCTCCTCTGCGCACACAAAGCTGCCCTTCCACCGCCCCTGAATATATCCACTGCCAGACACGAGGGACTTGGGATACATAATATAGCGGAGGGGCGCATCGAAGTCCATTTGTCCAGTCGGGTGGTCTGCCTACTGAAAACTCCCACTGAGCATCAGAATCTCAACCAATTAGGGATAGCCCCTCTCGATGGCCTTTAAGCGAAATCTCCCCCCCCCCTCCCCTGGCGAAATTCACTTTTATCTGATCATCAGACCAATCCCTCGCAACTTACATGCTACGCACCACGCGGGCAGAAGCACAGAGGTTACGAGCTCTGCACAAACGTGTCCCCGTATGACCCGATGTGGTATATGTGGATGCTGCAGACTATGGGCCCCACAGTACCTACGCCATCGCTGCAGTCAACAAATCCCGATAACCCTCCACTCCCCTCCCTTACCGTTAACACACACCACCCAGCGACAGCGGAGGAAACGGCCATCGCGTTAGCACTCTTAAAGAGGCCTACCCTATGAATCATGATTTCTGATTCTGAAGGGGGAGGAGTAAAACTTTTATTGTGATTCAAAAAGTCTTCTGGGTGGAGCCCTCAGTCCAGGGCTCCGATGGAGCAACCCGCCGTCTTCGCCCGTTCGATCAGCTGCAGCTGTCTGCTGGACTTGAATGGAGAGCGCTTAAACTTTAACAGTAAACAGTGGAAACAAAAGGAAACAATGGGTGCACAAGCTGAAGTGGTCAACGAGCCCGACTGCGAACTTCCAAAAAAAGTACAAGAGACGCTAGGAAAAGGACCGAAGTACGCTGTCCAGGTCAGGGCGAAGCCTCTGGAACTACTGCAGCTATGGTCAAGACTATCGCGGAAAAGGTGCCACAGAATGAAACGGAAGCATGTGCACACAACGCCTTGAACTGCGTTGAGCGGGGCATTGCATTACCGTCAGGCATCTCCTCCTCCATCCGGCTTTTCGCAGACGACTGTGTTCTGTACAGGAAAATTTCTAGTAAAAATGATCAGCTCCTTCTCCAAAACGACCTAATCCACTTAGAAAACTGGTGCTTGCTATGGATGATGCAACTAAACGTTTCGAAGTGTAAATTCATGCACGTAACCCGCAAACACTCTCCCGATCGCTTTGCATACTCGGTTACCTCAACTGACTTATCACGGGTGGAGACCTACCGGTACCTCGGTGTCCTTTTAAACAGCAAACTAACCTGGTCTGACCACATCCAAAAACTTGCAGCCGATGCCTCTAAGATCCTCGGGTACATCCGGAGATCGCTATCATGCTCACCTGCTCGAGTCCGCCAGTTGGCATACACTACCTTTGTACGCGCAAAGCTTGATTATGCTTCAGCAATTTGGAACCCCCATCAAACTTATTTGATAAATTCGCTTGAGTCTATTCAAAATCGTGCAGCCCGTTTTATTTCTTCTACGTACGGCTTTCCTTCGAGCATCTCAGCTATAAAGTCGTCCTTCGGTCTCCCCACACTTGTTTCTAGGCGGAAAATAGCAAGGCTCTGTCTTTTTCATAAACTATATTATACATTTCCCGACATGCACACTTCATTATTGCTACCCCCACTGCGCACTTCACGCCGCCTACATAACTCAATGAGCAAGCAGCGCCTGTATGGCTCCACAAATGCGTTCAACAAATCTTTTCTTCCTATCGCCATAGAGGAGTGGAATAACCTGCCTGAATCTATAGCAACTGAACGCGACCCTAACAAATTCAAGATGTCATTAACAGTACACGTATACAACTAGACCCCATGTCCGAACAGCATATAGTACGACCACACCAAGATGTTAGTGTATAGTTTCCATGTATGGTGTTCTCCTTGCTCTTTTTTTATCGCTGTTACCTCATGCGCTAATCTGATTCTTGTTGACACATCCTCCTCCTATTGGCGCCCCATGTGTCGTGTCCTCCTTATTTCCTCTTGTGACTACATGTGCTCAAACTACTGAAGGGATCACTACAAGCCTGTTGTGCGCCAACTTTGCTTGTGTGCCCTCCATACTTCTGGCTCACCTTTTCATGAATGATGTTAAATCTGTTGTATTTTCTCCCTCGTTTATTTTTCTTAAGCCATTGTTACCCCATTGTTACGTCGTTTTATTTTTCTTAAGCCATTGTTACCCCATGCAGTCAAACGGCTGCTGGGATGAGTCCCGTCTTGTTTCGCCCCCCAAACGGCTTCCCTGCTTTACATGTTGTCCGATCTTTCTCTTTGGTGTTCCATTTGTTTTTCCTCCTGTCTTGTTTTTTCTTTTGTTTCTCCGAACATGTATACGCTTTCATGTTTTTCGCTTCCCCCCCATTTGTGCAATCGTCCTGTTACTGCTGTTGTCATGTTTATGTATAGTCTTATTGTTCTGGCTGTTGTCGTGTTTACGGGGCTTTGATATTGCCCCTGTGTTTTCCCCTTGTTTTATCATGACCATCGGAAGCTCTCGTTTCTGCCCCCCCCCCTTATGTAATGCCAAGACAGGGCCTTTCAGGGTAATTAAACGATGATGATGATGATTATGAGTGCTGCGGATTTTCTAGGGCTCATCAAGGTGTATCTGCACTCGTTGATCATCCAGTTCCAAGGAGAGCTGTACTCACAGAAGGACGGCATTTGTATAGGCTCCAGCATTGCCCCTGTGCTGTGTGACCTATTCCTCTCAAAAGGTGACCGAGCCTTGCAGGAGGCTTTCCATGACATAGGGGTTATCAAGTGCTTCAGGTATGTGGACGACTTTTTTGTGTGTACTGAGATGGGGCGCTGCACTCGGGACAATGCGCTGAATATACTAGAAAAAATTCAAGGAAGCTCACGAAGGACTAGATTTCACCTTTGAGCAGCCCAAGGAGGCCTGCCTGCAGTACCTTGACTTGTCGATCAAGTTTGGCAACTGTGTGGGCTGGATGTACAAGACACGTACAGAAAACGGTTTGCTCCCGTATGCGTCAGCCCACTCAGTAACCATAAAACGAGGCATCGCGGTGTCATGTCTGGCACAGGCCATCAAGAAGTCATGTTGTGACAACGTGCACGAGAGCATCATCCAGCAGAAAAAAAGACTGAAGGGCGCAGGGTACCCGGACCAAGTCACTGCATCAGTTGCAGAAAAAGTGTTGAAGATGGCGGGGAAGGGGCGAAATGCAGAAAAAGACGGCAAAGAAAAAGAAAAAGGAAAGCAAAAAAGGCCCGTGGTGTTACCATACGTCCATGCTATATCGCACAGACTAAAAAAGGCAGCCGGAGCACACGACGTGCGCGTTGTCTTTTCAGCGCCCAACAAATGAAGGGGCCTTCGTACGAAAGTTAACAGGGAGGGACATGACGACACTACCGAACCGAGCTGTGGTTGCAAGCACGTGCAGAAGTTTGTTAAATGTGAGCAAGGTGTTGTTTACAAAATTCCCCTTCCGGGCGGAAAGTCATACATCGGCCAGACTGGTCGCTGCCTCAATGAACGGCTTGGGGAGCACAAGTACGCGTGCTCGTTGATAAATGCGCCGAGCAACTTGGCACAGCATTGTGCAAGATCTGGATGCACGCCTGAGTACCATAAAACGTCAGTGCTCCTGAGGTCCAGAAACAAGATGCAGCGCGAGATATGGGAAACATACAGCATGTTGTCTGGAAAAGAAGGGGAATACGTCAGCGCACCATCTATCACATTATCGAAAAGAGAAATAGATTTTTTGTCGCCCTAAGAACTGAGCATGCGCTCCTTGTAACACCATGTGCAGTTGTAATCTTTCTGTATCTTTTTTTGTATCTCTTTTTCATTCAAGCACGTGTCTATATATGTTCATCCACGTTAATAAATCAGTTGTTAGTTCGCGCTTCGTCTTGTGTTATAGTCTTTCTCGCCCTTGTTTACTGTCAAAGTTTAAGCGCTCTCCATTCAAGTTATGCAGAACCAACTAGCCCCTACAGATGCCCTGTCTGCTGGGGCAAGAGGTAGCGAGTTCTCTCTCCCACTGCTCTCGGGAGGGGTTCGGGATAGGGTCGATGTGGGGGTTATTTTGGCATTCCAATAACATGTAGTAAAGCGAGGCAGGGACGCCGTAGTGTCTGCACAGGGTTTCGTAGAGGGTGGGGTGTATAGCGTGCAGCCTAGTAGGGTGTGAGTACGTGTCCGTCTGTAGTTGACGTAGAGCAGTCTGTTTGGGCCTAGTTAGTGGCTCAGAAACTGGAGGGTATCGCATTCGGCCAAACTGGTAATGCTGTGGGATGTCCTTGTACGTGAGAAGGTGATACGCTGTCTTTTCCTTTTCTTACTGTGCTCGGCTGACCAAATCTCGAGCGAAGGCAAGCGCTGCCTGGTTTCCGCAGAGAGAAGAGGGGCTGGGGTCTAGATTATTTTTATGTTTCGCGCCAAACCCCTCCCTTCCCCATCCCCTGAGCAGTGGGAGCACGAGCTGGGCAGCTCACGGTGCGAGGACCAAGAACGCCTCATCGCTCGCGCCCAAGCTGCTGCGCTAGCTCGCGGCTATCTGGACTAAGAAAGCCACCCACTTTTATGTTCAATAAACGTTTTCCAATCCGATTAAATCTGGGAGGTGGGCGGCCTAATATTCAGGCAGGCCTTTAAAATTTTGCAACAAAACCCTCCTAATTCCCGAGTAGAACTTATCTGGTCTACGGTACACGCTGGTCTCGCGAAAAATGAGGCTGCCCACAACGCGGCTGGAGGGCTTACGATTCAAGCCGGGCTCAGCTACATTCCCTGTCACGGGGCCAGATCTGTCAGGGACAGAGTAGTCCGTTTCGTTATCACCCATTACCGCCTCGTCCGCCATAGATATCATTCCGCCCATTCCTACTCACCCATTTCCAAGAACGCACGTGGCCACTTTCCTTGACAAACACCTTCCCGATACCCGCAATACCTTCCCTTATCGGCCCCTGACCGTACCCCTCCCCGGAATGCCTGCATGCAGTGCACTCGCCACCCTTCCTCATATCCTTTGGGGATGGCCTGGAGACCACCTCCCTTTAATATCCTATGGCGAACTGTCGGCGGGAGTGCTGAGAACTCGGAGCTGGAGGTGCAAACCGCTCTGGTCAGCAGAGCAACCGAATTCGCCACCGGGCACAAGATGGGGGCCACGACAGCCGCTTAGACCACATAACGCTCAATAAAGGGACTTTTTCCCTCTCTCCAACGCACCAGCCACACCTGCAGCTGCAGCCGCACCGGCACCTCCGAAGAGCGTTACGACATAACCACACACCGGATTAGACATCAGTGCGCGGGATCTGTAGGGCGCCTGGCAGACGGGAAAGAGGAATTTGCTTGTATTTGACAAGCGCGTCTTGGTATTCGGAAAACGCAGGAAACGCAGGAAACCTGGTGCTTCTCGGGGGGATGTGTGGTTTCATCTGTATTTTAGCACTCCACGATTAGGCTCGCACCTGCCGGAATTTTGCCATTTTTTTGCTCGGCTATTTTTCAACCATTAGCATTGAGTATACCTGTATCGCGTTCACCCTGCGAGACATCAACGCGACACGCGGGAGAATAATACTGCCGATTGTACACGCACAAAGCTGACAGCGCAGCAGCAGCCCGCTAATATTTAAAGACCCACGCAGCACCGAACGCCCCAGCAAGTGAGAACCGAAAAAACAATCAGTCCCAAGGCATGCCACAGGATGCGTAACTCCTTTTATATCTTCTTCGCAACGATTGCGCGACAACTCCAAGGAAAAGGAGAAAATGCGACATGGAGCGAAACATTTTTGCTTTTAACCTTCCCAAAACGCAGTACCCCTTAAGTGAGAACGGCGCGGCCCACTGCGTGCAAAACCGACGCATTACGAAATTGGGAGGGCCCAGCCTTGCACTCTTTCCCTTCCTCATCTGTCGCCCGTGCGAACGGTGAGCCTAGAGAGAGGAAAGAAGTCAACCTGGCGGCGCATGTGCCGAAATGCAGTTATGATCGGCGCTGCGGCCGCACACTGCCTGCGGTGCTGTGTTAGCTGGGCTCGGGGGAGCCTTCGATCACCAGCCTTCCGAAGTGTTCCCGCACGCGGACCACACCACGATTCGCGCACGAGGCAGGCGATCCATTTTCTCGTCGCTTCCCTCTAATGCTCCTCCGGCCGCCCAGCTGCAGGAAACGCCGAGTCGGCTGATGGAGCGGC